>NC_088203.1:67368385-67711861 GCF_037126465.1 Ornithodoros turicata
TTTATGTCCGAACCGTTTTGTTGCGAACCGGTTACCGCTATTATTTTTTATGGTTCTGCTCCGGTTCGGGTTCAGCAGTGTTCTGAAAATTTCGGTTCGGGTTCGGGTTCGGGTCCGGCAAAAATAACTGTTCGGGTACGGTTTTCGGTTCGGGTTCGGGTTCGGTTCGACACCCTGGTTTCGTGTTCTGTGCAGCGTGCCGAGAATGCGTGAGCGTTTTGTTCCCGAATGCAAGAACACTTCAGCATGGAGTTCCAATGTTTCAAACCACAATTTTCCGAAAGGCGAAAGGAAAAACTATTGACTGCAACAGTCGGTTACAACTCCGACTGGGTGCCACCTTCGAAAGCAGCGATTTGATCTGTTCATTTCGCTCATACGAATGTTACGGAAGCAATGCGCAACTTGTTTCACACGAAGCCGATTGCAGAGGCAGGACTAGGCATCAGATAAAGGTAAGACGCATAGGCGACGACTGCGCGGGGCGCGTGGGCCCTTGCACCCCCGGAACATGAACTAGGAGGGGGGGGGGGCGCCGCCTCCCCAGGGAAGTCACGCTAAGAGACTGACACCAACCTTTGGGGCTCGGCGCGCCCGGGTCAAAAGAGCGAAGAGGCACCAACCCCCAAAGTGCACCTTGCAATTTGTAAAATATGTATCCGCCCACCATACTCATTACCACATAAGAAGGGGAGGCGAAGAGACACAGGAGGTGACACAACACATTGCCTGAATTTCGCCCAAAGCAATCAGATCAATGAAACGAAGCAGTCGAAAAGGTACCAGCAGCTGCCAGTGAGGTGTAACGGTAGGATCATCGGAACGCATATCCGTTGGGAGGGGGTTCAACTACCGCTGCTCCTTTTCATTGACCATATCTATTATATTGCGCGCATTTCGGGTCAAACACCGAGGATTCAATGCATTTTGTTCCTTTTGCACTCAGTTTTCAAAGGCATAATGCCTTCAGTTGTGCACATGTTAACTGTTTACGTTCTCTCTGTTTCTCTTTTCTTTTCTTTTTTTCTGTTCTTCCTTCCTCTTATTTCCATACCAGTTCTGCATACATCATAGGATCCCGCAAGAGTGTGGATTCTTCAGCTTTAGTTTTGTGTTCTTCATTTTTCTTTTCCTTTTCTTTCCTTCTTTTTGTTTCCTTTTGCTTTCTTTTTTTCTTTGCCTTTTTTGTCGTCCCCCTTTCACTTTTTTTTTAATAACAAACCGACATCCATCTGGCTTACCTTTCCTTTCTTTTTTTCTTAACATATCCCCCCCCCCCCCCCGCCAGAGTACTTACTTCGCGGTGCGCCCTTGCCCCCCCTCCCCCCTTCCGGGAAAATGGTAAGACGCGTAATGTTAGACAAGTCAGTCATGCGGTGCAAATGCCATCACATAGAAAAGAAAAATACGCTATCTGTCAGTTACTGCTTCATCGTTCAGAGATTAGGCTCCAGCGGGTGTATTCTCAGTACAGGTTTGGAATTGCCTTATTTGTTAAATGATTTCGCACGCATTCTGGCACCACCGAAAAGCTCCACTGGCACCGAAAAGCACTCCACGTCTCAACTATCACCGTCTGGGTTTCAAGCTGGAGGCTGTCACCAGTGTCAACCAGACGCCCTTTCAAAGTTCATCTGTTTTTGTTGACTGAACAGTGACACCTGGTACTGAGACATTTCATTTTCTGATAAATCAGGTGCATTGCATCGCTTGTGCTCGACTTCTTTTATTCGTATACCCTTGCTGTTGCTCGCTAGCTTAGAGCAACCATGCCTGCGGTGTTTGTCCAGTGCTTTCAGAGTACGTTTAAGCAGTATCATCGTGTCATATGCACGGCAGCACATCTTGTGTATTTTGAGTAAGGTATAATTTTAAATGCTGGCTCAGCTGTTGTATTTTGGTCACAAATAAGGTGTTCTTCCAGAGCCCTCAAGGGGTACATTCAAGCAGTTTCATGTGTGCAACAGCACATACCTTTTCTCAGTTTTGAATAAGGTAAATCGAAATCTTCCAGTTGATGTGTTTCGGTCATAAATTTTGTTTTTCGAGACGTTTCAGGATTGCATTCAAACAGCATCATGTGTGCAACAGTACGTTCTTTTCCTCAGGTTTAAGTAAGGTAAATCTGTCCGCTGTTGTGTTCTGGCAATACAACAAAAGCTTGTGTGGCATTCAAGCGGTATCATGCCCTTTCTGTAGCTGCTGTACTAATATTGTGAGTACAGAGACATTCCTGCAGAACATATCGGAGCATCTTGTGTGCTATTGTTGGTATGATCTGCGGCAGTATATTGATAATGTTAATTATTCAATGACTTCAGCTAACATTTACACTCTTACTTCCAGGTAAACCTGTCACGCAGATGCCCTACCCCTTGGTATGCTTAGTTCAAGATTGTACCGAAACAATCCACCTGGAGCATTATTTTTCAATTGGCAGAGGCTTTACTATCACAACACACCACACACTGCATGTCTAAGGTGTGTGTACAATGCATCAAACTTGTTCTCAGGTATAGGCGAGCTGGTACGCAATTACAACATGAAACAATTGACACAGAGATCGTAAAGTCATGCCTTTTCCTCCGTGCCTCGAGTTTCATGTTGTTATCCTCACATGCAGCTCATTTCGCCTGTGCTGCGCAGTATGAGCAAAAGCACATATTGTTTTTGGTCACATGACACGGGGCATAAATACTATACAGCATACATCATGTAATCTAACAGTTGTTCACGTTTGGGTATTTTAACCATAGAATTTACCCTGCATGCACCATACCATATCCAAACACGAACAACTGCTAGACAGCAGCAGTACTGTTGCCGTATAGCATTTATGGCTTGCGTCCTGTGATCGGAAACAATGGTATCTTTTTCTGCTACAACCGGTAAACTACAGTAAAGACTTAGGAATACTGTGTCATATCATAAACCACTACGGGAAATGGCAGTTTGAAAAACTGGAGTAGACTGTCATTAGAACGAGGGACATGTTCTACGGTGAAATTTTTTACAGTGTGTGCTGTACCACGTAATGCACTGCAGGCCTACCACAGTTTGGTAACGCTCTGAATACTGATTTGTTCAAAAAAAGAACGTGTGCGTTTCTTGTAGTAACTTCCCCTTATGCAAAGTCGTAGAAAAATGTTTTCAGCCAATGGGGAGGGAGAGGACATCATTCTGGACTCTCGTTGACCTACAATGTGTTGTGTGTGAAGGTAACTTTGAAGAGTGTAGGTGGTACAAGACTGTGTACCCACATTCTTGGCAGTGTTGACTAATAACCATAATAAAGTAGAGAGTGCATTTGTTGCTTCGTATATTTGTGTCATGGCAAAGTATGTAGAGATGCATCTGTCTCAACATACAGGTGCCGAAACTGCTTTTTGTGCCTGAAATATGACAAATAGTTGTCTGTTCAACACCACCAATCATGTGCCGGCCTCCATGACATGTCTGTGACATTCCAAAGTGATTAACATGTCCCACAGATATGTGCACTGCTGATGATGATTGTGTACCTTCTATGGATTCTTGTTTCAAGAAAAGTACTGTGTGATTTGTGAAGAGCACCTCGCTGTCCCTTCACAATTCTACATAAAAATATGTAAAGTTTCGGGAAGGAAACATGATGAAGGTCCATAGCAAAAACCATGAGACGAGGGATAGGAAGGCATACACAATGTCTCAACATTGTGTGTGTATGTCCCTTCTTGTATCTCCTCTTCGGGTCTCGCCATCATGGACACTATCACCAGCTCGCTTACAATTGAACCGTTCTTTCAACGATAAAGGTTACTTTCATGAACTAGATGGCAGCCAACGTGCTGTCAATAAAAAAAATAACGGAAGGAGCTCAATATGATCCGTAGGCTGTGCGTAGTCATTGCTTTCTGACAAATGGTGACTTAGAATTTCAGGACATTGCCTGCAGTGGTAGTATATACTTGTGTTCTCACCCTTGACGCCCATTGTGTGTCATCGGTCTCCTGTAACATGGACATAGCTAAAAGAAAGTATATTTGTATTTGTTCGAATACAGTTGGTACAGCACATTGTTTTTACATGTTCTTTGGAAAATATAAATAAATAAATTCTCCTCTGCAAGTCTCCTGTCAGCTCTGCAGAGCAGCTTCGACACTAAAAGCCACGTGTGAAACCCAAACTAGTGTTGAAGGTCCATATAGGTCATAGATAGATACTATTATTATTATTAGATCGTAGGTCAGGCTCAGGTCCTGGTAGGTAGCAACACAATTGATCCTTATTAAAAATTTGTGCAGGAGGAGACCAACATAAATAAATACACCAACTGACTCTCACAAATTCTGTGGTGTTATACTTTTGAAGCAATATTAATACAACGCAGTGCTCTTTTTTGTTGTTGTTGTTGTTCCTTTTAACCTAGAAATATTAGGTCTTCGGCATCACCAGCCTTAGTTGCTGAGCATGCAGTTATTTACGTTGAGCGCTGCAGTTTCATATTGGTTTCCCTGGGCAAGCAAGTCCGGGCTTCCCCATTTTGATAAGGGTCTTTCAGCTTTGATATGGTATTTGTGGACAAGGAAAACATTTGGACTCTGTGTATTTTGCTACGAAGTGCACCGTACAAGGCAGAGGACAGCATCAACCATTTCCACCAAGGTTATTAAATTTCTGATAAAGTACATATACCTTTTGTCACTGACTAATTTGGTGGCAAAGTTAATTGAGCGGCACACTCTTAGAAATGAACTTCACCACATAGCACGCTCCTAGCCAACCATCATCACGAATGACAACGTTCTCGCCCCCGATTTGTCGAAAACGGGAGGCGGCGCGCTATTCTGTGCCGTGCATAATGGCACAAAATAGGCTCCGCCTCCCGTTTTCAACAAATCTAGGGCGAGAACGTTGCCATTCGGGATGATGGTCGGCTAGGAGCGTGCTATGTGGTGAAGTTCATTTTTAAGAGTGCAGTTGTGGAATTTTAAGCGCATGTTCAAAAAAAATTAGGGTATGGGAAGTGCTGCCTGGTTGAACATCTGCAGTACACAATATAATAATTGGGGGTTTACGTCGCGAGACAACTGAGTGTGGAATACACAGTGTAATGTTCCTTATTATGTCAATGTTAGCATGGTTCAAGAAGTGGGAAATGTTGCACTACCATTAACAACATCTGTTGGGCCCAGCAAACAGGATACATATACCCTGATTTGAAGACACTATGCCTAACTCAAAAGCAGTACGAGATCGACCCGCATGTGTTTATTTACGAAACTATAATGAATTAAATATGGCCTGTGTGGTATACCGGGTGTTTCAGTTAAATCCCCGGGCTAAATAATTCGCGAACAGGTGCACCAGTCGACGAACTTTTTTTTACAAGTATCTGTCCGATACCACCTACAAGCTGCGCACCGTGTGAATGAGTGGGAGGCGCTCATTATTTAAATAAAAATTCAAATGAGTTTCAAACTTCTAAAGCAGGGCGCTGTCGGCATTAAAATGGGTACTACCCCTTTTGGGACCTTCAGTGGACACCTTTTAGAGAAAAATATGCTACCGAAGCGGGTCATTTGTTGCAGTAATTAATTGGTTTCGGTTTACATATTTTTGTCGCGGCTGGTCACAGTGAAGCGCAAAAGGACGTAATTCATTGGTGTAAGGACATAATTCATTGGTGGATAAGGGAATGGAAGAGCGTCCTTTTGCGCTTCACTGCTACCAGCCGTGACAAAAATATGTAAACCGAAACCAATTAATTACTGCAACAAATGACCCGCTTCGGTGGCAGATTTTTCTCTAAAAGGTGTCCACTGAAGGTTCCAAAAGGGGTAGTACCCACTTTAATACCGATAGCGCCCTGCTTTAGAAGTTATGTTTTTACGAAACTCATTTGAATTTTTATAATAATGAGCGCCTCCCACTCATTCACATGGTGCGTAGCTTGTAGGTGGTATCGAACAGATGCTTGTAAAAAAGAAAGTTCGTCGATTGGTGCACCTGTTCGCGAATTATTTAGCCCGGGGATTTAACTGAAACACCCGGTAGAGCAGTGCGCACACTCAAGTAAACATGCAAAAATACGTATAAGGGCTCTCGACCTACATGCCGCGATGCGCTCTATGAGATAAACAACACACTACAAAACTACACCCAACACTTTTTGTGCAGGGCAACTTTCATATAACCGACGAATGGTTGAATGAATGCAGTTCGAATGGTCACGATACATTCCTACGTCGTTCATTGCGGTCACGCTATGATGCTGCACAATATATGTATCTCGTGTAACAAGCCTGGCAATCGCACGATGTGCACACGGGCAGAAATGCGGTCTTCTTTCTTTGAAGACCAGTCCTCCGCAGGTATATGCTCAAACGACCACCAAGTCTCACGTTGTTGCTCAATCTCTCCCATTCCTGCACTTGCAGTAAAAGCAGCAAACGGGCCGACGTGAATGGCAGCTGAACGGTTCAACTGCGAAGTTCTCGAGCACATAATCACAATTTCACGTCGAAAATGTTGTTGAGTTGAGTTCGCAATTGTTGTTTCCATCGTTCAATAGTTCTCGGGATTACCTCGGACGAAACGCTCATCGTAGCCGGCGACCATAACTGGATTTCCTCGCAAACGGGAGAAGCCGCCAGGAAAGTCGGAGAAGCCTCAGCTTTCATCCAATCAGAAGTACGATTCTCTATCTACGTAGATGAAGCAGGTTTTTCTCATCTACGTCACAAAATGGCTGCGCCCATGGCTTGTTTTGGTTTCTTTGATTAATTAATTTTCGTAATAGGAAGACAAAATTGGGAAGCGAAGGTGCGTTTCGGGGGCAGTTGGATGTGCTGGTTCTGAATATCACAACCGTTTTAACACATCGGGAAATCGGCGTAGCTGTTAAAGGAACTGTAAAGTGAATTTCAACCCAGGGTTATCTTATGATTTTATGAAAGCCTAGGAAGAGTACATCTCAGTTACGAAATATTTCTTTTTCAATCCTTTTTTCTTTGAGTAATCGAATTTCAAAGATTGCATTCGAGCGCAAAGCGCAGTACTCCCTCAGACAAAACACTGGGTTAGCTCGTGTCGGCTATGGCTAGTCTCGCCTTCCTAATCCGCCTCCTGGTCTGTGGCTCTGTGGCTATGGTGGCTAGATGAATATTGTCTGGTGTGAGGAGCGGCCGCAGCCTCCTACCCGACGGAGCGGGACTGTTGCGGAAGATGGCCACCAGGCGCGCTGCTCCACGGATGTATGCTAGTTTCTGTGCGCTCTGGCTAGTCACCGGGCGGAGTACTTTCGTGCGTGACGTATCAGAGGGTGGGATAACGACGCTGTCGCGTCTTTGAAGTGCTTTATTTTACTTTATCGTCGGTTGTGCACTGTTTTGTGGAATGGTGAACCTCGAGAAGACGTCTAACGCCAGTGTGAAGAAAAAGCAGCGTGCAAAAACGAACAGAGCGCAGGTCATCCGTCGTCGTACATGAAAGAATTCAACAGGGGTGGCCTACGCTACTGTTCAGAAATACTCTTCAAGCTTGTCTCCAAACTTGAAGATACCTTCACAAGGTTCTTTTCATGTCGTAAAGGGCATGCAGACAGCCTATACTAGAAGTCATGGCATGCGCTATGGGCAGTGATGGGCAGTACTTGATGTACCAAGTACCCAAGTAGTACTTTAAGTACATTTCTGTGTACTTGTACTTTACCTAAAGTACATTTTAAACCGTGTACTTTGTACCGTACTTAAAGTACTCTTTTCCCGAGTACTTTCCCATCAAGTACTCAAGTACCCAAACTGGACTCCAGACAAAAAGACACAAAAGAGTATCAAAAATGCACACTACTAACAGCGCTAAAATGACAACAAGAAAACGAAAACACTCAGATAGCGCTATCTGTGTATTTTCGTCTTCTTGTCACATTTTAGCGCTTTTGGTGGGATGCAGTACCAGTGGAGTCCCAGTCTGTCATTTTACAAAAAAGGATTTTTGTGCTGTTAAAGAGCTTATTTGTTGAAGCAAATTTATTGTTGAGAGGCTTGGAACGTTGAAAAGGTATCAAAACTTCTATGATTATGTTAAACGAATGGAATGCACAGACAACCACACATTATGATACTGCAACCGGCAGCACAATGACTTGGTCAATTGTCATTTCAGTTCTTTCAATGCAAGGTTCTATGCTTTTTTTATATTGTTTCCTTCATTGGCAATTAACAATCATTTTATATCACAATGTGTGATTGCATTCACATGATGAACACTCTAAAAGACACACATGCTTTAATTTTCACATTTTACGTTTTTTTAATTGGTCACATGGATTACATTGATGCAGATCACAGTCGTATAAAAATGATGGCTTACATTGTGCTTCATCCGTTTTTACTTTCTTCATATTCTTTTTTAAACATGTTGTATTTCAAAAAGCGCATGGAATGCCCAGAAATATATAATAATATATATAATTATTATTATAAATTATTATGTATATTATTATATTATATATAATTAATAATATATATAATGTCAGTTGGCCTGTACTCCCCCCCGTGAAATTTCCTAGCCTGTTATAGCAGAAGATTGGTTCCGGAACACCACACTAGGCGGGTGATCTTCGATCATTCAGGGTATAATATACAATCACTGCCCAGTTGACACATTACCTCTCTACATGTAACTGCAAATTATGTCATCTGATTAAGTTCACATTGACGGGTCAGCACTTAACCTAGGACTTTATGGCTTTAGAGCATTTGTTAAGAATGCTCGCTAAAGTTTTGCCAAAAAAGTAAGACACATATACTAAACAGTGAAATGCAAAGTGATACTAATTAAATTCACAATGTACTTGATGAATACTTGAAGTGCCTTGCCTAGTACTTTGTACTTTACTTGAAGTACTAATGACGCCAGGTACTTTGCCCATCACTGGCTAGGGGATTGTCGGCCGAGGGGAATGTTGGCCGTCAAGCCCATAGTGAACATTTCACGATGAACATTGTAAAATTCTATGCTGTGATGAGAATGCACTTCCTCGTAAAGAGCATTAACCGTTCTCGCGCAGAGCGGAGCAAAAGCAGAAACTTTCAAAGGAGGCGCGTCTCCAGTGAATACACTTATGTGAGCATTCAGACTCGTGTATAGATGTTCTTTGTTTTCATTGTGTGCATATGTATGTACATATATATCATGATGAGGGGACGAAACAGGTTATTTCTGTTGCTGTGTATAATAAATCTTGTTTTGACATTGCCAGGTTGAAATTTGCAGATGATCGTGTCTTCACTGACTGATAGGAAACTTTATGGCCTTGTTGTTATGACATTAAAAAAAGAAAACTAAAAGTAAGAATGGACAAAAAAAACCTGATAAAAGGAAGAGATATAAAAGTTGAAAAGGGAGGTTGCCATCAGGTTTGTCAAGTCCGAGCTACGCATGGGACATACCAAGCTGAGTACCTTATCCTTTACATGCTTGGATAAGCGATCTTCAATGTGTTTTAAGCTATTCGTTTTCCATTGGTATTTACCCCTCACTGTTCCATTCCTCCGCAAGACTTCTCGGCCACACGGGCGAAAACGGCCCGTTCAGCAGACACGCTTCGTGAGCGTTCGGGAGAATCTTCGCATACATCCGTGTTGGCGCGCCACCTGACGACGTCTTCCGCGAACGGGCCGCCTCGGCTGCGGCGCTCCTCACACCAGACAATATTCATCTAGCCACCATACTGTGGCGGAGGCGTAATGTTGTTTTGAGGTCCACGTCGTGTGATGTTGATTTTTCCAAACTTGAATGCCCTCGAGCTTGCGATAGTCCAGCAGTCACGCCCGCAAAACTTTTGTTCATACGAGTGCACGCGGTAGACGCACTATGACACGACATCATCAGCAGAATCGTCGACGGAGGATGAATTACCGTCATTGCGGTCACCTGGCCGTCGTGGGAAACACCTTCATGTCTAATGAAAATGTTGAGAACCTCGCAGCGGAAATATGGCCTTGCTCTTTCGGTTCAGGTGTCCTTGCGGCAAATGCGTGCCGATGCCGACGGCAGAAGAATGCCTTCTTTGCCGCGAAATGAGACGTTACTGAAGCAGCGCAGCGTTTGCATTTCAAGAAATCTGTACTTTGAAATACTGTGGCTGAAGACTGAGTCGCTCCAGGTATCCTACTGATACGTGATAAAAAGCGACGAGTACGCTGTTATCAGGAACAGCAAAGTGAACAAGTGAGTTCATTCATGTGTGCCTTCGGTTTGTTATTAGTAAAGTTACATATCATAATTTTACGCTGTCCATGGTACATGCAGGAAGTTCGGTACGTTGCCCACAAACAGTTTACCAGGTGGCTTTGGGGACCATTAGGAAAGCACTGCAGAAGAGTCCTCGAAGCATGTGCTGTATATGCAATATGGGAAAACTTTCCTTCTGAAGCATACAAAGGTTTTTGCCTTTTTGACGTGTGATGCAGTAGGTGGTGTCTGACCACGTGAATGTTTATTCGCTTTCACTGAGATGAAGCTCTCACTTTTCTTTCAGGTGCTCGTAGGCACCATTGAATGCCTCCCATCTTGACAGAGGTACACTGGATGGTTTGGATGAACACTGCTCGATCACAACAGTATCCCTTTCAT
This sequence comes from Ornithodoros turicata, assembly GCF_037126465.1. NCBI lineage: Eukaryota > Metazoa > Arthropoda > Arachnida > Ixodida > Argasidae > Ornithodoros > Ornithodoros turicata. Next base: position 67,379,006 of record NC_088203.1, read on the forward strand.
GCACAATAGAGGTCTGCCATATGCCCTTCTTGAATAACCAGACAGCCACACACAATAAAATACATTCTACAGACAACAAAGCTTGTAATGTTGCTTTATTGGTCACTGTGTTTATGAATGAGCATACAAGTGATAGCAGTAAACAAGCAAACAATGAAGGAGAACATCCCCATACTGTGTTCTTATCATTTTGCAAGTGCTACCTCGCACCAACCGATAACGCAATGTATGTATGCTTTCTTTTTTCTTCTGTTCAGTACACAGGCGTTTGCCACAAACACGTTCCAGTCCATAAGCTCTAAGAGAACATAGGCTATCACCGTGCCTATAAAACATCTCGAGTTCATGACTTCATCGGTATAAGAAGGCCTCAAGTGGAGTCATGCCAATGGCATCAACAGAGGCTTCTCTTCAGAGGCATCCCTATTGTTGAGAAAAATTTTAGACCTTTTCTGTGCACATCCATCCTTACAACACTTTCTCAATTTCTTATTATAAATTTCCCATGTTTTCCCTCATACCAGTCCAATTGCAGTCATTGGTGCGGGCTCAGGCCTTTTGCAGACCGCTACTATTTCACTGTAGCTCACATCTTTTCAAGTTGTTGGTGTTTCACTCAGGAGGTGATCTACATCCTCTGCGAAGATAAGATATGGTCATGGCTAAATGTCGTCCCTATGCTCTTTATATCGACACATGGTCCCTCATGGCTATCATGGATGTTGAAAGCGTGCCAGGTCAAACCTAGAGGCATTATCTCGAAACTTGTATACATTGTTTCTTGAATGACAGCTCACTTGTATGCGTAAGCTCATACTTCTGCACATGCTAAGCAGAAGCTCTGCATTTCCCTCAGAATTGGAACTACACCTGTAAAGGTGGGTACAAGTGTGCTGCATCCACGGGTTTAGCTCAGTGCATGCGCGGGACTTGACAGCAGCTTCAAGCTTTTCCTTGACCCTCTGTTACAAGATCCTCTTGTGGACTACATGGCCACTAAGCATTCTCAAGCACACTCTAAGAAAAAAAGGTTGAAAACGGGTAGAAGCGCAACAGTTCTCCCCGACCTATTTTCTCTCTACCGACTGCAGGTTGAAGTTGTGCTGTTTCTACCCTTTTACTCAACTCTCTCCCCCTAACGGTAGAACCACTGTGGCAATCTTGTCACTATTAGGGTTCAAGTGACTCTTTTTTCTTTTTGTGTGTTTCGTAGCAGGGTCACTAATGGAAGTGTAAATGGAGTCACCCAAGCGACGAGAATAGTTGAGGTTTACTAATCCTGCGCACAAAGGCGTTTGGTCCAGCTTCGAGGTCACTGTTCAAGAGATTAGCCAGAGCGATCAAACACGGAGTGTCTGCGCTTGCGCGGAATCGCTGATTGTGTAAAAGGGGTCAGTATAGAGACGAACGCCGGAAGTGACAGACTGTCGGTTTGCACGTGGACATTGCTGCACCGAAGGCCATGCGTGCGGCGTAATGGCTATGCTGAGTCGGGTATTCGCATCTCCGTGGTGGAAGGTGTTATCGGTTCAGCTGCAATGGTATGAACATAAGCAAGGTGGAGTTAGGACAGAATCAGGTGAGTAATTTTGATATTCAAGATTTTTCATCCCGAGCGCCTCATATGCAGTGATCAAATGTGTTTTGCGCATTGCGTGTTCGGGTTGATCGGCATGTCGTCTGACACTTTTTCAGCATCCTATGAAACTGCAACATGAGCAAATGCGTTTGTGTAATACACGCAGGTCACCATGACAACTTTAGCACGGCACCTTATCAGCGCCCGCCGGATGTAATTACAGGATCCACTTCGAAAATGAAGAAACGGAGCCATAACATACGGTGAGCCACTGTTTGATGGGAGAAGGCACTCATCGCTCGAGTCATGGTTTTTTAGATGTGCTCTGTGTTATTTATTTATTTTTTTCTTAACTTTTGTCCACTGCCGGGACAGCCTTCTTCGTTTTGCATGCTTATTTCTGAGGGAATCACACATGTAAACATATTTCTGAGGAGTGAAACATGTACCGTCGTTATTATTTGTCGCTTATCTTAAATGCTCTATTAATGCCATTTACATTTCAGTTGAAATCATCCGTCCTGCCACGTGTTCCTCCGGGCAGATATTACACACCGAGCGAATATTTGTGTGTATTTAGAGCGACACAGTAGTGTGAAATGTCAAGCCCTCAGAAGTTATCCCGATGCCCTTGTTATGGTGCATGCATGTGGAATTTATGTGCAAGACAGTCTATGCAAGTGCTGTGCAGTCTGATGGATGAAACAATGGAGTCGTCTGTGTTGTGTCGTGTTTTCTTTCGTGTCTCCGTGCTCAGGCTTCTTCAATATGGATGTACCTTTCGTATTGGTAAGCGCAAGTGTACGATTCCAATTGTGACGTGGTAATAAAATGCTGTGACCAGTAACAGTTGTTTACGTATATATTCTATCTCATCCACACAAATACTATATGTCAAGTTCTTCTCAAAAGGGCAAACGTCCTTCATGAAAGGCGGAGTAAATATTTCCGTACAAGGTCTAAATGCTCCGTCATTTCGGGTAGAGATATGCCACCGGTAGGCACAGCACGAATAATAGCAGAGGTTCTTACCATTTCGGGTAAAAAATTACCTTCCAATAAGGGAGAACAGTTCTACTCACGGTAGAACTATCTTCCGGGAAGGGTTGAATATTTAGCGCCAGGATGGGCAGATATTTCTCATCCTTGGGGTAGAGGTGTCTCCCATATGGAGAGAAAAGATAGACCCCCCCAGAGGAATAACAGTTAACCATGTAGGGGCAGAATTTTGCCACTAACAGGGTAGAATTCTCTTCACACTCAGGGGTAGAACTGTTCCACCAGTGTGGTAGAAATGGAGGGGTAGAAGTGTTTCTACCCCTCACTTTCTACCCCAAAAGGGTTGAGAATCTGTAACAACACACTTCTACCCCAAAAGGTAGAAAATTACACCTTTTTTTCTTAGAGTGCATGGCACTTGCATATTGCAATTGTACAAGCTTGTTCTTTTTACCTTTTACTACATGTACCTTTTACGTCGTTGTTGCAGATAGAATTATTGTAACAGAAAATTCAACTACGCAAAGCCTGTGTGCCTTGTTTTTTTAACAAGAATTTGGATTTCCTCCTCACTACCTTCTTTGTTCCCATTCTCTGATGTACATCAGTATAAATATCTGTACCATGTGTGTCTGTGTCATGCCTAATGAAGGACGGACTCTATTCGAAAGCTTGTGTTTCAGTAAGATTATTTGGATGTTTCTGTCTCTTATGACCGTGAGTTCTGATAATCCGACATTTGTGTCGCAAAAGGGAGCCTGCGACCTTTCTGGTAAGTGTTGTAGGTGAGGTCTGTTCAGGTGACTTTAATATTAAACAGCTCGAGTAACCAGGGAACTTGGTCAACTGCAAGGTGATACTACAAGGTGTCATTTGAATCTGTGAAACATAAGGCGCTATGAATTCACACCTTGGCTGCACTGGTCCCATTGAAAAGGATTGTGCCAGACAACAGGATATTCCCCGCAGCCATCTTGTTCACCTCTGGCCGACGTTTCCAAGATAAATTGTGTTCACTTGGGCAGTCGGCTTTTGTGGTGAGAAGTGTGACACGAACATCTGTGGCCACTTTGTGATGATGCACATTTGATGTACTACTTCTGGTCTGGTGAAGCAGAGGGCACAACATTGCAAAGTAGAAAAGCTTGTAGTATCTGCAAACTTGTATCAGCAGGCCATTCAAAACTGTTGTCTTCAGATTTCCAGAATGACACAACAGCTGGTTCCACCAGTCGTGCAGATATTGATATTGTCATATCATGCACCTGCAAGGAATGCAGAAGTTAAAATGTTAAACTAAACAAGAGCTTGACCCACCTGTGAGCATGAGGGTGTATGGACAATAGGTGTTGAATTCATCACTGGATAAACGTTGAGAGGTGCTAACGGTAAATCACGCGTTTGCGCGCTTTTACTTCCGAGTTTCACATTCTTGTCATCCACGATGGAAGCCTGTGTAGATGATATGAATGAAGAATACGGTCAGTATCTATAGCACACAATTTACTTGGCACTTATGTTCTCCTGCGAGAGCTCAGGGCTTCCTAGGGGAAGGGGAATATTGCGTTTGGTACATTACGCAGCGTAAGCATCACAAAAATCAGTTTGAAGTGAACCACATATTTATATGTATTATTCCTGTGTATCGGTAAATACATACCTCGTGTGCACTGGTGTTCGCATCGTCAGGCGTCACAAGGTGAAACACTGGTATCGGACTTGGGTCCGTGTGAGACGTTTTCGACAATCCGCTGCTACCATTTCGTACGACTCGTCAGAGAAATGGGTTGAGCAAATACGGCGTGGCTCACGAATGTCTTGACCAAGCGCTTGCAACAACTTTCGTTTCCGTGCATTTTCCGTTGGAATCTTGTGGTACACAACGTCCCTTGTCGAAAGAGCACACTTTGTGTATCTTCGAACATTACAGTAGATACCTGGCATCGCTGTCACGTGAAGCTTTGTTCAATTTCGGCAGGAAATGAACTTTTTCGCGCACACAAACCTCGCAAGGCCGCAATAAACGCTGTCGCCGTGCGATATGATTGCGAGGAGAACAAACAGAGAGCGCTGACCGCGCTGACAGTATTTTGGGATACTGTTTCTTCGATATATTGAAGAATACTCCCAGTAATTCTTGTGATTCTAATAGTAGTTTTTATTGGAGATTAGTAGCCGGTCATAAGTTCATTGTGTATTACTTAGGTATCACGTGACGGGAGTACTCCCATCATGACTTTTTTAGCTGTTGCGGGGCGCAACCTACCGTCCGATTTAATTTTTCTAATTTACGCTGTGTAATAATTAACGCGCTTTGAGTGCTTAGGCTCTATGTGAGGCATCACACAGGCAAACACTACCAGGTCGCACATAGAAACAGGGGGGTCAAATTTCACTTTACAGTTCCTTTAAAGGAGCTCTGAAAGCCATCTAAAAAATGTTCCGTTCCGAACGCGTTGTGGAAGCAGGTAACTTAACGTGATGATTAACACGAAAATTTTCTCTGTGCGCGATGTTTCTCGTAGAAAAAAAGACACTTGAACATCGCCGCGCGTGTTCCCACTTGACTGGCTCCTCCGGGTCAAACGAAGAGGAGAATGAAAAAGCGTTATTGGTAACGTAATAAAAGTTGAAAGTGGCGACCGCGCTTCTATCCGGGTCAGTGCTGACTGGTTTTCTTTTCTTTTTTTCCGTTTTCTTTCCCCCTGCTTTCTCCCTGTCAAGGCATGAAACCCCTGTTCTCGAAATTCATGTTCTGGAAACAAGGAAAAGGGGAAATGCTGCTTCGTAAGATGATATGCCGCGATTAAGAACATATCACTATTTAACCACTCAAATTCAGGAATTTTCTATATGTGTCCAAGTCGTCTTAGCGAACGAAAGACATATTAAGAAGCCATTTGGCTTAGCAGGGCGGCATGTTGGTTGGTTAGTTGTGTACTTGCAATATTATGGCTGGGTTAGTCACAGTTTGCCGTTGGCAGTTTTCCGCGCGCAACATGTGCATTTTATAGTCAGCTAAAATTTACGCGTGTCACGTGTTGTTCCAGTGCACGCTGATATGTCGTCGGACGCAAACTTAACCGGCGTTGTCGGTCACTATATGGTGGATAAAACTGATGCACTATATGGTGACAAAACAAATGGCGCCGAGCACGGATGAACTCAAACTTGCGTGTCTGCGTCGTCCACATTTGTAGTCTGCATCGGCCAATTCTCGTTTAGCTCGATGGTTGGTAAGTTGACCATAAATTGTGGTGGTCTTATGACACTGCTTGGCTATGTTGGTGTGTAACGCAGACAATGAATGTTCAACTCCTGATGCCACGATGTGCCTGCGACGGCATATTGCGATAGATTTCACTGGATTGTATCTGACAACGTATATGGGCAAGAACACTCCTCCAGCTGAATAAGGAATTAACTGACTGGCTAACAAAGTTGCTAGTCAAAGTGACGGTAGTGATCATAGCGAATTAGTGATGTAGCGTATATTGATATAATGACATAGCGGACGGAATTAGTGGTCATAGCGATGCAGCGATCATTTTGAGGCGTGAACTGAAGCAGTGCTTACTGCTGCACTGTGTTTATACGTATTGCCACCAACAACACAACAAGAAACAGCCACCTCGATAACGAACAGCATACAAAACACAGACACGGACAGAACAGCGTTCAACTGGCACCTGAAGTTTATTTTCATAATTCACCTACTCCGGAAGGTCGCTTTAGGGAAAGCAAGGTCAAGTGGGGAGAGGTGGACCGATTTTTGGTTGACTTCGCACGGGGAGTTCAATGAGGACGCCTCTACAATCTCACGGCCTAACCTTGAACAGTGTCTGTAGACCAATCTTCGTTTACTGTATCTGATAAACCAAAGAAAAAGCAAAAGAAACGTCCACCGTTGCAGCGGGGTTCCGAGTGAAAAATAGCAGACGACGTTTTCGAAACCAATCAGGGGCTCCACTTTTCTGACGTCAAAATGACGCAAGCGGCTCGACGGCTCGTTCCGGGCATTGCCACCGTTGCGCACGGTCGCGATTTTCAAAATCGAATTCTGCTATATTTATGCACCTGTTGATAGTACAGGGTGTGTGCAGAAAAACATGACCCGCATTTTTACATGTAACTCGTTGTCTACTTAGCCGAGTAACTTCCGGTGGCGCACGATGGCGTATTTATGCGTGCGAAAGCTACAAAAAAATCCTGGAAGCCATACTCAGTGTAAAAAATAAAACAGAGCGCGAAAACATGGGCTTCCATGCATTAGAATAGGACGGTCATGACAGTGCATGGTAGTGGATTTCGGTCTCAGGAGAGTTATGTGCAGGCACCGCTAGGGGTACCTCCCGATGAGCATCCATGTGGGACATCGTTTCGATTTATGCACCGATACCTCCACTAGCGGTACTTGAACACAACTCTCCTACGTCCACCATGTTGCCGTTTCACATACACCCTGTTGTCCACCATGTTGCCCTATTCTGATGCACGGAAGTCGACGTTTTCGTTGTTCCGTTTATTTTTTAAGCTGAGTATGGCTTCCACAATTTTTCTGCAGATTTCGCATGCATAAATGCGCCATCGTGCGCCACCGGAAGTTCGTTAGTTAGGTAGGCAACAAGCTATGTGCCTAAATGCGGGTCATGTTTTTCTGCACACACCCTGTATTACTTCGCATGGTGCATTTTAATAAGCTTACTAACCGCTTGGTTAAAAAAAATGCTAGTGATTGAAGTGCTTTCCTAGCTCCTTTAAGAGGCCATACCAGTCGGGGAGCAACTCCGATTCACGATTTTCCCGATTCTAGATGGCGGCACGCTCGCCGTCCTTATCACGCCGTTCGCCTCCGACTCCCGAAATAATCCCCACTGTGCATGGTTGACCTCGCGAGTTTAAGGCGGCCCGTGCCCTCTGCGTTGTTTGTCGAGTGGTAAAGTGTCAGACTTTGCCACGAAAGGTCCGCAGTTCGATTCCAGACATTCACGTCTTTTTGCTTGTCTCCTATTGCTACATGAGTACTTTATTTTTATTTTTTTGTTCTTATATATTTATGCTACAATTATTGTTTTCACAGGTCACTACCACTTGTACTGACTGATTATGGAATGTTTAGTTGCGCTTCGTATTGTTTTACTAGTGCATACTTACTGTATGCCGAGTTGCCGACGTACAAGTGTGATCGGATAGTACGGATGCCGGTATCTCGGAGGCTCTCAATTGGATCTACCAGTGACTATAAATTAGGCTATAAATATTGCCTACACACAGCGCTTACAATGCCAGTCTGGAGAATCTACTGCTCGAAACGGTATTCCCTTTTTTTTTTTTTTGCAATCGCTTACATAATAATAATAATAATAATTTTACTCAAGAAAGCAAATTACAAATATAATAAAACAGGCCCGTCTAAGCCGAAAGGCTTGTGGCACTCGCCCTGAAGCAGCCAGCGGCATGCAGTTTGACAGTATATGAACATATAAAGGTACTACATCCTATGATAAAGTTGCCGTAGCGCTTTTCTTAGTTTGTACTTCGATTCCGAAGAAAAACTGTCGAAGGGAAGCTCATTAAAGTTACGAGCTACATAGCATTGCCTGCGACAAAGTCCATATTTTGTGTGTCAGAAATGTGCAACAAAGTTAACCCGCCTGCGTCTAGAAGGGCAGCATTCGCTAACAGGGGTCCTATATGAGGGGTCCCAAAAATGTTTTTACAACATGCAATTTACCTTGATAATAACTCTATTATTCATGCAAAAATTACATTTTGATATGTATATTTCTGGTAAGTAAGCATTATCAAATATCTGAATTCATTTACAAGACGTTGGTCCAAAAGACTTTTCAAAATTTCCGTCGTAGAACAGACTTCTTATTTGTACCGAAAACTTCAGTAACATATTTGAAAGGCTCCTTTCCTCCATGTTCTCCCTTCTTTTTCTTTTACCTTACACCCGCTCAGAAAAATGATGTCAGTCGACAACCCCAGTGACAGGGGACCCCTTTTCTTCTGGTGTACCAGGTTGCAAAACCGTACAAAGGAGGTGAAGGGCGATAAAGGCTTCGGGTCAGCACACGGAAACCAACCAAAAAAGATATGGGAAGGTATGCGCAGCGGGAGTCGCGATATTCCCTACACAGTCTTTTTTTTTTTTTTTCCTGAGCGCCAAGAGGAACGATTCGACAAAAAATAAAAGGACACATTGGAGGAAAATAATAACTATGGTCACCTGACAACATAACAGGTTTTTGTTTGAGTGTGGCAAAAAAGTACAATTCGGCCTCCTCATTATGTGGGACAGGATAATATATGCATTCCTTTCTTTAGAAGAATTTCTGAAGCGTAAATTTTTGCTCCAGATTTCGTTGTGTTGAATGCTGAGGTCTCAGTTAATTCAATCGTAACTTGAAAACGTGAAATTCGGTCGTGGAAAAGCTGAAGAACTGGACACCATGTGAGCCAAATTTATGCGTATCTTAGGAAAATCACTATTCTTGAAGGGCAACACAGATGCAATTAATTGGGGTTTCCAGAGATGAATATGAGCGCTAGTTGCCAAATGAAGGAATGATCAGGGAGAAGTCGTTTCATATAATCAAAGCTCGCCCGAGATGCCAGATCTTCTTACCCGGAAAAAATGTCCCCAGGCAGAACCGTCCCCAGGGAAAAATGTCCCCCGGAGAAATCGTCTCCGCAAGAACGAAAGCCGTTTGATCGAACGCGGGACATTTGGTCGAAAGTCGTTTGATCGCACGCTGTTTGATCGAAACGGCAGCGGTCGTTTGATTGATTTTTTATTGCTTCGTTTGGAGCAGATGCATACTCTAAACAAGATTGAACTAAAGTTTTATATGGCTGTTAATACAATATGTGTGTTTTATACTATGGCGAAATTTCCTTCTTAGCATTCAGATTTCGAGTGCCTTTCGTGCACATATCACTATCCCATTTCGGATCCCAGCAATGAAAAGGGTGCCCAGAAGAAGCACAGACTATTGGCTGCTCCCAACTTGAAGACATTTTCTTCGGTATGTGTCCTACAGCTACGGGGGATGCTTCCGCATTGTTCTATTCAATTCAATTCAGTTTTATTCAATTTTATTTCCTTTCGGATGGGAGAGAGTAAAAAGCCAGAAGGCTGTGCTGTTCGTGAACGACCAATAAAACCTTTCTGCAAATGACCAGTGGTTTCCCCTCTTTAGCTGAAAAAAAAGCAAGAAACAAACAAAAAAGGAGAGGACACTGATTGCCTCATGCTCCATATGTTCGAATCAAAACTTACAGAAAAAGAGGTGCTAAGGACACGCTGCGAGCTTCGAACTCCATTCGAAAAAACGTCTTTCGAACAAACGGCGTCGATCAACCGGCTTTCGATCGAACGGCTTGCGACCAAGCGGTCTTCGATCAAACGCCTTCTCCAAACAGCTTAGGATTTCGGAATAACTCCTTGAACTCAATCTTTATGTATAAATGGACAAGATAAAATGAAAGGAACTTGACGCGCGACGAGGTCTCGGAGCACGATTTCCGTCTCCTAACGCTCTGATTATTACCCGGAAACTTCAGTACTATATTTTTACACACTCCATGGTTTTCACAGGGTACTTCACATTACACCAGACCTTTCGTTCAGCGTAGACACTAGTTCAGCCGAGAATCCCCAGTGACCCGGAGCTTTTCCTTATCTTCCTCAGAAGGCCTCCCTTTGTTCGCCGTCCAAAGACAGACGGGTACAGGTTTTGGGTCATCCAACGTGCAACTAGCAAGGATTGTCGAAAGATGGAAAATCTAGGGAGGTCTCGAAAAATTGTCCGTATCTCAAAATAACGTGATCGAAGTCGTTATCTGGCTGTTTCTGCGCGGAAACTGCCAAAGCCCACTTAGACTAACCTGAACATGAAAATGCAAACACCGAACTTTTACTAACCTAATAATCAACTAAGTAACGTGCTGTTCCGTCGCGTCCGTTTCATTTATCTCCTATTTCTTAATTTTATTTATTTATTTATGTATGTATTTTTGGAATAGCAAGCCGACGTCCCGTTTGGCTGACCTTTAGCCCGTTTTCTTTTTCGTCTAATAAATATATCCCCCTCCCCCGTAGCTGTCGTTGGTTGTCGTTGGTTTTCCTTGCTACGCGAACGTGAATTTGGGTTCCGGAAAAGACTGTTGCTCATTGCGTGGGCGGAAATAATTAGCAGCGGTCGCTTGATCGATTTTTCTTATTGGTTCTCGTGGAGCGTTCATGAAAAAAAGAAAAAGAAAATAATAAAGATAACAATAAAAATAAATCGATCAATAAAAGAAAGAAAGAGAAACAACAAATAAAGCTGCAGTTCTAAGTACCGTTATCCTAAGAAACATTTATCTGTGTGTAATCCGCTTGCTGGCTGTTTCAACATTACGAACATTACAGGGCAGTCCTGTTGAACGTTACTGGAATGTTTGTGAAGGCGGCCTTCCACTAACCGTAAATGCGAGAGATTCCCGTTAGCCTTATGAGACAGTTGACTGAGTAAGCACAAACCCGAAACGGCTGTGATGTTCGTGAATGACAAAGGTCTGCAAATAACCAGTGGTCTCCCCTCTTTAGCTGAAAAAAAAAAGCAAGAAATAAACAAAAAGGAGAGGACACTGATTGCCTCATGCTCCATATGCTCGAGTCAAAAGTTACAGAAAAAGAGGTGCTAAGGACACGCTGCGACCTTCGACTCCCTTCGAAAAAACGTCTTTCGAATAAACGTCTTTCGGCCGAGCGGTCTTCGATCCTTCTCCAACCAGCTTAGGATTTCAGAATATCCAATTATAATGTGATGAGGAAGATGCGATGGACTGTGGACGGTGAACTGTCAAAAACAAGCCTAAACTAACCTACCCTGGAAACTAACCTAGGACCCGGCTGTAACCGGTCTGGGGACGCTACGTCCAACAAGACGTTACATCCAACGCGCCGTTACATCCATCGGTGGACGTAACGGCGCATTGGATGCAACGGCTCGTTGGCTATAACGGCACGGTATGGATGTACCGACACGTTGGATGTAACCGCACGGTGGACTTGGTGATCTTTTGGATGTAAATGCTCGATGGATAAGCGGCTTCAGGATATGTCGGTCGTGAACTAATATAGCATCGATGTAGTTTTGGAATCAGCCACTCCATAACACATATTTCGCGGCGTATCCTCGGAATGTTTTTGTTTGTTTGTTTTCATGATGTGATGTGATGTGATAAAGAAAAAAAATGGGGATGTGAGTTTCGACGACGTCGAACTGGCTACCCCAGTACTCTTACACAAATACACGATGAGATGATGAAAAACAGAGATGATGATTTTTGTTTTCGTGAGAGTCCGTCAAATTACGATGTCTTATGATTTGATATGTTCAAAAGTTACGGACAGAGTTGCTGTCGTGAGAGAATAAATTACCGTATTTTCACGCGTATTAGCCGCGGCTTATGCGCGATTTTTGTTTTTCGCGGACGCTCTGCGGCTTATCCGCGGGTGCGGCCTATCTGATGGCTATTTTTCCCTGGTATTTTCCCCATACCCCGGATTAGACGAAAGGGCCGACAGTGCCTCATGTTTTTCGGAGCAGGACCGCCCTGCCAGTGCACGAACAATACCGAACAGGGGCGGGTCCACATTCGAGTGGATTGACCTTCCGAATACATTCTCCCACGCAGCTTTAACAAAAGGGGTGACAGTGATTAAGGCTACGGTCTCACGGTAGCCATCCTCGCCCCAGCATGATAAAGTTCCGAGGGGCAGTGGGGCAGACACTCAAGCCCCCACGTAGTTGTGTTAGTGTATATCACACAAACAAATGTCGTTGGCTAACAACGCAGTGTGGGGTTGGTATGACATTTCAGACGCGACGGAGCTACGGTAGATGAGGACAATACGGAAAAGGGCGGTGTGGTGCCTTTCCGTCCTTTCCGTACTGTCCTCGTCTGTCGTAGCTCCGTCGTGTCTAAATGCCGTTGATCACACATTTTCCGCGGCACCATCAGCTCCGGTGGCGCAGCGGTAACGCGTGCGCTTGGAGACTGGGAGATCCGCGGTTCGAATCCGCGGGCCGGCTGTGCCGTCTGGGGTTTTTCCTGGGTTTCCTTCAGATGTGTAATAGGCGTATGCCGGCACAGTTCCCCTGAAGTCGGCCCATGGACGCAGCTATCCTCCCCCCGAGTGGATTCCGCTCGGTCTTCCACTTCACCCGTTCCTCACCTCCTCTCCACCACCTTTCCCTTCCCGAGAAACTTGCCGCCTAATCAGGCAGGCAGACCTCTCGGGTTCCTCCCAACGACACTCCTCCTCCTCCTCCTCCGCGGCACCCTTTTTTTTCTTTTCTTCTTGTCCTGATGGGAAAGTTACGCATCAACTTGTACAACTTCAGGAAGGTGAATTGCATTGTTGCATTTTTGGTGATACGATATGCCATGTAAAACAGTTGACATGGTTACAGAAATACCATGTTTCTATTTTTATTTTACTAAGTTATTTAACTGACTAACTGCTAACTACCACGTTTTTGTGGCTTCATAAGAAGAACTATTAGCTGGGAAGCCACATATGTAAGGACGCGTACATGTTCACTTGCAAGAGTCAAGGACGTCGGCAGATGGAAGGAACGTTATACGGAAGGTTTTAGAGATCGTGCAATGCGAAAGACAAGAATACACAACAGAGAAGTAGTCCCACAGCATATGCCTAATCTAATTTTATGAATCCCCCCCCCACACCAAAAAAAAAAAGGGTAAATTTTATCACGATTTGCTGTTTCTTGTTCTCTCTCTTTCTTTTGTTTTTCTTTTTGCCATAAAAAAAGGATTTGACCGACAAAATCCCCTTGCCTACATAACGAATGTTTATCATGGTGCAGACGGTACCTGAATTCAGTCAAACGCGTTACATTACGGCACACACGTGCGTGATTCGGGGACGGTTTTTTCTTTTGTGTGTTTGCGTGTGTGGCCGGACACGTTTCCTTGTCGACACACAGTGCTGTGCGTAGCGGCGCTACTAACAGAGCAGATCTTTTCGCTACTTTTTCAGTAGCGGAGGAGCGCTCGCGCTAAATTTCTAACCAATACCGGAAAAATAATTCCCGCTACAAATTTTGGTAACGTGTCCGATGCTGCTACCGCTACTTTAGTGGGCAAGACAAAAGAAGTAACTCGTATTCCACGCCATTTCACTTCGACAAGGCAGTATCCGTGTCACAATCCGGCATGACCAAAGTGATATTTTCTAATTTCTGTACGCTCTTATTCTGCCTAGAATAAAGTTCAGAGCTGGTAGCGACATTTTTCGTGCTTATTGTTCCTGCATAAAACAATATTTTATTGCCTAAGCGTTGTGTGGGCTCTACTCATCATGGTTACATGTTCGTCAAAAAATATCTTACGAGGCAGCTTGGCAGTAGCGCCGGTACATATTTCCTTCCGGTAGCGGTACCGCGCTACGTTTCGGAATGAGTAGCGGCGTTTCAGAGGAGTAGCGAATAGAGGTACTCCGCAACCTAACTGCCGACCGAAGGGACAGGACGCAGGCAAGCTGGTGCATAACCCGGTTCCTTCCGTTCGACTAGAAACAATGAAGCATAAAATAAAAAAGAAATAAAGGAACAACACGAAGAAGCGTGTGTTTGGGAGACGGAAGAGAATTAGCTCGTAGCCTTTTCTGTGTTCACATTCATTGCCTAGCAGTGACAATTCTTTTGTAGGAGCCTGCTTGTTGCCCCTAACAGCTTTATCTAACACGCAGGATGTCAGTGACACTTGTAGTAACCGAATATGATTCAGCATGCGCGGCGAGGTGTGCAACTGTTCAAACGTATTGCGATAATTAGGTTCACTACGATAATTATGTTGATGATACCGATTACAGTTTTATATTCCATTGAGACCATGGCTGCTTGCGCACCGAAGATAGTGCTGCACGAAATGCTACAGTCGTTCATTGTACCGCTAGATTTGGTCCACAGGCACACTACACGCACGTATTGCTCTCTAGGCGCAAACATAGGGTTCTACGATTTTTAGTTCGTTCACAACAACGATTATGAGCCAAGGCCAATATGTTAGGCCGAGGACACGTTGCGAGAATGCGAGAAAGACAAACAAGGAAGCACACAAGAGACACGTTTCGAATAACAGCCTTATGCGTTGCCCCACGATTTACTTTCACAATTAGACAGGTGATACAACGACCGAAGGAATGTGAACTGGCGCGCTTTCCCATTATTTGTCTCGGTCATCTGTCCTCCTCTGGCCGTGTGCCATGCTAACCCGATTGCAGCAGGTCAGTGGTCGGAAATCTCGCGCAAGTTGGTCTATTGCCTGCTCTTGCATAACGTACTCAAAGTGTTAGAAGACTTTTGTGGGAGAAGAATCTATACGATAACTTTTCACGAGACCGCAGGACGTTGGAGAAGGTAAAAAAAAAGAAGACGAGAACATATGGTGAGACTAAAGGAATGTAGGGGTCAAATTTCAGGTATGTTAGTACGGGCATTGTGATATTGCTATGAACATGCCCATGCTGAGTTCATCGTACTGCGGAAGCAGCCATTCGCTTGGCAAGGGTAAAACAACGGGATGAGGCAGTGAGGCAACTGTAGCAAACATAGAAAAAGAGGAGATGGAACACAGCCATTAGAAATTGGTAACTGCATATATTGTTTATGATAACATCCGGGTCGACATGAACCGCATCACTACGTACGCTCTTGGATAGCCGCAAGTGAAAGTTGGCACCACTGTGGTAATCTGAAAAAGTCAAAATGTACAAAAACTTGTCAATCCTCTCATGGGCAGAAATGAAATATCGAACTGAGATACACAGCAGAAGACAGTTCCAAACCTAGAGAACGCTGTCCATCCTCACCCTTTTACTCCTGTGCTGTACCTCAGACTATCAAAAAAAATCGTCGGGGGAGAGTCGTAATACAGGTGCTTCTCAGTCCTGCCGCCAGAGTCAAGGCAATGACACTAGACTAAGACCACTGATGCCTAAGACCATACAGGGGGGGCAAAGGTCACAGTTTGGATTGCCTACGGGGAATAACAAATAAATAAGAGCAAGCGCACTGCACCAGTACAAAGTTACAATCACTTGGTTACAACTTACCGTTTCTCTCTCGCCAGCCGCCGACGCAGCTTGCGGACTGATTTCCGACCGTAACTCCGCGGTTTCCGAGGATTCTTGCATGGCCGTGTCATTGCCGCGCGTTTCCAGTTTGTGCGAAGCGGCAGCAGCAACGATAGCATGAACGTGCAGCCTACCGCAGTATCAACAGCTCAAATCAGAACACGACAGTCAGCACCTGTCAACACGGCGTGAATGAATGCGTCCCGCAGCACAGCGGCGGCACAGCCAGAGCAGTACGCAACCAACGTGACGTAACGAACACAAGTGACTCAAGCGCCACCTTTCGCAGAATACTGGAGTTGGTCACACGGTAGTTACATGCTCCGCCACGATGTGGCCACCGAAAATCCTGTATAGTTTCGGTTTGGTCGGAATGTTTTGGAATAGCTTGGGAACGTAATAACCTGCGCTGTGCTCTTCCAATCATGCTGAAATGTTCAGCAATTGTTTTGCGCATAATTGCCCATCCACTGCCACTTCTAGGCTGGTGTGGTGACATTAGAACACCTCGAAACAGGAAGCCAAAGAAAGGCATTTTTTCATGTTTTTCTGAAGGCGCTTCCGGATTATCGGCGTCATATATCAATAAGAGCGAGACGGTCCACCCTCCACGTATCATAGAACAACACAACGCAACAAATTGTGCGCCGCTATCTGCTCTCCCTTTTGCGCCAGTTTCATACAAAGACCACACATAATCGGAGATATTAGCATGTTCCAGGCCTTATGGCGCCGCAACCGCATGCCTGGCCGAAAATCGGAAGACGGTCCCCCCGAGTCAAGAATCACAGCTTTCGAATAGCACCAGTTTCACCACCAACAGACGAAAATGAGAGCTACACGTCTGGTACAAAGTTGCCTCTTTTTAAGAGGGGAGTGAGACCATAGCCTTAACTCTAATATCGCTAAACAGAAATTACTCGTATCTAAATAGACTCGTTTTATGTGCTGTATAAATAGAATACAAATGCAGGTGGGAAATCAAAAAATATATTTATTGACTTATAGTTACCTACTTTGTGACACAGCGCAGTCAAAGAAAAAGCCGACAGTTCTGTTATGCCATTTGTGTTAAAAACAGGCGGTGCATTATAAGATCAACCTGTTTGTAATACAAGATTTATAGGAGTGCTGTCGCTTTTGCGCCAAAAACCTCCAATTATTATTATCATCATCATCATAGGAATGCTGTCACTTTCTTCCTTTTTTTTTTTTTTTTGACAGCGCTCTGTGTTAGAGATTATTTCTACAGTTAGTGTGGGCTACGTGTATATGCAAACGTATTTTTGTTCGCGATGTATTAATTTTTACGAATCGCATTTGGGAAGTTATTCGCGAGTATTTAATTTCGGGATTCCAGGTCTGTTTCCTTCCGCGGGATCAATGTCAAGCTGTGTCTGCGAGTACGATTTCTGGCGATTTTTTAGCGGTCGCGAAATTTGCGAAAATTAATACATAGCGAATAAAAACAAGTTTGCAGTAATCACGTTGGGTGGACCGGCTGCTGTTTCAAACACGTTGATCACGGCTCGTATCACAGTATAGGCTCATAGTTGAAGAGCCAAGTCTCTGTTGTGGACGGACGTTCTACGAGTACATGGCCGAATTGTTTGATCATGGACTCTCTCAGGGTACGAAAGATAGCTTCATATGCCCGAACTCTTTTTTTTTTTTTCAGTATCACCTTTTTCCTCAATTTTTCCCGCCGTCCACAAAAGGACAATGACTTTGCAGCTGAGCCCATTATTATCGGCAGCAAGCTTCAGTTCTGGCATAACGTGGGGACGGCTCACGCTAAGGGACGCAAAAGTACAAAGACAAAGCCCAGCAGTGTACCTAGCATTTTGGGGTTGAAGTCAATGAACGTGACAAGTCAATGTTGACTGGAAAGCACAGGACAGTATTTTCACGCACGTCTGTCCGTCAAAGAATAGAATAACGTGATAAGGGTGGGGGCCAATGAAAAGAACGCGCAGTCTATGGTTCTTTGTAAGTTGAGCTCAATATTCTTGGTAACAAGCATCCATTCTGGCATAGCGTGTTACGGCGCTAGAGGCAATGAACATAAAAGTGCAAAGACAACTTTAAGCACTGCAGGGGGACTCGCCGCAGTAACCTACAGCACATCCTCAAGATTTTCTCGCTTACTTTTTGTGTGCGTGTGTGGTAAGAAAAGAGAAAACACCGAAAAGTCTTCACTGTTACAGGGCATATTACTTCCTAACTTAATACTACGTAGAGCGCAATCGTTCTGCAATGAACATGGTAAGGGATAGACTTTCTTTTCTGTCGGGATCCTGATCGGTATGACGCTTTGACTAGTTGGATCGCATGACTCGCCTGTCACGTGACCGGTTGAATGTCCTGACTCCATGGATCTCTTGACCGGGTTGGAACTCTTGACCGTTTGGATCTTTTGATTCACCTGTCACGTGACCGGATGGATCTCCTGACTCGATGAATCTCTTGACCGGAAGCGCACGAATGGGCCCTTGTTCGCTGCCTCCTATTGAAAGAAAAGTAGGACAGAAGGTCTCGTCCCCTTCAAGACCGTGGCTTTCGGGCTCGACCTTGTTCGCCCCTAGCTTCCAGCGTAGCTCAAGTCTACCTGATTGATGGCGCTGTCGAACACTATGACGTCACTTGTTCACAAACAGTGAGAGGTCTATTGTCATTTCAGTTCTCCCAATGCAGGGTTCTATGCTTTTTTTATATTGTTTCCTTCATTCGCAATAAATACTCATTTTATATCACAACGTGTGTTTCCATTACATGATGAACACTCTGAAAGGCACACATGCTTTCATTTTTACATTTTACGTTTTTTTAATTGGTCACATAGATTACATTGCTGCAGATCACAGTCGTATAAAGATGATGGCTTACATTGTGCTTCATCCTTTTTTACTTTCTTCATAAGCTTTTTTTAAACATGTTGTATTTCAAAAAGCAGCATGGAATGCCGAGAAATATATCAATCAATCAATCAAACAAACAAACAAAAGTTTTATTTCACTGAAATACACTGTTGCACTTGGAGCAAAAAGCTACATTATGCAGCTTGAGAGGGCTCCATGCCCGTGAATAAGTTTGACAGTGGCGGAAACGAAAAAGTACCCAATATATATAATATATCTCTGTATAATAATATATATAATAATAATAATAATAATTTTTATTAGTGCCCAAGAACGGCCGCTAAGGCCATGGTGTTGGCGCACACAATACACATAACTTACAGTGGACACAATACAGACATGAATGCACAAATAATTATGTACAGACATATGTATAATACATATACAGTGGGATACTAACAGAGGTACATTACAAACATAACAGGCATACGTACTTACATATTTACAGACAAGTATACCACGCAGTACACGCGATGAAACATCAGCAACAAAACTACATAACACGCATACGTACTTACATATTTACAGACAAATATACCACGCAGTACACGCAATGAAACATCAGCAACAAAACTACAATACGTAGATTACGCGCAGCACACAAGTTATAAGATGGAATGAGACGATATACGGTACAAAACAAAGGAAAGAATCACGGTTGAAAATTCACTGATGAAGGAAAGAAATAACGTCGCGTTTAAGGCTACGGTCTCACGGTAGCCATCTTGAATTTACTTACGGACTTCCTACGGCGGGGCGCCACCGTCGCGGTTTCCGTGGATGACCCCGTTAGGGAGAATCGCGCATTCATATCATATCGCGTATTCATAGGGAGAATGTGCGACTCTCCCGACTGGACCCTTTGACGTTGAGTCTCTTCTGTATGCTATTGTACCCGGTGTTTATACGTGTGTAGAAGGGAGGATTGTCTCGTAAAAGTCTTCTGAAACTGTCGTGCAAGACGGCGAGTTGATTTTCGTGCTTTCGTGGTTTGATTAGCACCGGGGTAGCTGCCGCGCGCGTAGCGTGTGACGAAGACTGTGCAAAATATAATATATTTGAGATATATAAAAATATATATCTCAAATGCAAAATGGTCAAACAACCGTCATAAAAAATGGACGCAAATACTAAATAATTGCAGTCAGCTGTGAAAAGTCTGTTCACGTGCCGATCGGTAGCAGTTCTATCTCAATACAGCTTACAGAAACAGGATTTCTTGAAATTACCACTTCTGTTGAAACTAGAAGTTCAACTCACAGTACGCACACAAAATGATAAGAATCAAATGAATCGCATAACCGAAGTAAAATAGGGAAGTCGACAATTATACGCTAGGTAACCTGTCCGTATTCCGCGTAGTAGCGGCCGTGACTAGTAGGTGAAGATAACTTTTTTTTTTTTTCTATTTGGCTGCGATTCGTGTTATCGCTTTGTGAGATGCCGAGAGGTGTAATCTTTCGCCACGAAATGTGGCCATTTCACTAGTTTATTTCAGTCGTCTCCATCGCATTACGCGGCGCTGATTGCCCACAGTTTGCCGTGAGACGATCGTTGTATTTGCGAGTAAACGGAGGATCCGTCTACAGATTTAGTTATTTAGATAGTTATCGTGCGACAAAAATTCCTCGTAGCAAAATGGATGCGACAGCACTCCTTCCCCTTGCCTACATAATAAACATTTACCGTGGTGCCCCCTCCTTCCATGCTCCGGTTCCTCGTTTAGTTCCCCCACATGTAGAAAACAAAGAAACTAGTTGGAAAGAAAAAGAAACGAGACAAAGACACGCGTGCTCTGGGGGAACCAGAAAAAATGTTCCCGGAAAAAATGTTCCCGGAAGAAATGTCCCCTGGAAAATATGTCTCCCGGAAAATATGTCCCCCGGAAAAAATGTGCCCTCGAGAAATATCCACTTTTGGTACGCGTGGAATTTTTGCGAAATCCCCGGTTGCGATATTGCAGGTCTTGAAGTCCTCCGGCTCAAAATAAATACTAAAATTCCTAACCACTTACTAAGGGTTTTTACTTTGAAAGCTCGACCTACTTTCACTTGCGATTTCTCGTAGGGAATACACTGCAATCAATTTCACGTTCGTTGATACAACGTGACACGGGTTCGAATCCTGTCACCATGTGTGCTCTCTGAGGTTTTCCTTGGGTTTTCCATCGGACTTTCCTGACGAATGTCGGCTCACTTAGCCCTGAAGTCAACCCAGGACGCATACTAGCCCCCTGTCACCCTCCCTCCTGCTGTCCTCTGTCCACGCCTGTAGACCGCGTACAGCAATAGTTGCTTCGCAGCGCTAATACAGAAAAACATTTTCTCTGCTAATTAGCACAAATGTGACGTGTCACAGAAAGTAGTACGACGTCCAGTTTCAACAAATCAGGAGAGAAGACGTCATTCGGAATGACCAGGAGCATGTCAAGTTCTTTTTTAGAAGTGCGCAGATCGACGTGCACGGTGATGTGTAAAGAGGGAAATAAAATGCGGGGGGGAAAGCAACAAAACTGACAGACAAAAATATATTTCAATATGTCTAGCGGTATCACATCTCGGGAGCCCCATGACTGTACAGGCTGCATTGTTGCAAGACACAAGGAAGTAAATTCACCAAAACTGACCCACAGCGACTACCTAGGCAAAGAAATGCTATGTGTGAATAGTCATTTTAAAATGGAATTGAATACGAATAAATTAAGCTACTCGTTGAATAACCGTAATTGGATACATATACAACATATATTGGAATACAAACATGTACGGTACGTATATGTATGCGTAAGTATAGCGCTTACTCTTTTTTTTTTTTTTTTTCATGTGCCGGGTCTCTTCAAATATATTCAGTTCAGTAGAAGCATCAATTCGATTTGGAATTCGAACATTGAATTCCGTATTTGATTAGGAAATGGAATAGGATGTACGATTACTCGCTTCGGTGCTCAAAAATCCAAACATTCACACCGTCCTATATAGTAAAAAGTCAACGTCCGAAGTCAACCAGTCCATGCGTACCAAAAGTGAATTTTCCTCAGGGAACATTTTTTCCGGGGACGTTTCTTCCAGGGAACATTTCTTCCGGAGACAATTTTTCCGGGGGCATTTCTTCTGGGGGCATTTTTTCCGGGGACATTTCTTCCTGGACCCGTGCTCTGGGGAAGGGGATTGGCTTACATTCTTTTCTCTCTGAGCAATAGTATTCACGCCTAGCACTGACAATTGTTTTGTAACAGCCTGCTTTCCGCCCCTAACAGGCTTCCCTGTCATAGAAGTTGTCAGTGGCACTGGGAGACCAAAGTTGATTCGTCATGCGCAGCGAAGGGCGCTATTGTTATGATTCGAGCTTACTGTGATAATTGCAGTTTCATTGTGATAAGTATTATAATAATTACGAACACAGTTCTATGACATTTGACAGCAGGGCTGCTTGTCCGTCGCGTAGCGAAAAGATTGCAACGAGACAGCTGTTGTACGAAATGCCGCAAGCGTTCATTGTACACGCACGCATTGCTTACTAGGGGTAAAAATAGGATGCTACGATTTTTAGTTCTGCACACAACAGTTGTTTCGATCCAAAGCCAATATGTTACTCTGTGGAAACCTAGCAAGAATGTCAGAAATACAAGCGAAGAGACACTCAAGAGCCAAGCTCTAAACAACAGTTCCTGCATAAAACAATATTTTATTGAGTAAGCGTTGTCTGGCCTCTACTCATCATGGCTCTACTCATCATGGTTACATGTTCCTCATAAAAAAAAAAGATGTTACGAGGCAGCTTGGCAGTAGCGCCGGTACATATTTCCTTCCGGTAGCCGTACCGCGCTACGTTTCGGAATGAGTAGCGGCGTTTCAGAGGAGTTGCGAATAGCGGTACTCTGCTACCTAACTGCCGACCGAAGGGACAGGACGCAGACGAGCTGGTGCATAACCCGGTTCCTTCCGTTCGATTAGAAACAATGAAGCAAAAAATAGAAAAAATAAAGGATGAAGATGTGTTTGGGAGACGGAAGAGAATTAGCTCGTAGCCTTTTCTGTGTTCACATTCATTGCCTACCAGTGACAATTCTTTTGTAGGAGCCTGCTTGTTGCCCCTAACAGCTTTACCTAACACGCAGGATGTCAGTGACACTTGCAGCAACCGAATATGATTCAGCGGCGAGGTGCGCAATTGCTATTATTCAAACGTATTGCGATAATTAGGTTCATTACGGTAATTATGTTGATGATACCGATTACAATTTTATATTCCCTTGAGACCACGGCTGCTTGCGCACCGAAGATAGTGCTGCACGAAATGCTACAGTCGTTCATTGTACCGCTAGATTTGGTCCGCAGGCACACTACACGCACGTATTGCTCTCTAGGCGCAAACATAGGGTTCTACGATTTTTAGTTCGTTCACAACAACGATTATGAGCCAAGGCCAATATGTTAGACCGAGGACACGTTGCGAGAATGCGAGAAAGACAAACAAGGAAGCACAAAGGAGACACGTTTTGAATAACAGCCTTATGCGTTCCCCCACGATTTTCTTTTACAATTAGACAGGTGGTACAATAACCGAAGGAATGTGAACGGGGGCGCTTTCCCATTATTTGTCTCGGTCATCTGTCCTCTTCTGGCCGTGTGCCATGCTAACCCGATTGCAGCAGGTCAGTGGTCGGAAATCTCGTGCAAGTTGGTCTATTTCCTGCTCTTGCATAATGTATTCAAAGTGTTAGAAGACCAAATTTCAGGCATGTTAGTACGGGCATTGTGATATTACTATGAACATGCCCATGCTGAGTTCATCGTGCGGAAGCGGCCATTCGCTTGGCGAGGGTAAAACAACGGTATGAGGCAGTGAGGCAACTGTAGCAAATATAGAAAAAGAGGAGATGGAACACAGCCATTAGAAATTGGTAAATGCATATATTGTTTATGATAACATCCGGGTCGACCTGAACCGCATCACATCGTACGCTCTTGGATGGCCGCAAGTGAAAGTTGGCACCACTGTGGTAATCTGAAAAAGTCAAAATGCACAAAAACTTGGCAATGCTCTCACGGGCAGAAATTAGATATCGAAGTGAGATACACAGCAGAAGATATTTCCAAACCTAGAGAACGCTGTCCATCCTCACCCTTTCACTCCTGTGCTGTACCTCAGACTATAAAAAAAAATTAATCGGGGGAGAGTCGTAATACAGGTGCTTCTCAGTCTTGCCCCCAGAGTCAAGGCAATGACACTAGACTAAGACCACTGATGCCTAAGACCATACAAGGGGGCAAAGACCACAGCTTGGATTGCCTACGGAGAATAACAAATAAATAAGAGCAAGCGCACTGCACCAATACAAAGTTACAATCACTTGGTTACAACTTACCGTTTCTCTCTCGCCAGCCGCCGACGCAGCTTGTGGACTGATTTCCGACCGCAACTCCGCGGTTTCCGAGGATTCTTGCACGGCCGTGTCATTGCCGCGCGTTTCCAGTTTGTACGAAGCGGCAGCAGCAAGGATACTATGAACGTGCAGCCTACCGCAGTATCAACAGTTCAAATCAGAACACGACAGTCAACACCTGTCAAAACGGCGTAGATGAATGCGTCCCGCAGCACAGCGGCACAGCCAGAGCAGTACGCAACCAACGTGACGTAACGAACACAAGTGACGCAAGCGCCACCTTTCGCAGAATACTGGAGTTGATCACACGGTAGTTACATGCTCTGCCACGATGTGGCCACCGAAAATCCTGTATAGTTTCGATTTGGTCGGAATGTTTCGGAATGGCTTGGGAACGTAATAACCTGCGCTGTGCTCTTCTAATCATGCTGAAATTTTCAGCAATTGTTTTGCGCATAATTGCCCATCCACTGCCACTTCTAGGCTGGTGTGGTGACATTAGAACACCTCGAAACAGGAAGCCAAAGAAAGGCATTTTTTCATGTTTTTCTGAAGGCGCTTCCGGATTACCGGCGTCATATATCAATAAGAGCGAGACGGTCCACCCTCCACGTATCACAGTACAACACAACGCAACAAATTGTGCGCCACTATCTGCTCTCCCTTTTGCGCCTTAGCTGATGTCCTCAGCTGTTGTGATAACCTGGAGACAGCAATATGGCGGCCGGCTCAACTGCTCCCTGCTGCCTGACCTGTTGTGGAAGAAGACTATGAGCGGCGTCTGCTCGCCGTTCTGTTTTTGCATAGCTTACCTGTCGTACACGTTGCTGCTTCAGCGATAGTTTAACTGAAGCGTGTACAAGTACCAACTTGTGAAGCTGACACACTCATCGACGGGCAAACTGGTCAAAACCAACCGCCACGGCCGCCTGCCCACTGTTGCCAGCCGTGAGCTGCTCTTGATTTCATGCTTGATCTCCTACCCCAGTCAAAAATGCGTCGCGGTAATGAACTGCATTTTGGGATCACAAGTACCAATAACGCCAACTTGTGAGCCAGGTACACTAGATTAATGCTTATTGAAGTCGCAGCACTAATTCTAATCGAATTTCACTGCGAAGTCTTCTGACACGGATGCAACACGACGTCCTCTGTCCATCCGACGTCCGTAGTTCATTGTATAATTTTGGGACATTAGATATCCTTTAAGGGTATACTACGGAGATCTATAGGACATCGATTCAGGCAGTTTGTTCTGGGATAATAACCGGACATCCGTAGGACACATGTGGTTGACTGGGGTAGAACACTAGAACTGACCTCCTTTGTTATACATTATGCCGACACCGGAATATGGACCACAGGGTTTATGGACTTCCCTACGGTCTCCTTTGTCCGCAGACCCACAGGAAGGGCTCAATACACCTGACATCGTGATAACACGTGGTCAGCTAAGCCTCAGTTCTCATTTGACCAGAGCAGCAGCATTCGTGGACACGGGCACGGCAGTTAGAGGTGAGGCATGGTTCCAACGCGGAGGCACAGCTGCGACAGCGGCTTCAAACTAAAAGTCGTCGACGTCGCAGACCAGTACCAGAACAGGGCAGCTGGCAGGGAGTACGGCGTCGACAAGTGTTGAGCGTCTATATTGATTTTGTTTGTGCATCACTGGTTTAGCGCACAAAGCAGTCGCGTCGTATTACCTGCGGCTTATCTGCGAGTGCGGCTTATCTGCAAAAACATTTTCAAAATGTATCTAAAAACGAGTCCTGCGGCTTATCTGCGGTGCGACTAATACGAGTGAAAATTCTGTAGTCAGGTTCTAAATTACGAGGCTGGTCCACAAGTTGAAATCCCCAAATCTCAAAATATTCACGAAATAATATAGTATTAGGTAAAAAAAGGTAAAAGTGCATTAGGTAAAAAAGCTGCTGTTCGTGTGTGTCATATTCTGCTTGCCGTACGTAGTTGGCCTCGCTGAGGGCGGGTCGCTCGTCACGACCAACGCAACAGCGCCGACAGCCTACTTCCAAGGAAACCTTACCGGCATGTGATCGTTGGGGAAAACCCAGGCAAAACGTCGTGGCAGCATGGCCGGACTGGGCATAAGTAAGAAAGCACCAACACGGCTTTACGACAACGAATGGCGCGAAGACAGCCAATGATAAAAGTGACAACAAAGCAGCGACAAAGGTAACTTCCCGGAATGAAGACGCAGCATTGCGATTTTTTCTATTTTCAAAGTGCTGTCTGTTGACAATACAAAAAAAAACATCTGTTGTACACCTAACATTTTATTAATATGCGCGTTGCTCCACACATGCGCATTGCTTAGAACTCAATTGATGTTGATGTTGACGAAAAAAATAATAGGGAGAAATAGGGAACTCAGTAACATGCTTCATACCCTAACGACCTTCGTTTTGTGGTTGTACCAATATAGCAGCTGTCTATGAATCAATCAGTGCCAATCCGTATTACAGATCACTTCTTTTCATTTAGTTATTTTTTTCCTATTCAAAGAAGTACCCGTGAGGTACCGCGTTGGCATCTAGGTTTGACACAGGCGTCTATATTCAGCGACACCTGCGTTCTTTGCGCTAGCATTGGAACCACTGTCCCACACTTTCCTACGTCTGTGGATGTAGCATGAAAATGCAAACACCGAACTTTTACTAACATTATAATCAACTAACGAACGTGCTGTTCCGTCGCGTCCGTTTCGTTTATCTCATATTTCTTAATTTTATTTATTTATTTATGTATTTCCGGAATAGCAAGCCGACGTCCCGTTTGGCTGACCTTTAGCCTGTCTTTTTTTTTTCGTCTAATAAATATATATCCCCCCTCCCCCGTCGCTGTCGTTGGTTGTCGTTGGTTTTCCTTGCTTCGCGAACGTGAATTTGGGTTCGGGAAAAGCCTGTTGCCCATTGCGTGGCGGAAATAATTGCGCAGCGGCCGCTTGATCGATTTTTCTTATTGGTTCTCGTGGAGCGTTCATGAAAAAAAGAAAAAGAAAATAATAAAGATAACAATAAAAATAAATCGATCAATAAAAGAAAGAAAGAGAAACAACAAATAAAGCTGCAGTTCTAAGTACCGTTATCCTAAGAAACATTTATCTGTGTGTTATCCGTTTGCTGGCTGTTTCAACATTACGAACATTACAGGGCAGTCCTGTTGAACGTTACTGGAATGTTTGTGAAGTCGGCCTTCCACTAACCGTAAATACGAGAGATTCTCGTTAGCCATATGAGACAGTTGACAAGTAAAGAGGAGAGAGAAAGCACTACAGTGCGCGTGCGCGCCGCATGGTCGGCGGATGGATACGGTCAAAATGTTCCGCGCGGTTTTTCCTGTGCTACGGCTAGAGGGCGACACAGAATGACGCGGTTTACGGGGCTGTGAGACGGTATTTATCTGTACTCACGTTTCATGCTCTTTTATAAAAACGGAAAGTGGTAGACATATAAATTTGATGTCTATCGATTCCTGAAATATTTACAGAGAAAGTAAATGGAAAGTTTTTTTTCGAAATATCTATTGAAGTTTAATTAAACCTGTTCAAAGAGGGAGGAGAAAAATTGTGTATTTTTTTCGCATTCGTGACGTCGCCGTAAAATACATACGACATATATGAGAAATCTGGTAGCGTAATGCTCTTCATCTCATCTTCCTCTTTATGATGAAATCACCCGCGTCAAAATCTGCGCGGCGGTTACCGAGAGAAAGCATAAAAACTGTTCCATAGGAAATACATTGGGACGGAGAGCTGGTATGCCCTCTTAAGGGGTGAACTTACCAGGAGCGTGCAAGCAAGCTTGTTCATGTTTGACGTGAGCGGTTCGTGCCTGATCTTAGGGATACATAGCGGAGGAGAAGAAAGGAACGCGGAAGGTACACCACAGGAAAAGAGTCAGATCCGTAATGCAACTGTAAAACGCAGTGGACAGAGCCGTAGTGACCGGGGCCACCAGCCCCGGCCGCCCTCGCCACATCGGGCGCCGAACAGCAGGCCTTGGCAGGTTGGTTGGACAGTATAAAGCGGGAATGGAGTTAATATGAATTTACGATCACGGTAGTACAAATAGCACTTTCTTTTGTTTCTGACGGCAGTGGGAGACTTACCGTGCCCTGGGCGCAAACTGGCCTCGCTACGGCTCTGGCAGTGGGCACAAAAAGGCAAGCGAAAACAAAATTGTGGGTAGACCTCATGCGTGTGCGACATTACCTCAGAGCAGTTACCTTCAATCATGATTGTATCAGGTTAATAGATATTTATACAAAAATCACGTCTCCAAGAGATTATACAGGGTGTTTCACGAAAATCCCCCGGCTGAATAATTCGTGAACAGGTGGCGCCATCGAAGAAATATCTTTGAAGATCCTTGGGACATCGGCCATGAACTGAGTAGTGAGCGGCTCATTTGCATACACTCACTAATTAAATAAACATGCTAAGTTTTAGCTTTTACTTCACACGCCTACGGAACCTCTGTTTTACGCATCGGGACCTTCAGCGAAAAATATTCAAAGAAAAAAACAATCGACACTTAGTGATTTTTCCGAGTAATTAATTGGTTTCGGTTTACATATTTCTTGCGCGGAGCAGTGCACCAATACGCTCTTTGGATCAGCTATCTGGCCGTCAATTTCGTGTTCATCCGCCTGTTTCACCCACGGGGGCGATGGAAGATTAGAAACAGCCACAAGGAGACGCTTTGGTATTCGTTCTCAAAGCGACTCGTAAACAGCGCTGGCGGTAGAAATCCCAAGCTTGGATTTGCAGCAAGGTGGCTTGGATGTCCCAAGGATCTCTACCAAAGAAAGAAATTTCTTCAATGGCGCCACCAATGTTCACGAATTATTCAGCCGGGGGATTTTTGTGAAACACACTGTATACGGCGGAGTGATTGTAATGTGTACGGACATTGGAAGGACCATAAAAAATCATCTTCTACGCCTCCAAGTTTAAACAATTCACACTTTTGGTATTTGGTCCTTCGTTGTAACTTGATACGGGATTTCGTTCATAACCACCCTGCTGGAAAAAGTAGACCCGATCTCTTTAAGCGCCCGCATCAATTTCAATGGGTTTCAATGAGAATTTATGCATCCAATTCATTTAATGTGAATATAGCAGGTATTTCTCATTGAAGTAATGAGAAGTGTTGCAGGAAATCTGACTTTATGTTTGAGCGCTCGAACAGATGTTGTGGTGAAGGGGTCTTCCAGGGAACCGGGAGCTAATTTGTCCAATGAGAACCAATGACTTTCAATGAGAACTGAGACACCCAATTCATTTAATGTGAATAACCCAGGTATTTCTCATTGAAGTAATGAGAAGTGTTGAGGGAAAGATAGCTTCATGTTTTAGCGCTCTAACAGGTGTTGTGATGAAGAAGATTAATAGGAAATCAAGAACCAAATCAAGTAATTAGTTCACTGGGTGCCAATGACAAACAATGATTTCCAATTGGAGCAATCTGAACCGACGTGTTGTGCAATGAAGATCCCCTTCACAGAAGAAGAACGAATTGCGCAATTGGTTTAGCATCGAACCATCATGATCACTGTGTCAATTGAATTAATGTGAGCAAACATGTTGTGCAGATAGGACTGTTCCACGCATAGATGAAAGGATGAAAGACGCATTCGAGGGATAGAGCAAGTTGGTGTACACTGAATACAGAAGTCAATCATTCTAATTTAAAATATCTTCTATTCGAAACGTGTTTGAATTCCTACACACTTCAACTGGCACAAACTACGCAACTGACGAGTTTTAAATTGCTTACATTTAAACCCATATATTTTTTTGCACTGCACGAGAGTGAAAGGGAATATTCTTTTCCCCAGGAGCATGCATATAGAAATACGCAGGAGTGCCTCAAGTGAAGTATGCTCTCTATCCATGCATAGTTTTGCACATTGTGTTTGCAAGTGGTGAACAAACTTGTGTAAACAATATATAGCAAAACATATACAAATAATGTACGCTTGTATCTGACAGCTGTAAGTATATACTCCACACACAAGAAAATCTCAAAAACACGGTACATGACATCGTGTAAGAAAGATTGATGGTTATAGCTTATGTTATCTCAGATAACTGCTAGAAAAGACATCAATGGTATCAATGGTTATCTTAAGATTGTCTCACTACTAATACAATTAAAAACTTGTATACATGCAATGAAAGGAATTTTTCACAACGGTAGTCATCACTCATATTCAATCTTGTCTGGCAACTGGGTCACCACAAACTGCTCATTTAGTGCCATGCGCATACGTCTACATGCCAATACTACAGGTGAAGGTATCCTTACTCACTGCGAAACATAGCATATTGTTACGTGTGTTTCGAACACTGTTGTATTCCAAAAGTGTCAGTGAACTTACCGTTTGCTGACCATCTTGGCGAAAGCTAATGCGAATAATCTCGGCATATGACCCGCCGTCCAGACAAACTCTCTTATTGTTTGGGTAGAAATCCAGCGAACCGGTAGAATGCAGGAAGGGATTTGCCTCAGGACAGAAGCCGCCGATATTTCGAACAGAGACAGAGAAGAAGAACAGTCTCTGTTCGAAATATCGGCGGCTTCTGTCCTGAGGCAACTCCCTTCCTATCTTATTGTTTGTCCTCTGACATTTAATACGATATGTAGTGGCATTGTACACGACCCCATTCGCTCGTAAGCGGTGAATGATGAAGGCGATACTGCCCTTGCATTTTTTAAATATGTTAACGGTCTCGAGCCCTACACCTTTCCCAAGTGCCCGTGCAGACAAAAAACTTTCAAATAATGTTGCAGCAAATGGTTCTGAAACAGTTGCGCAGCATAATTAAAGCGTCCACTGAAATAGGGCACCGATAGGTCCAAAACTGAAAACACTTTTTTTTGCAATGTGGGTCAAACAATAAAAACTGAAGGACACTGACGACTTGCAATAGAGGAGCTCTATTTCGCACGCAAACATAAGAATGAGCCTAGAAAAAAAAAAAAAAAAGGACTGCTGAGGCAGTTTCTATGCTGGGTCAGTGCAGGTTGAATTTACATTGTGAAACCATCCAACTGCCATTCGAAAACAAGAATAGTTCAATGCTGGATTCGAGCTGGAAATGGGATGCATCTTTGTGGGATCCGTGTGGGATGTTCCAGCGACTACGCCAGATAGTGTTAGATTCCTGGCTGTGAAGATTAGCTGGGCTTCTATAATGCGAAATAAAAAGTAAAATAGAAAATAACTGTCGAAATTAATTGCACAACGTGTACATATTAAATTATGCTCAAATACAATAAAACATATTGATGAAACGAAATAAACGAAATAAGAATAATAATTCTAATAATAAATGAATAAACAAATAAGATTATAAAATAAATAAAGACCGAAACGTGTGCAAAGTTATGCACACAACTCCGCGTTCCTGAGTAGGTTGCAAAAAACTGATTGTGCACTGCGACAGCTTTACTCTGCGACGCTTCAGCTTTGCCAGTCTGTCAAAACGAAACTACAGCCATAATGCTCTCGTCGTCGTATGGTATGCGACCGAGCGCCATCGGCATCAATTCAGAATATGTTTTGAACTTGGAAACGTCTGTTGCCGTGTAGGATCTAAGATGCAGTCTGGTAAATTAGATGGTGCTTCATGCCCTTCAGCTCCGCCGACCGTATAAAAATCTGAACGTATTTGCATTTGTGTAGTGAGGTCGTCCGTCACGCATTTTGTTCCTGAACCCGTGCACGAGCTCTGTTAGCACAAAGGTAAGCGGCATGTTTCGGAAGCTTGATCCTCAACTCCCAAGCGAACCAAGAGGTGTTCTAGTGACCCGGTATTTATCCATAGTTCTCTGAAGTGCTTTCATGGTGTACCATCATCCCGCTTGCACTAGACGGACTTACTTTGTCGGACAATTAGATGAGAACGTGCTACTGGATAAGTGATGTTCGTGATTTCTGATATGCATGAATCAGATTTTGCCTGCTTCAAATTGTGTCACACATTATCTCCTTATAGCGTTGTCACTGTTGCTGTATGTACAATGGATATTTGTAGTATATATGTTTTCATACCTGTTAATGTGGATCAACTGTGGATCAGAAATTAATGAAGCGGAGTGGCGTTTTCATTGTTTTAGCTTCCTTTTTCATGCACCTTTCTTTCTTTTAAACGAGTTCGCATAGATAGTGTCTTCATTTGCTGCCAAACTGCCTCACATTCTTACAATAAATCTTCCAATTTATTGCTCGTTGTCACTTCATAATTTTCTCGGCATATTTCAGCCTTTTCAGCTTCTTCGTGCAACAGTTTGCTTCAACGAGACCTGATGTAAGTTTTCAGTAAGGATACCCTATATACATACCACTTAGAAACGTAACCAACCTTAATTTCCATTCTGAGGGCTTCCAAGAGCTATATTTTCTGAAGTCCTTTGGTGGTTTCGATAAAGAGCTTCGTGGCGTCATTATTCTTCTGCTAATGATGATTATTGTTTGTTTCTTGCAAACATACAGGGTGTTTGTTTTGATTCGCTACAACATTTTTATTAAAAACTAGTAGAGCAAAATAGATGCCATTTTTCAGTTGAGTTATATGGCCAGGCGAACATTCGCTCGAAGAACAACTATATGATCACGAATTACCTAAAGTTCATTAGCTTTTTAATTAGGGGACTTCTCGCAAAGGCGAAATAACAGAACGGGATCTATTCGGCGTCGAAAGTAATTTCATGTTGAAAAACACACAGAAACGCGCACGTGCGTTGAAATATCTGTCGCGGAATTTCGCTATGCAAATGAGCCGGAACATGAACTAAGCGCGTTTCTGGCGCAGAAAGAGCGACGTGCAACCCAAGTGGGAGGGCCACGTAATTTGGAGCAGTGAAACTGATTGATGTAGGAGCTAATGGCCAGATAGACCGCTCTTCTACCCGGATAAGGCGAAGGTCGCATCGTTTCTGCGTTTGCAAACTGCGTATTTCTTGTTTCGGCTCATTTGCATAGCGAAATTGAGCGATGAACATTTCAACACAGGTGCGCATTTAACACATATTTCCACATGGAATGTCTTTCAACGAAGAACATATTCCTTTCCGTTCCCTCGCTTTTATCCGAAATCCCATAATTAAAGAGTTAATTAATCATTATTAGGTAATTATTGATCTTGTAGTTACATACTTTCTTCCGGAGAATGTTCACCTGTCCATATTACTCAACTGCAAACACGGCGCCTATTTTGCTTTGCTAGTTTCTAACTACAATTTATGTGACGAATAAAAGTAAACACCTGCAGAATGCTTCTTTGGCTTCACACAGCCACGTACCTGTGGCACTCCGTACAACGTCCATGAACACCGTGTGCAAATTCAAAATATGGCATGTTTATTAGTGCAGCTGGTCCTTTATATCCGCAGACATTAGAGGTTGTCCTTTAATGACTGCTGAATCTCTCTCACTGCTGCTTCACCAGTCGATTCTCTTGGGGTGTTAATGGTGATAGGGTCCATTGCTGAGGCATAGTACTCTCCTTCATGGTAGTACCAACTACATCCACAGTACCCGTGAAACCCGACATTTTTTGCATGGGGGGCAGAGATACGGAGTCGACACAGCAGCATAGTCCAATAAATCTGCTTTGAACAATGCTTCCTGACTTCCATAACTTCAATGTCACATCACTGAAAATATCCTTTGCATCGTCTACAGAAACGAGGAAGGTGTTCATGTCCAGCTTTCCTTTACCGCAATCTGCCTCACAGTTTGCGGCAGCTCATTTATCATCACGTGAATTGACCAAGCTGATTTTTGCTGATTTAACTTGTGCTACTTGTGCCCGATCGGTATTAAATGTATAAGAGAAGTTGCCAATTGATGACAGGACCTAACCGGGCTGGGATAATGCTTCATACTTGGCTCCGTCCAAGATACCTTCAAATTTGTTTCTCTTAATTCTGTACAGTGACTTCCGGCAACCTCTTCTCTAGTGTTCGGTTTACACTGCATTGTTGCGCTTTATGAGGTGCTCCCCGGAAAAGAAGCAGGAGTGAAGGAGTCTGCGCCTTCAGCTACTGCTAAATGTTAATGACATCTTTTAGATTTTCTATTTCCCACTATCTGATGCACGGCAGTATTACTAGCCAAACATTTCGCATCTGTGAAGGCACAGTGCGACTGAGAATATTACACCCAAGCTGAAATATGTGCTGTGATAGAATACAATATGCAGTGCATTGATCCAGTAAATTATCCAAATCACATTGAGTCTAATTCATTTTTGCGGGAATTCATTTATACTCATTGGAAAGCTCTACACATCTAATGTGACTATATCACAACAAACCTACTGGCGAATCGAAATGGAGAACCATTCCAATGAGAAATATCCTGCTGGGGCTCATTGGTTCAATGAGACATGACGGGGACATTCAATTAGTTTGAAGCCACCACTTCTCATCACATCTCATTAACACTTTGTGCGACTTCTCATTATATCTCATTAACATTTGCTGTGATTTCTCATTACATCTCATTAACACTTGCTGTGATTTCTCATTACATCTCATTAACACATACTGTGATTTCTCATTAAGACTCATTGAATATGGCACCTCTTTCAATGTAATATTTGTCCCAAATCATCTATTGGGAATGAGAATTTTCGCAGTCACTGAATGAGATTTGCGTACATGATATCCAATAGGTTCAATGAGATTTTCATAGGATTTTGAATGAGACGGTTTCCAGCAGGGCATGGGACAAAGGGAACGCGAACGACGTTGCTTGAAGCTCCAGTATGGGGTCCTTTCCTTTCACGAGTTGTGTTGACTTACCGCTGCCTTCTTCTATTGCGCTGCGTTGAGGAACATGTGGAGCGCTGGACCTTCGGAAGTGAACCGCAGCCACGGCAGCTAAAAGTATGAACACGAGCGCCAGGAAAAGGCAGAGCAACAGGAAGCGCCGCTTCCGTTTGGGTTCGGGCCCTTCACTCGGTTCGGCCATCTATGAAAAGACGAAATCAGGGGATTGTAATCCTGTGAAGGGGCGTAGAAAAGTAATGGCAAAAGGGCAAGGGTGCAGGCCAGCTGGTACATGGTGAAAAAATTTTGGAACCCGAGAAAAGGACACAGGAGGGACGACACGACACGTTCTCGAACACAGCAACCCTTTAATAACAGCAACACCTACGTTCCCAACAACTTCCGAATTGGTGGCGAGGCAGCAACCGACGCCACACTTACACAATTTCCCCTCGTGACAATCTCTTTGTACTCCTTTAACAGTCTGGCCACAGGGTCCCGAACAGAATCTAGGACACTTGTCTCGTCGAAGGCCGGGGAACAATTATTACAAAGTCTAAGATGGGCGACAAGTTCGGAATTCCCAGACAACGACTCCGCATTTCTCTTGTGTTCGCTGAGCCGAGTGTTTAGACACCGTCCAGTCTGACCTACATAGCAAAACCCACAACGAAGTGGTATACAATACACCACATCTTTTTGCACAGGTCACGAAAGCATTTTTGTGAGAAATACTACAGCCGGGGTTCTGTGAGAGGAAAGGGGCAAGTTTTGAGAGACGACATACATTTGAGAAGACAACCTGAATGTTAAATCTACGTGCGGCAGCCAAAATGTTGTGTGATACGGAATGATAGTACGGGATACAAACACGCGGCAATTTTTCTTTCTGAGAAACAGGTGGACGAGCGAAACCATTAGCAAAATCTAACAACTTCCGATACAGGCAATAGCCGTAACCAGCTCTCTGCAAATGGCTCACTTGGCAACCAATACTTTCAAAAACAAAGTGACAGCAGGACTTTTCGACGGCCGAACGCAAGAGGGACGTGATAACACCTGACTTGATCAGCTTTGAGTGAGAACTATTGGCGGGTAATAAGGGTTTCGCTTCCGCCTTCCCGTAGGACCAGCAAAGGCCCGGGGTTGAGCGTAAGCACAGGTCAAGGAACTGCAGTTTTTGATTCGACATGTCCTCCTGCGAGAACACCAGTTCGGGGACGGCAGAGTTTATCACAGAAACTAAGTGGGTAACAAGATCCTTCTGCGTGGACAGCACCAAAATATCATCAACATACCTTTTAACAATGATACAGTCAGAAGAAAACGGTTTCAAAGCTAGGCAGACAGCAGCATCAAGAACATTGAGGTAAATTTCTGAGAGAGCCGGCGCGACAGCAGACCCAATGCACACACCCCGAGATTGCACAAACAATTGATCATTGAAGGATATAGCCGTAGAGCCAAGATACTATTCCAGGAGACGTAAAAAGTCACTGACAGGCACACCCACCGCCGTCTGAAAACGAATCAATTGGTCTTCAATAACGTGACGGACGCGATTTAGCAACATACCAATGTTTAAGGAGTAATACAAGTCTTCTATGTCTAGTGACACCACCTCACAACACTTTCCATGAAAGCCCCCGAGTGATGGAAGCAGCTCAGAGGAACTCTTCAAAGACAGACTGTTCTGAAGTACAATGCAGGACAAGGATTTTTGCAGAAAACAGGAATGCATCTTTTGCCATGTGCCTAACTCACTGATGACAATTCTAAGTGGTAAATCAACTTTGTGGTCCTTTAGGAGGAACTTCACAGAAAGCGCTGACGATTTACAACTTTTTATCTTGTTTCCTAAGGGAATGTTCAGATCGATTAATAGCTTGGAAACGGACGCTTTTACGGATCTTAGGTTGCCGGGGAAAGGTTTGAACAGCTTGCAAATGGCTTGATTGGCTTTGGTCAAGAACAACCCTTGAGGGAGTACAGCGAATTTACCAGATTTGTCGCACTCCAACAGAACCCAGTTTTTGCTTGAAAGTTCAACACGGACGGTGGCAAGCTCCTTGGGGCACCTCTTTTTCTCCTGGGTAGAGAGCGAAGCACGTGGAATGCGGCTGACACATAGCTCCACGAAGGCAGACTTGCTGGACGGATCGGATATCCTGGAAGCAACCTCCTGAACAGCGGCTGCGGCATCGAACCTTGACGGCTTCACGGGAACGCAGAACTTGGGGGTTCTTGATAAGACAGTTGAGAGAGATGCAGGGATTTCCTCGCCAGTAAGGTTTACCACCTCAGTCTCAGCGGCGTTGGATTCAGAAGGGGGCCTGGAACCAGCCGACGTGGGTGAAGCCTGACGGTATAGCCAGAACACTTCCGCTTTGCAAGAATCCCATCGACGCCCGAATTCCCAGCATGCCAGGTGTTTCCACTGCTTGAAGTAGGAAGTCTCACGGAAGTCAGGACCTAGGACACGGTGCCAAAGGCTGTCGGTGACCAAGCGAAGGTATCTTAGGTGACGAACTAGCAGATTCTTGTGAGCCCGAAGAAATTTCGCTGTCGTTGACCACGGAAAGAGAGTGTTACCAAGGAGTGAGGTGAACCTCGGGTGGGCTTCCCGACGACGGAGGGAAATCTTGATAAGGGCGATCTCCGCTTCAGTGTTAGCAATAGCAACACCAAACTTGCACAGACTGTAGAGGGCCACGGGACGAAGGACAGACTCAGAAATGTCGGACAACGCGGTAAAACTAACAAATCCTGCATACGGGAACAGTAATGGCAAAAGGGCAAGGGTGCAGGCCAGCTGGTACATTGTGAAAAAATTTTGGAACCCGAGAAAAGGACACAGGAGGGACGACACGACACGTTCTCGAACACAGCAACCCTTTAATAACAGCAACACCTACGTTCCCAACAACTTCCGAATTAGTGGCGAGGGAGCAACCGACGCCACACTTACACAATTTCCCCTCGTGACAATCTCTTTGTACTCCTTTAACAGTCTGGAGTCCTTTAGGGGAAATTGAAATTGAAAGAACCCAGTTTTTGCTTGAAAGTTCAACACGGACGGTGGCAAGCTCCTTGGGGCACCTCTTTTTCTCCTGGGTAGAGAGCGAAGCACGTGGAATGCGGCTGACACATAGCTCCACGAAGGCAGACTTGCTGGACGGATCGGATATCCTGGACGCAACCTTCTGAACAGCGGCTGCGGCATCGAACCTTGACGGCTTCACGGG
Organism: Ornithodoros turicata; assembly: GCF_037126465.1. Taxonomy (NCBI): domain Eukaryota; kingdom Metazoa; phylum Arthropoda; class Arachnida; order Ixodida; family Argasidae; genus Ornithodoros; species Ornithodoros turicata. The sequence continues at coordinate 67,417,094 of NC_088203.1, forward strand.
AACGCAGAACTTGGGGGTTCTTGATAAGACAGTTGAGAGAGATGCAGGGATTTCCTCGCCAGTAAGGTTTACCACCTCAGTCTCAGCGGCAGGGGCGCCGGAACAGGGGGACCAGGGGGAGCGACGGCTCCCCCACATTTACGAATGGGGGAGCACGGCTCCCCCAGTGTCAGCCCAGCGTCGTATTCTTCTACGGTGTAACGGAAAGGCCCGTGCATGTGTTCTTTCGGCAGCCATAAATTTAGAGAGCAATAAACAGAGAGCCTACCACTGGTCACTGTGCGGAGACCGTTTGAGAATAGCTACATACCAAATGTGTCAGGTTCGCAGGGTTCTGGAGTTGACCATGGCAAGGTTTGTGGTACGAAGTGCACTGTCGAGGTTTCGAAGTGCAATAAATCAGTCCGAAAGTCTGTACCGGTAGGCGCGAGCATTGCCAGACTCATCCACGGTGAGTGGGTTTTGGGGGGGGGGATAGAGGCGCAAACGGGAATCACGAAAGACACGCAAGACACAAGACATCTGGGGGAAATAAGGATACAAAGATACCGCCCGGTTCAAGGTTGTTATAGGGGCGGTTTGCCAGGTGCAGCCACAGATTTCAGTCGGTTGTGGCCAGGGTACCCACTTCGAGCTGGCGTGTGAGACCTGTAGTACGACAATAAGTGCGATTGACTGAGACAAAACGTCGCACCGGTGTTGTGTTCACGTGTCGGATTCCAACGGCAACGTCGAGGGAGCGCCATCAAGTTGTCGCCTGCAGCAGCGTTACATGATTATCAAACGCCATAGACATTGGAGAAGGCCACACCTCTGGTAAGAGATATGTATCGCAGCTTGTTTGTTGTCTTCATATTACGTATATGTTCACTTGTCACAGTCAAATATTCTGGCGGTTAAGCGGATTGCTGGCTCCTCACTTTCCACCGTACTGATGTCCAAAACTACCCGCTATTGTCATTTACCCGGCTTTTCCTATTGAGTCGCCCTGGACTGATAACGACAGCGTGACACCCAGTCAAAGAGCTGGGTGTCAAAGGGATTCTTGTGTCAAAGGGATTCTTCTTCAAAGGGACATTCTTGCTGAGCTCCAGACCGCCCCAGGAAATGGTGGTTTCTTCGCAGAAGGCTTGCGGATCGGACGATATTCGCTTCCAGTCGCGGCACGCGTACATGCCGCGACGACGGTTCCCGGGGACAAGTCCCCGAAGTTCCTTACACATTACTTGACATAGAGGTCTAGGCACTGCGCAGAAGTAAAAAAAAAGCCGGACGCACTGAACGCATACCAACTAGCCCACCACCAAGCGTTATTTCATTACAATACTTCTGCAATGCTATTTTAGGTCTACTGTACAAATATGCAGATGTCGTTTGCCTGTAGCACGTTTACAGTTTGTGTAGCAACCCTGTATAACGCCAGCATGAGCCCTCAAGGAAAATAAGTGATGATGATGATGATGATGTTTATGGTAGCACTTTTTTTCCCTCCCCCACTGGAAAAATAGTTCCGACGCCACTGCAGCGGCGTTGGATTCAGAAGGGGGCCTGGAACCAGCCGACGTGGGTGAAGCCTGACGGCATAGCCAGAACACTTCCGCTTTGCAAGAATCCCATCGACGCCCGAATTCACAGCATACCAGGTGTTTCCACTGCTTGAAGTAGGAAGTCTCACGGAAGTCAGGACCTAGGACACGGTGCCAAAGGCTGTCGGTGACCAAGCGAAGGTCTCTTAGGTGACGAACTAGCAGATTCTTGTGAGCCCGAAGAAATTTCGCTGTCGTTGACCACGGAAGGAGAGTGTTACCAAGGAGTGAGGTAAACCTCGGGTGGGCTTCCCGACGACGGAGGGAAATCTTGATAAGGGCGATCTCCGCTTCAGTGTTAGCAATAGCAACACCAAACTTGCACAGACTGTAGAGGGCGACGGGACGAAGGACAGACTCAGAAATGTCGGACAACGCGGTAAAACTAACAAATCCTGCATACGGGAACAGTAATGGCAAAAGGGCAAGGGTGCAGGCCAGCTGGTACATGGTGAAAAAATTTTGGAACCCGAGAAAAGGACACAGGAGGGACGACACGACACTTTCTCGAACACAGCAACCCTTTAATAACAGCAACACCTACGTTCCCAACAACTTCCGAATTGGTGGCGAGGCAGCAACCGACGCCACACTTACACAATTTCCCCTAAAGGACTCCAGACTGTTAAAGGAGTACAAAGAGATTGTCACGAGGGGAAATTGTGTAAGTGTGGCGTCGGTTGCTCCCTCGCCACTAATTCGGAAGTTGTTGGGAACGTAGGTGTTGCTGTTATTAAAGGGTTGCTGTGTTCGAGAACGTGTCGTGTCGTCCCTCCTGTGTCCTTTTCTCGGGTTCCAAAATTTTTTCACAATGTACCAGCTGGCCTGCACCCTTGCCCTTTTGCCATTACTGTTCCCGTATGCAGGATTTGTTAGTTTTACCGCGTTGTCCGACATTTCTGAGTCTGTCCTTCGTCCCGTGGCCCTCTACAGTCTGTGCAAGTTTGGTGTTGCTATTGCTAACACTGAAGCGGAGATCGCCCTTATCAAGATTTCCCTCCGTCGTCGGGAAGCCCACCCGAGGTTCACCTCACTCCTTGGTAACACTCTCTTTCCGTGGTCAACGACAGCGAAATTTCTTCGGGCTCACAAGAATCTGCTAGTTCGTCACCTAAGATACCTTCGCTTGGTCACCGACAGCCTTTGGCACCGTGTCCTAGGTCCTGACTTCCGTGAGACTTCCTACTTCAAGCAGTGGAAACACCTGGCATGCTGGGAATTCGGGCGTCGATGGGATTCTTGCAAAGCGGAAGTGTTCTGGCTATACCGTCAGGCTTCACCCACGTCGGCTGGTTCCAGGCCCCCTTCTGAATCCAACGCCGCTGAGACTGAGGTGGTAAACCTTACTGGCGAGGAAATCCCTGCATCTCTCTCAACTGTCTTATCAAGAACCCCCAAGTTCTGCGTTCCCGTGAAGCCGTCAAGGTTCGATGCCGCAGCCGCTGTTCAGGAGGTTGCTTCCAGGATATCCGATCCGTCCAGCAAGTCTGCCTTCGTGGAGCTATGTGTCAGCCGCATTCCACGTGCTTCGCTCTCTACCCAGGAGAAAAAGAGGTGCCCCAAGGAGCTTGCCACCGTCCGTGTTGAACTTTCAAGCAAAAACTGGGTTCTGTTGGAGTGCGACAAATCTGGTAAATTCGCTGTACTCCCTCAAGGGTTGTTCTTGACCAAAGCCAATCAAGCCATTTGCAAGCTGTTCAAACCTTTCCCCGGCAACCTAAGATCCGTAAAAGCGTCCGTTTCCAAGCTATTAATCGATCTGAACATTCCCTTAGGAAACAAGATAAAAAGTTGTAAATCGTCAGCGCTTTCTGTGAAGTTCCTCCTAAAGGACCACAAAGTTGATTTACCACTTAGAATAGTCATCAGTGAGTTAGGCACATGGCAAAAGATGCATTCCTGTTTTCTGCAAAAATCCTTGTCCTGCATTGTACTTCAGAACAGTCTGTCTTTGAAGAGTTCCTCTGAGCTGCTTCCATCACTCGGGGGCTTTCATGGAAAGTGTTGTGAGGTGGTGTCACTAGACATAGAAGACTTGTATTACTCCTTAAACATTGGTATGTTGCTAAATCGCGTCCGTCACGTTATTGAAGACCAATTGATTCGTTTTCAGACGGCGGTGGGTGTGCCTGTCAGTGACTTTTTACGTCTCCTGGAATAGTATCTTGGCTCTACGGCTATATCCTTCAATGATCAATTGTTTGTGCAATCTCGGGGTGTGTGCATTGGGTCTGCTGTCGCGCCGGCTCTCTCAGAAATTTACCTCAATGTTCTTGATGCTGCTGTCTGCCTAGCTTTGAAACCGTTTTCTTCTGACTGTATCATTGTTAAAAGGTATGTTGATGATATTTTGGTGCTGTCCACGCAGAAGGATCTTGTTACCCACTTAGTTTCTGTGATAAACTCTGCCGTCCCCGAACTGGTGTTCTCGCAGGAGGACATGTCGAATCAAAAACTGCAGTTCCTTGACCTGTGCTTACGCTCAACCCCGGGCCTTTGCTGGTCCTACGGGAAGGCGGAAGCGAAACCCTTATTACCCGCCAATAGTTCTCACTCAAAGCTGATCAAGTCAGGTGTTATCACGTCCCTCTTGCGTTCGGCCGTCGAAAAGTCCTGCTGTCACTTTGTTTTTGAAAGTATTGGTTGCCAAGTGAGCCGTTTGCAGAGAGCTGGTTACGGCTATTGCCTGTATCGGAAGTTGTTAGATTTTGCTAATGGTTTCGCTCGTCCACCTGTTTCTCAGAAAGAAAAATTGCCGCGTGTTTGTATCCCGTACTATCATTCCGTATCACACAACATTTTGGCTGCCGCACGTAGATTTAACATTCAGGTTGTCTTCTCAAATGTATGTCGTCTCTCAAAACTTGCCCCTTTCCTCTCACAGAACCCCGGCTGTAGTATTTCTCACAAAAATGCTTTCGTGACCTGTGCAAAAAGATGTGGTGTATTGTATACCACTTGGTTGTGGGTTTTGCTATGTAGGTCAGACTGGACGGTGTCTAAACACTCGGCTCAGCGAACACAAGAGAAATGCGGAGTCGTTGTCTGGGAATTCCGAACTTGTCGCCCATCTTAGACTTTGTAATAATTGTTCCCCGGCCTTCGACGAGACAAGTGTCCTAGATTCTGTTCGGGACCCTGTGGCCAGACTGTTAAAGGAGTACAAAGAGATTGTCACGAGGGGAAATTGTGTAAGTGTGGCGTCGGTTGCTGCCTCGCCACCAATTCGGAAGTTGTTGGGAACGTAGGTGTTGCTGTTATTAAAGGGTTGCTGTGTTCGAGAACGTGTCGTGTCGTCCCTCCTGTAGAAAAGTAACACGGCCCGTTCGACCAAAACAGTAGTTATTTCGTAGAAAATAAAACTAATAAATAGAGCCCGGATTCCTAGGCAAATGCCTATTTTTTTCGTGTGGTTCTAATAGTGCTTTTTCAATACAGGAGCACGAATTGGGTGCTGGGGAATCTCCTGTATCGTTCTGATAGTGCCTATATAAATGCCTATTCCGGCGTTACTGCCTGTTTTTGCGTAGGTGCCTAAGAATCCGATTAAACATCGAAAAATGCCTATAATGGCCCTTAAAAGTGGCGATGTCCCGCAGTGCATACGAAATTGACATCGGTCATCTCGCACGTAATTTTGAAATCATCAATATCGCTTCAAACAAGCGAGTATCTCAAAAGTACTGGAATGTAAGCTGAGAATTGAAAATCAGTTACTCAGTACAGTCGCTTACTCGCTCTTTCTCTCCCTTCCAGAATTGTGTTGTTGTTGCGTGGGTCGCTATTATAAAATATAGGCACGTTTGGTAACGGTTTTGTGGAAATCTGGAACTCTCAGCACTATTGCGTACTTACATCAACACTCTTAAAAATGAACTTCACCACATAGCGCGCTCCTAGCCAACCATCATCCCGAATGACAACGTTCTCGCCCTAGATTTGTTGAAAACGGGAGGCAGAGTCTATTTTGTGTCATAATGCACGGCACAGAATAGGCTCCACCTCAGTGTGAGGTTCATTTCTAAGAGCGTAGTTATTGTGAGCTGCTCTGCACGTGCATTCTGATAACCTACATTGTAAATAATATGATAATTAAGAAGAAATAGTGAAGAGAGGTGCAGAGAATGGCATCATCTTAATTATTGCACTAAGTTTATGGGCTTGCAGCATAGCAGCAGCCTCTCCGGACATCATCCGCGAAAACCTATACGGAGCATAGAGGCGCAGAGAAAAAAAAAGGGGGGGGGGGGAGGATAGAGATCGAGCAGTACGTACACAGGTAGCAGTATGTATGAGGGTCATTGTGTGAAACTTTTTAATTATTTCTCTTTCTCCTGTTTTTCTTGTCTTTTTCACGTTGAAAATGTAAGCAAAATCAACAATAGTGTGTGTAAACCGACAATTTCAGTGCTCCTGAACGTTGGGATAATCGTTCGTGAAGAACTATGTACGAAGAGCTTGAAACGCGTTCCAAATTTTCAGTGTCTCATTTGGAAAGGCTGCTCATTTGTTTCTGTTGGTGTGTCAAGCGAAGTTTTTCATTGATGAATTTTACATGCGAATGCCTAATAACTATACGGCTCAGCAGTTCTTTTTTCTATATTTTCTACTCTAAGGTGTTTTGCTGTAATTGCGGTCGAGGGGTTTCATTACCCCTCCCCCCCCCCAGGGATGTGTACACTCTCCCTGAATTTTTCCAACCCCCCTGAGATTGCCTAATACAGCTTGACCACCAATGCATATACCCATAGATATGTATCCACAAACATATACCCCCCCCCCTTTATGGTTCGCTCCACTCGAAATCACGTTGACTTCTTATCACGCCCTGTCCCGCATCTTGGCTTCTATGCGCATTGATGATAGTGCAGTGCAAGCCGCAACAACAATGACAAAGAAGAAACTGTCGTTGCTCTTCGGTGCTGATACGAGTTGCGCAACGGAATAAAAGCTGACACCTGCCGTTTGAATTCAGCATGAGAGAGCCGCGACGGTATGGCAAGGAAAAAACTTGCCAAGATACGAAGCACAAAAGTGAACTTGCACGCAAATCGCAGGCAGTCCGAACATTTACATGGCAGCAGACACCTACGAGCGCTGGTGCTAAAGTCTGAGGAAAAGACATCATAGATGAAAATACACGTCATTTACGAAGCCTTTTGAATTTCACTGTTCATGGTAATCAACCAACATTTCTCGAAGTGCAGCACGCATAGAGAAGTCCGCGCTTCGCTTACACATCTACCTGCAAGAAATGACCCAAAATCTCCCTCTGAAACTTTGTATCATTTGCCAACTTCTTTGAGAAAAGTAAAAAGTAACCTTTCTGCAACCCCGATGACGGCAGGGGTATCTAAGGAATGCACCACAAAGAGTCACAAGTGTATTCTGCATAGCGAAGCTATAATCAACGACTTATACTAGTCCCTTGAACTGGGATTTTAACAGTGGTGACCGCAAGTTTAGAAGAGGCGCCAGCAGAGCCCTTTAAAACGGGCGAAACCCCTTGTATCATGGTGCCAAAGGCATATTCGTGACGGCTTATGCTATTGCCCTTCCCACTGGGATTGTAACCGAGGCGACCGCAAAATCCGTAAAAGACTGCAGCAGAGCCCTTTAGAACGGGCGAAACCTCTTTAATCATGGTTCCAAACAGATATTATCAATGGCTTATGGAGCTTTTCTACTGGGATTGCAACGGAAGCGACCACACAATTTGTAAAGGGCAGCAGCAGAGTCCTTTAAAACGTGCGAAACCCCTTGTATCATGGTACCAAAGGCATATTCACGACGGCTTATGCTATGCCCTTCTACTGGGATTGCGCAAGCGGCGACCGTAAAATTAGGATACGGCGGCAGCAAGGCCTTTTAAAACAGGCGACACTCCCTGCATCATGGAGCGAAAGACGTGTTGTCAGTGGCTTGTGCAATTCTATTCTGCTGGGGTTATAACACAGGCGATCGCCGAATTCAGAAAACATGACAGCACAACCATCTTAAACGAGCAAAACTCCTTGTGTCATGCTGCCAAAGACTTATTATCAACTACTTTTACTATGCCATTCTACCGAGATCATAACACAGGCGACCGCAAGTAGGAAAAGGATGCAATATAGCCCTTCAAAACTTTATCTTGTATCTTGTATCATGCTGCCAAAGACATGTCATCAATGGCTAGTGCTGTGCCCTTCTACAGGGATTGTAACAGGCTACCGCAAAATCCGGAAAATGCGGCAGCAGGGCCCTTTAAAACGATCGATGGCCCCTTGTATCATAGTTCCAAAGACATACGTATTCGCAACGGCTTATGCTATTGCCCTTCTACTGGAATTACGACGGAAGCGACCGAAAACTCCATAAAAGGCTGCAGCAGAGCCCGTTACAATGACTCAAACGACTTGTATCATGATGCCAAATAGATACTATGAACGGCTTATGCTATGCCCTTATACTGGGATTGTAACCGAGGCTACCGCAACGTTCGGCAGCAGATCGAGCCCTTAGAAAACGTGCGGAGCCCCTTTAATCGTAGTGCCAGGGCGTGCCTGCACTGTTAAAACAGAACTTCACCACATAGCACCCTCATAGCCAACCATCATTCCGAATTATATCGTTCTGTGTATTGATTCGTTGAAAATGGGAGGAAGCGCCTATCTGGGACACATTATCTTGTCCCAGATAGGCACCTCCCCCCTGTGTTGAACAAATCAGGACACATAATGATATTATTCGGAATGATGGTTGGCTAGGAGCGTGCTATGTGGTGAAGTTCTGTGTTAACAGTGTGTCTCCCCTGTACTTGGAGAGGTCGCGTTTGAGGAAACAGTAATATGCTATCAAAGTTGGGGCTTAATATGATATAATATAAAAATAATATAAAAAATGTCCAAAGCTGGTTTTACAAAATGTATACGTGAAATCCAGATTTCGGAGTTTGAGCTCCGTACCATTTTCCCCCTTTTGCACCCTGAGAGGTCGCGTTTGACAAAATCGCTTCCAAAACGGCACTCGAAATGGCCAAATGGCCAATGTCACCAACTTCGGGGCTTAATATAATTTGATATAACAATGTTATTAAAGATGTCGTAAGCTGATTTTCTAATGTTTATTTATTTATTTTACCCCAATGGCCCTTACGGGCATTACATGGGGGGTGGGAAAAACAGTTACAGTATACAACCAGTTACAATTGAGAAACATAAATGCAGTATATAAGATATAAATAAAATACTGAACATTTGCATGATGAAAGAGAACATAAAAAAAAAACGAAAAAGAGGACGTAATACAAAGGAGTTAGTACACCAATGAACAACCCGAACATACTTAATACAATTTGCAAGTAATCTAAAAGAGAAAAGCAAAAACAAACAAAAAATCAGTTTAGCGGACGTATAATGTTCAAAAATGACTGGTGGTCGTGGCTGGTGGCTATATGTCCTGGTAGATCATTCCAAATGACTATGGTGGAACAAAAGAATGACTTGGAGAATGCGTTTGTGTTACAGTGAAGACGCGTGATTTTATTAGTATGGTCTAGACGAGGGAATATGAAATCGGCACGAACGATTGGGGATTGATCTGCGGGAATGGTATGGAAGAACCGATGAAAGAGGGACAACTTTGAAATGGTACGACGATGTGCTAAGGTGGAGAGGTTAAGCTCAGCTTTCAGTGCAGATACTGATGTTGTGGTGCAGTAATTGTTGAATATGAATCGTGTTGCCCTGTTTTGGATGCGTTCAAGATTATCAATGAGGGATGTTTGGGCGGGATCCCACATTGCGGAGGCGTATTCCAGTTTTGGGCGAGTGAGAGTGAGATATGCTAAATGTTTTAAAGGGACTCTGACCAGAAGTTGTGGGAGCTCTTTCGTACTTGCAGTCGATAGAGCACCTAACACGGACTCTCCATGCGAAAATTCACGCATTAAAACCCCACACTCGAATTTTAAACATTCGACTTCATCCGAGTAGAGCACGCCTAACGTCAAACCGAGAAAACATACGTTTATATAGAATATCCACCACGGCCCACCATCAACATGATGTCAACATGAGGGCCACTGGCAACACCCACAATTGGCTCAAACGCGTCACATGGTCACACAAAAATCTGTCAATTCCCTTTATGAAATGTCATTTATATGTTAATATGTTTTTGTTACAGAGTCTCAAAAAGAAAAATATACCTTGCATTTAACACATGCAGTAGGTTTTGCGATTGCTTTTTTAATCTGCGTTGATGTTGTCCTGCGTTCCATATGGTTCCGTATCCGGTCAGCTGTAATGGCTGCCACATGACGAGCTTGCGAAAGTGTGTGATTCCCGGCTCATCCTACCTTTTTCGGGTCATTGTATTTGGTGTTGGAGTTGCACGCAATAACCTGAACGTTTCACCTATCATTGCGGCATACTGTTCTTGATCTGCTGCAAAGCAACGAACCGCTACGACAGTCACTCGCCTCAGCGAAATTCTGTTTGCTGCATATCAACGGAGCATCGGGACCTGATGATGTACTGCAAATGCGGAAGTTGAATTCTTTGAATCTTCATCTAAAGAAACAAAGTGTGCTCTCGTGTGGTTCTGACGGAAAAGCAGTTTCAACAAGGTTAGCGCATTTATTTTTCAGTTACAAGTCCACGCACTCAAAACAATACCAAGTGCATTCGATCATTCTCGTAGCTGTTCTGTAACACGTATGCTTTCTTATACGTATCCCACAGAACCCTCCGCTTCAGGAACCCAGTTATACTGTATGTGACCCATCTGATGGCTCCTGACTAGGCTATGCCGCTCTGAAGCATTGAGATGGCGAAAGGTCGTGAGGGCTGCACCTCTGCTTTCGAAAGATGAATCAGTCATTCCACACTGTGCTTGCTTACTGGCTTTGCATCGAGTCTAACAAATCCGACGTGCCTGGACTGCCGTTTTCAAGGAAGTTTGAAATGTAAGTATGTGTTATGTTGGTTTCACATATCCCCACCACATATTGAGTGTGTATATCGCTGTACTTTTGATGCTATAGCATCTCTACGTACATTATTATTACACCTAGTGTGGAAAACTCGACACCAGCCACACAATGCAAACAATTGTTTATGCCTTTTCTTCCACTGATTGTTTTTATTATAATATTATTTTAGTATAATCGTCTGATTTTTAATAGTCACAGTTTTCCCATGGTTATGGCGCACTATAGCCTGAGTTGTTTATGCGCCATTAAAATTGAATCTTCATCATCATCTGTAACTGCCATTATTCAATTGAAGTGTCATGTTTCAGTTGGATACAATGATGTGGCCAGAGATAGTTTTTCCTTTCGTTCCGGAGTTGCTCATTTCAGAAGAATAGTCACTGTGAAGTTTGTTTTCGGAAACATTAAGAGGGCTAACACCAAACGCTTTTCTTTCAGAGCATCCCTTATGCACTTGCATTTCAATTAAGATCTGTGTTACAAGAATGACAGACCACTGAACAGTGATGAACAGTAGTGATGAAAGGTGGAAGTGCTGGAACGAAGATGCGTTAATCTGTGTGAAAGGTGCCTTGTATGTGTCTGAGTCATGGCCATAGGTCACAAGCTAATTTCTGTCCTCATAAGAGGTGTCAACTATGCTCTTTCTATCTACTAACCTGCTTCACTTTAGGGTTCCCTGTAAACTAATGGAACACATCATATACCAGCATGTTGTTAACCACGTTGAGTCTATAAATTTCTTTTTTTAAATTCCAGCATGGCTTTAGAAAAGGGTATTTAGACAAAAGTAACATAATTCGGTCACAGCATTTTAAACTGTCTTGATTTCTGGGTTCACGTAGATGCAGTATTTTTTTTTATTTTGTGAGGGCTTTTGGCACTGTGTTTTATGCTTGCTTGTTGGCCAAACTAGCCCCATTAAAATTTGATCTTGCTACCATTAACTGGATATGCAGTTTCTTGACTAACCGCAACCATGCCAACAATTCGTGAGGAGAACCTATAATATCGCCACCATGCAGCATTCCTCGGGTTACATATGCATCACATATTAATCAAGTGTGAAGCAAGGCCTTTAGGTGATCGGTCTTGTATAATTACACGTCCCTCCGTTATTTAACACCACACGGTTCTTCAAACTATGACAGATAAATAAATATATTGCCAAGTAAATTGTTTACAAGGCTGATTACCCCATTTCACCACATTAACGCAAACAATTGTTAGAGTAGTGGCCCAGGGTATGAAGCTTGCCACTAATCATCACTCAAACAAAGTTTGTAATGTAGAATCCTTTACTGAAAACACCGACTTAACACAACAACTGAGAACAAAGAGAGTGAACGTTTCGTCGCCTATCCGGGTGGCATCATCGCTACAACAGAGAACAGTCACAAACAACATCGACGGAGTCAAATCAGTGGTGTGCATTCCTTCCATCCAAGGTGTTGATAGGCCATTTGAAGGGAACTGTGCCCATCAGGCATTAAGACTGTGCATATAAAGTTAAGTGCACAGACTGTGACACAACCTACATTGGCAAGACAGACAAAAGACGTAGGAAAAGACTAAAAGAGAACACAAGGGACGTTCCCAAGGCTTCTAATGCTACTGAAACCAGGACCAAATTAGTCTACTATTGTTGGCCTGATGAACATGTATTAAATTTTGATGGTGCGGTAACCTTTGCACATGACTAGCGATGAGGCCTTAGAAAGTGCTTAGAGTCCTGGTTTATCGGACGTGATGCATCAGCCTGTAATACAAACAGTGGCCCGTATGATGCGGCCGTCGGATGTGTATGATGCCCCCTTAGATAAGTAGGCTGAGGTGCTTGTCTTTGGCCCTTGGTGTACTGATGATGCCACCCAGATAGGCGGCAAAACGTTTACGCTCCGTTTTTAGTCGTTATGTTAAGCGGTGTTTGCAGTAAAGGATGCTACATTGTAAGGTCGTCACCCGGCGTTTGGAATATATTTTCAAATAAAGTAGTTGTTTTACAAAGCTCATTACATTGTAGAAATCATTCTTGTTGCCTATTGTTTAGGGGATACCATTCTTGCAGTCACGTGGAGCACTGAAGGGCCAATTTCAAAAGCAAAGGCCATCTGATTTATGTTCTTGCCAACATGGCACAGCGTACGCACAAGGTAGCTCCATTTCAGGAGCCTGAGAACACTCAAAGTAACTAGTGTGCTAGAATTAGATATTGTCTGCAGCATTACATATTTGCTTTTGCTAGGGCAACTAAGAAGGGTGGATAGAAAGACAATGACAGCCTGTTTCCACAGAAGACACTCCGATTCATAACAATTTCCTGCAAGAGAGCTAAGGCTTTTCCAGATTACTAGAACACAGGTACCGGATTGTAGATAACAAGAACTCATACACCAGAGTTCAGAGTTGCACACACCCTGCTTTCCATCAAAACTGTTAAAAGGCGTGACCCCCTAAACCTGCACAAAATTTCTGGAGTGTCTTCGCTGGGCACTGTCGCTGTTCATCTCATAAGGTGCTCTCTATGAACCTGACTCCCTGTTCTGGATGCACTGCCTGAGGGAACTCCAGCATGCTTTCCCAACATGAATGGTTGCAACTTCTACGAGCAGTGTTGTATTTACTGAAAGCAATATGAAATGCTATGCCTTGACAGGTTATGTTGATATCCTTCTTAAGACCGTAGAGAGATGTTGCTTGCTGCCCTTATTCCAAATCGCACTATCAGAAACAAGCCCACTTGCCACCAGGCCGATGAGTATTTCCTCACAGTCAGGGCAATCAAGGGAATCAATCACTGAGGCTCAGAAAAGCTGTTTTCTATGTGGATCTCATCCAGGACAGAGACATGAGTAGCCCCAAGAAAGCACCAGGTTTCTTTGAATTTAGATGTTCATCTTTTAATTTCCTCCTTCCCCCTTTTTTATGTAGTACCTGATTTAGCCTTTTACAGCTTTAGAGATTGAGGATGTGGAGGTGATGTAAGAGGTGGTATTAGCCTTTAGGCACAATGAGGCAAAGTGTGACAACAAACCTTCTGAGAATGTTTATGTATCGTACACACAGAGAGGATAGGTATTACAATAGATGTTACACCTTTTTCTGGTTTTGATATTTATTTATTCATGAATATACCTCAAAGGCCCTTGCGGGCATTACATGAGGGGGGACAACATGGGTCACTTAACAAATACAGAAGTTACAAGGAACATACATATTTGAAAGGCAGACGCTGCTTTTCATTTGTTCAGCAGTTTTGCTCAAGAAATTGTAGCAACGGTACACAATGTCACAACGAAAGGAGTGCTCATCTACCCTTCCGCAAGACTCATTAAAAAGGACACAACATACTGAACTGATGAACCATGCATCATCCTGAGAGCTATAAGTAATCCTAAATACAGATGCTGAATTAGTTTAAATGTGATAGACGAGCTGTGCGAAGAGCTGCCTCCAGTTAGGGTGTTGGGTACTTGAAGCCTGTGGCACTTTCTGTGTGGAAGGCTCGCCAGATCCTGTTCACTGCACAGGCTGGGATGACGATGTTCTTGTTTTTCCCAAGCTTGTGGCAAAAACACGTTGCGAACTGGCGATATGCAGTATATCCATAACGTATACGCAGGTGTACATAAAATATAGTTTAGGCAAATAGGCAACCGGTCACAGTAGAGGGTGTGTGTCGTGGCATGTCTACATGTACTTGAAAGCAGGCGCGGATCTAGGGGGGGGGGGTCCAGGGGTCCGGACCCCCCTCAATTCCAGACTTGAACATAGGGTTCAATGGACCAATCCCAGCATGCACCTGGCACTTGTCCATAGCGGACCCCCCCCCCCCCCCTTCAGGAAAAATCCTAGATCTGCCCCTGCTTGAAAGCGACTGCAATTTATCTGCACACGCCCTGTATATTACTACACATGCTGTATTCTTTTAGAAACTAACGTTGTTTACTCTTCAGTGAATCGAAAGTAAGAACACTCAATATCGCTAAAAGCCTACGCTAAAAACATAAACACAGGGCAATACACAAAGAGGTGATTTAGTACATATCACCTTGACAATTACACAGTTGCCTAATAATGCTTTTCTCCAGTTCACAGTTCTGTATTATGTCGTCTTTTATGTGGTGCGCCCTGCACTGGAGTTTTTAGCGACCTTAATGCAGGAACAAACCAATTTCGAGCGCCCAAATTTTAACATCCTTCGACAGGGCCAAATGTGACTTACTTGTGAATATGGTCGCTCATACGTTCGCGCTGCCCACGTCATTCAATATCCACCTTCAGGACATTCGTATTGAGGCATAGAAGTTACAAATCTTCGTGGGTTGTAATGCACTCATATTGCTGTCATTCGGCTGCGCTTTCGAGTTCCTTGCAGCACAAGCATATTCGATCTCCTTCGGCAGTATGACACACCAGCCGCACCGGCACCTTAAACAGGAAGTACGCATTAAATATGAGGACACAAAATTTCAGAGAACACGTTTACATGTTTGATCACAGTGTGCGTTAAAAAGCTCATCGCTTACCTGTCTGTCGAAGACAGGCGACTGATCCTGTTTGCTTCATCTGTGACCGATGTTCGTAGACCGTTGACTTAGGCTCGCATTTGCGGCATCGGCGACGTTTCGAAAGCGAGGCTTCCGAACTGTTCAGCACACAGAATTTCCTTCTCCATCGCAGAAAGGTCAGAAAAAAGTTCCGGGCTCGAAGTCTCCGCATTCCTTGCTTCGACGTCCATATTGAAGATCGCTTTCCGGATGCCGCCGCTCTCACAAACTAACAGCAGAGCTTCCGGTCCGGGCGGCCAATGAAACATGAACCTCATGTTTTCGTCACGCACACGAAAATTGGCGGATATCCACTACAAAGAGGCTAGATTTCGGCGCCGATTGCGTGAGTTGAGGAGGAAAAGCCAAGCGAGTTTTCAGCTCCCCATTTGGCAAACTTTGCCGCCGCGCACAGCCAAAATATTTCGCGTGTAGCTTGGAGGCATATTATACCTTCGTAATAGATGCAAACGAAAGATTTGTTGAACTTCTGGTCAGAGTCCCTTTAAGTGAAGAGGTGCCTGCTTCAATGTTCGACGCATAAAGCCAAGTGAACGATTAGCGTTCGAGATTATGTAGTCAATGTGTGTATTCCATGCCATGTTTGCTGAAAGATGAACGCCAAGATATTTGTAAGAATCTGCTCGTGGCAGAATGAAGTTATCGATTGTGTATGAAAATAGGGGAAGGGTGCAGAGTCGTTGACGTGTGAAGGAGACAATATTACATTTGTTGATGTTCAAGGGCATTTGCCATACTGCGCACCATTCTTGTATTAGCGTTAAGTCTTTTTGTAATGTTGAGTGTTCCAGAGGAGAAGCGATTTTACGATAAATGACGCAATCGTCTGCAAAGAGTCGGACGGTTGATGTTAGGCCACTAGGTAAGTCATTTATATAGATGAGGAACAGCAGAGGTCCGAGAACAGAGCCCTGTGGTATGCCGGATGTTACTGGGATTTCGGGAGAGTGGAAATTGTTACACGAAACAAAGAGCGACCGTTTTGTATGAAATCATTCTATCCTCCGGAGGACATGATAATCCAGATTTAGAATGGAGAGCTTATAGAGAAGTTTGTTTTGTGGGACCATGTCGAATGCTTTTCGGAAATCTAAGAATGCAGCGTCCGTTCTAGAGTTAGTGTCTGCATGAGAAAGAATATCATGAACAAAACAAGCTAGCTGCGTTTCACAAGAGAAGTTTTTCCTGAATCCATGTTGCAAAGGGTAGAAGAAATTATTTTTTTCAATAAATTTAATTATTTTAGAGTATATAATGTGCTCAAAAATTTTACATGATATGCAGGTAATGGAAATAGGACGGTAGTTTTGTGCAAGCTGCGTGTCACCTGACTTGTGTACTGGGATGACCATGGCTGTTTTCCAGTCACTCGGCAGGGTATATAGAGAGATGAAGAGATTGCCTGAATATGCAACACAAAATTTCACTTGATATTAGTCTAGTGTTGTATAATATCTTGGAGTTAATTCCATCTGGTCCAGCAGATGATGACAGTTTTATGTTTTATATTATTTTACCAATGCCATGTGAACTAATGTCTATTTTAGACATCGATGCAGTAAAAGGCATTGATAAGTACGGATGAGTGCTTGAGCTGTCAGAACTGAAGACAGATGAGAAGAAGGAAGCAAATTCGGAAGCACTGAGATTATCCGGCAGAACAGTCCCGGAAGAATCCGTTAATGTGATGTGATGAGATTTCGGTGATGACAGAATGTTCCAAAATTTCTTCGGGTTGTTTTGCAACAATTTGGGAAAGTCATGGTTGTAGAATTTTTGTTTGACACTTTTGACAGAACGGCTATATTCACAGGTACAATCACGAAACGCAGCCCATGGTTATCGTCATTAGTTAATTTTGCTCGTCTATAGAGGCGTTTTTTCCTATTGAGAAGCGTCTTAAGATGCTTTGAGAACCATGGGTTGCAGGGAAATGATTTAATGTTTATTTTTGGGATGTGGGTATCAACTAGTTGCATGACACAATCACGGAAAGGAAGCCAATTATCATCAACTGTATGTAATGTGTAGTTTAGGAAGTAGTTTTCATATAAAGACATCAGGTCCTCATTAATTGCTTAATTGTTAGCTTGTTAGCTCGATTGTATGCATAAATGGTCTTGATGGTACAAGCACGTGAGGGACGTCGAGTTGTGGTTATATCGAAGGTGATGTTTTTATGATCGCTAAGACCATCAGTAATGTGTACAGATGATATATGATCCGGGTGTGATGTCAGAACAAGATCGAGGATGGATTTCGTCGTTGATGTTATTCGTGTTGGTTGTGAGATGACTTGTGTCAGGTTGAACATTAATGACAAATCAATAAATTGCGCTTCTTGTGAGAACTGTGAAGCAGTGCAGCTAGTGGTATTCCAGTTAATAGACGGGTAATTAAAATCGCCCATCAAGAAGATACGATTTGTGCGGTATTGCGAGTTGAGTTCAACCAAATCCTGGCGTAAACTGTCGTGGAAAGTAGTGTCATTTAGGTCAGGGGGTCGGTAACAAATTCCAAGTATGGTATAGACGGGAAGACACGAGATAGCGTTATCCACACTATTTCAAAAGTGTTTTGAGTGTTAGAAAGAACCGGGCACAAGTAATCCCTCGCCGCAATGAGGACACCTCCTCCTTTTCTGTGGGGTCAGTCTTTGCGGAAAATAGTGTAGCCAGGGAAATGTGTCGAAAGTTCTCCATTCGATATGGCATCAGTTAACCATGTCTCGGTTAGAGCGAAAATATCAGATGAACTGGCGTGAACAAAAGCACTCAAGTCATCAATCTTTGATAGAATACTTCGGATGTTAGTATACATGACTGATACATGTGAGGATGCCGTAGACTTTGGTGAATTTACAAGTGGACAGTTTGGTTCTAGCTATCGCGCACATTCTTTCACACAGTCGGTACTGGCATCAAAATAATACGACTTGGGCCCAATGAACAGCTTGTCGTGTCGTAGCTTAAAGCTTATGTTCTGGCCCTTTGCAAAGTCAATGAGTCGCTGACGTGCTGTACGCGTGGCCGACGAGAAGTCATTGGCGACACTAAGGCCAGATCCTTTTAGTTTTTGTCCCGTCGATATAACGCTTTTCTCTAGTTTGAAGGAGCGAAACTTTGCTATAATTGGTCGTTGTCTATCATCAGTAAATTTCCCAATGCGGTGGACTCGATCGAAATCATCCGAGGCACACTGAATGCCTAACTTGCTCGCACATATGTCAACTATTTTTGATTCGCTTTCTGTCCAAGATTCAGTAGCAGAGTCTGTCATACCATAGAACACAGCGTTATCTCTGCGGGATCTGTCCTCGAGGCATAGGTGGGCATTTTGGTGAAACCTCACTCACCCTCACGGCCCTCACGGGCACATGCCCTCACTCGCTCTCACCCTCACCGCCCTCACGAGCACATGCGCTCACTCGCCCTCGCCCTCACCGCCCTCATGAGCACATGCGCTCACTCGCCCTCACCCTCACGGCCCTCATGGGCACATGCCCTCACGGCCCTCATGGGCACATGCCCTCACTCGCCCTCACCCTCACGGCACTCACAAACGAAAGCCCTCACCCATGAGGGTCTTACCTCATAAGGTCTCCTGTGAGTACACTCATGAGGTTGTGCCCCTCATGAGACCTCCTGTGAGTGCACTCATGAGGTCTGAGGGGCGCCAGGTCTCTGTGAGTGAAGTCACTGGTGAGGCCTGAGGTGTGTGAGGTCAGTATGAGGGCGTTCAGAAATGAGGTCTAATGACGCATACAAGACGTGCGCAAATTAAATTATGAAGGCATTGATGTGTGGAATGAGTGAGGCGTGTGACCGTTCAGGCTGGAACAAACTCAAGAACTGACTCGATCGTCTTTTATTCACGCACCGGCCGGGTAGTGGCCTTCGTCTTCTTCGCCACAGTAGCCCTCCCCTCAGAAGCGACAGGGTCGCTCCAAGACACGTGCTTGGGTTGGTGGGAGGAGGTACTGAGGGTGCAGCTGTCAGAACATAAGGGGAAGGACAACGGTAAGGTGGGCGGCTCGATGAAGGCAGGCTTGAGCCTTTCGATAGAAATAGTTTCCCGACGTCCGTTGCAGTCGAGAACGAAATATTTCGGAAGGCGCTCTAAAACGTGGTATGGTCCAGTGTATGGTGGTTGTAGGGACCTCCTTAGGGCGTCCGTCCGTACGAAGACTTGGGTGGCGGACGAAACATCTGGGGAGACGAAAGTTGGGCGAGTCTGATTGGCTCTGGTTGGTGTCAGTTTGATAAGAGAGAAATGCCGGCAAAGCTTGTCAATAAAGTCGACGGAAACCGAACGGGTCGGGGTATCGTAAGCTGAAGCGTGGAAGAACTCGGCAGGAAGTCGAAGACTGGTGCCATAGACCAGCTCGGCGGACGTGCAGCCGAGGTCCTCCTTCCACGAGGTGCGAAGGCCCAGCAAGATTAATGGAAGGAAGTCATGCCAATGGGAGGGATCTTCGTAGGCCATAATTGCAGACTTCAGGTGCCTATGCAATCGCTCGACCATTCCGTTGGCGCTGGGATGGTACGCTGCTGTGCGACAACGAGTTGTACCGAGGAGCTCCGAGAGCGTTGTAAAGAGCCGGGACTCGAACTGCCTGCCCCTGTCTGTTGTTATCTGGGAAGGAACGCCGAAGTGCGCTATCCAAGTGAACAGGAAGGCGCGCGCGACGGTCTCGGCGGTGCAATCTTGCATGGGAACGACTTCAGGCCAGCGAGTAAACCGGTCAATGCAGGTTAACAGGTACCGGTTCTTGCCTGAGGGTGGTAGCGGGCCGACGATATCGAGATGGATGTGGTCGAAACGGCAGTTGGGTACTGGAAAAGCCGATAGAGGCGAAACAGTGTGTCTGTGCACCTTGGCTCATTGGCAAGGAACGCAAGATTTGGTCCAGTTACGGATATCAGTGTTCATCGACGGCCAGACATAGCGCGCAGCGATGAGGCGTTGCGTCGCTTTGATTCCTGGATGCGACAGTTGATGAAATGCCCAGAAAATGGCACGTCTCAGACAACCTGGCACAAACGGACGTTCTGTGCCTGTGGACGTGTCGCAGTAGACGGGGGCTGGAATCCCGGGAAAGTCAATTTCCTGGAGCGCGAGTGACGAAGCGCGGGTGGATAGAATACGTTGTAGATCTGGGTCGGAGCGCTGCTGGCGGGAAATATCTGCGAGATCGACAGCAGTTTGCTCGATCGTGGAGATCCCACTAAGAGTGTCAGCAGGTACATTGTCAGCCCCTGGGACGTGCTCGAACTGTGCGTTGAACTCTGTCAGATACGCGAGATGCCGAAGTTCCCGGGGCAAGTAGCGACAGCTTCCGGAATTGTAGGCGGAGACGAGAGGCTTGTGATCTGTGAAAATAACGAAGGCTTTGTCCTCGAGGTAGTATCTGAAGTGTTTGACAGCCATGAAGGCGGCGAGAAGCTCTCGACCGAAGGTGCTGTATTTTTCCTCCGTAGGGGAGAACTTCTTGGAATAAAAGGCTATAGGTCGCCAGTGGCCCGATACGTATTGTTGGAGTACAGCACCCGCAGCGCGATTCGAGGCGTCAACCATCAAGGAGATGGGGGCCCCGTTGATCGGATGGGCTAAGGTTGTCGCTGTCGCCAAGGCCTGCTTCGCTCGCTCAAAGGCTGCAATAGTGTCGATGGACCAAGGCACGCTGTTGGGCTGAGCCGTTTGAAGCAGGTCTTCTAGTGGTCGTAGAATGGCCGCGCAGCGCGGGACAAAACGCCTATAAAAGTTAATCATGCCCAGGAAACTGCGTAGCTGGGTCACTGATGTGGGCAAGGGGAAATTCTGTATTTTGTCGACCTTGCTCGCAAGGGGAGTGATGTCTTGGGCATCAACACGGTGACCGAGAAACTCCAAGGCAGGCACTCCAAACTCGCACTTATCAGCGTTGATGAGCAAACCATGATCGGCTAACCGCTGGAACAAGGCGCGGAGATGTGTTAAGTGCTCCTCCTGGGAAGCGCTGGCCACGAGCAGGTCATCCAGGTAGGCAAATACAAAAGGTAGCCCTCGTGTGATGTTGTCAATAAATCGCTGGAACGATTGTGCCGCATTTCGTAGCCCGAAAGGCATGCGGATGAATTCGAATAGTCCAAATGTAGTGATGATTGCTGTTTTGGCGATGTCGTCTTCCGCCATGGGTATCTGGTGATAAGCCTTCATTAAATCGATTTTGGAGAAGATGGAAGCACCAGACAATCCCGCGGTAATGTCAGAGATATTGGGAAGCGGGTAACGGTCGGGAGTAGTGGCCAGGTTTAACGCGCGATAGTCGCCGCAGGGCCTCCAGTCACCTGTTTTTTGACTGACTTTGACTGACGACTTTGACTGACTTTTGACTGACTTTTTTTTGACCTGACTGATTACTTGGTGATATGGCTCCAGTGACCCAACTACCGGCAGTGTGCACTTTAAAGGGCTGGTGTGCACGTTTTTAGTTTTAGTTTTGGGAACACAGCCAAGTGTCCTGGGCTTTGCTGTATTCCCAGCGCGACGTAGACGAAATTCCTAAAAATCGGCACACCAGCCATTTAAAGTGCACCCTGCCGGTAGTTGGGTCACTGGAACCATATCACCAAGTAATCAGTCAGCTCAGGATGCTTTGCTGTGTTCCCAGCGAGACGTAGACGAAATTGCTAAAAACCGGCACACCAGCCCTTTAAAGTGCACCATGCCTGTAGTTGGGTCGCTGGAATCACATCACCAAGCAGTCAGTCAGATCAGGACACGTGGCTGTGTCCCCTGCGCGACGTAGACGAAACTGCTAAAAGCGGGCACACCAGCCCTTTAAAGTGTACCCTGTCGGTAGTTTGGTGGCTGGAACCATCCGCCGGAAGCTCCCGTCTACGCAATGGTCCAGGGAAAATGGAGGGCGCCCAAACCACGTGATCTCCAGGAGCCATTCACAGCGGCCCCGAGCTGCAGCGCGGGAAAAAAGCTGGGGCCCAGTGCGCATGCGCAGACCGACCTCCTTTCCCAACCTCCTTCCCCTTCTCTCCTCGCGTTTTTCGTCTCTCCTCTCGTCCCCCCTACCCCCCAGCCTCGTCCGTTTGTCTTCAGCGCTTGCTGTCTTGCTGTAGAGCAACGATCATGCTGTCCCAAAGCAAACAATCAAAAAGCGATGGTGTATGACAAATCAAGTTTATTTGTCCTCGGAAACTGCCTCGAAAAAGCTACAGTACATATATTTTTACGTCTTGTAACAGGCTTCACTGGAGCTTTAGGTGCTTCGACATCGAAGGGCAGTTCAGAAGCCAATGCTGAGCTATGTGCGTCGTCGTTGCCGATGGCTGCGGGAGAACTAAAACAAAACAAAACAAAATATTTTGATGATCCGTAACTCTGCACGAAAATCACTGCTATCCTAGATAATCGATCTTGATTTCGTATTTGAACACCAACGCGCATTTGTCACGAATGTTCGTAGATCACAGTGAATGAACGGCTGCGACGTGCATGAGGAGCAACTAGCATAACCACGCATAATTTGATTAGCGGCATATCAGAAACGTACAAGTTACGGCAATGCACTGCACAATGAAACGCCGCTAACGTACCGAGTGACTCGTAAATGTTGTACGTAATACACTTAACGTGATAAACCTGCATTACTTCTTTCGGTCACAAAAAAGTAACCAAACTTGTCTTACCGTTCACCTGCAGTACGTCGGAAAGAGTGCAGACTTCCTCTCTGACGATTTCTGCATCCTTTGGAGGTGCAGGGATTCCATGTCATGTTCGTCTTCCCGCTGTTGTGATGATCAGGTGGATGTGCCATTCCGTTCTCACATTAGCAGTTCGCCACAATCTAAATCTAAAGCATTCAAAACCCTCAAACTACCCCTAGCGTCTGCGTGCACAACGGTTGCAGTCCGAAGTCTGAGAGAACACGGGTGGCCGGACAGACGCGATGTCTCCTCTGTCGTTTTTCTTTCTCCTCCGTTCGACCATCCGCCGGAAGCTGCCGTTTACGCAATGGTCCAGGGAAAATGGCGGGCGCCCAAACCACGTGATCTCGAGGAGCCACTCACAGCGTCCCCGAGCTGCAGCGCGGGAAAAAAGCTGGGGCCCAGTGCGCATGCGCAGACCGACCTCCTTTCCCAACCTCCTTCCCCTTCTCTCCTCGGGTTTTTCGTCTCTCTTCTCGTCCCCCCTACCCCCCAGACTCGTCCGTTTGACTTCAGCGCTTGCTGTCTTGCTGTAGAGCAACGATCATGCTGTCCCGAAGCAGACAATCAAAAAGCGATGGTGTATGACAAATCAACTTTATTTGTCCTCGGGAACTGCCTCGAAAAAGCTACAGTACATATCTTTTTACGTCTTGTAACAGGCTTCACTGGAGCTTTAGGTGCTTCGACATCCAAGGGCCGTTCAAAAGCCAATGCTGAGCTATGTGCGTCGTTGTTGCCGATGGCTGTGGGAGAACTAAAACAAAACAAAAAATATATTGATGATCCGTAACTCTGCACGAAAATCATTGCTATGATAGGCAATCTATCTTGATTTCGTATTTGAACACCAAGGCATTTGTCACGAATGTTCGTAGATCACAGTGAATGAACGGCTGCGACGTGCATGAGGGGCAACTAGCATAACCACACATAATTTGATTAACGGCATATCAGAAACGTACAAGTTACGGCAATGCACTGCACAATGAAACGCCGCTAACGTACCGAGTGACTCGTAAATGTTGTACGTAATACACTTAACGTGATAAACCTGCATTACTTCCTTCAGTCACAAAAAAGTAATCAAACTTGTCTTACCGTTCACCTGCAGTACGTCGGAAAGAGTGCAGACTTCCTCTCTGACGATTTCTGCGTCCTTTGGAGGTGCAGGGATTCCATGTCATGTTCGTCTTTCCGCTGTTGTGATGATGAGGTGGATGTGCCATTCCGTTCTCACATTAGCAGTTCGCCACAATGTAAATGTAAAGCATTCAAAGCCCTCAAACTACACACGCGTGGCCGGACAGACGCGATGTCTCCTCTGTCGTTCTTCTTTCTCCTCCGTTCGACTGCTTCCGTTGAGCGGTTCGCGCGTTCGGATGCTCGCTCCTCAGTCAAATGACTCTCGCCCAATCAGCGCGAAGGAAACTGACGCCAGTTTTTTAGACCAATGAGCATCCAAATATTTATACATATAATGCGCAGCCAATGAGAGATCTTCCGAGCTGGCACGCCGGTGGCGACAATATTTTCGAGGCGGTGCGTTTCGCTTTAGAGCCGGCGGCTGGTTCGACCGACCGTTTGGATACGCGCGCCTCAATCAAATGACTCTCGCCCAATCAGCGCGAAGGAAACTGACGCCAGTTCTTGGAGACCAATGAGCATCCAAATATTTATACATATAATGCGCAGCCAATCAGAGATCTTCCGAGCTCGCACGCCGGTGGCGACAATATTTTCGAGGCGGTGCGTTTCGCTTTAGAGCCGGCGGCTGGCTGGAACCGTGTCACCAAGTAATCTGTTAGCCAAGACGCTTTGCTCTGTTCCCAGGGCAAAATAGACGAAATTGCTAAAAACGTGCACACGAGCCCTTTAAAGTTGACACCGTGTGTAGTTTTGTCGCTGGAACCATATCACCAAGTAATCAGTCAGCTCAGGACGCTTTGCTGTCTTCCCAGCGCGACGTAGACGAAATTGGTACAAACGGGCACACCAGCCCTTTAAAGTGCACACTGCGTGTAGTTGTGTCGCTGGAACCATATCACCAAGTAATCCGTCAGCTCAGGACGCTTGGCTGTGTTCCCAGCGCGACGTAGACGAAATTGCTAAAAACAGGCACACCAGCCCTTTAATGTGCACCCTGCCGGTAGATGGATCACTGGAACCATATCACCAACTAATCCGTCAGTTCAGGACGCTTGGCTGTGTTTGCAGCGCGAAGTAGACGAAATTGCTAAAAACTGGCACATCAGCCCTTTAAAGTGCACACTGCGTGTAGTTGGGTCGCCTGAACCATATCACCGACTAATCCGTCAGCTCAGGACGCTTGGCTGTGTTCCCAGCGCGACGTACACTGTAAATTTCAGAACACCTTTTTTGGTGTGTTTGAGGTGTAATTAGGGTGTAACATTGCATACACTCCCCTATTACACCTTCTACGGAAAAAACAGTCACCAGAAGTGGTGTTAATGGGGTGTTAGTGTTTCGAAACACCCTCTTTCCAACGTGTTATCACATTTTGGTGTAAATATGGTGTAAATGAACAACATATACACTAATGAGACTTTTACTTGGGGGATATCCACAGTGGGTGAAACATGTGTTCCAGTTTGACATTTTCTTAAGAAAAGGCAATGAATAGATATGTGGCGAATAACGAAGTACCTCCTTGTGCTGTCAGTAGCTAATATTTACGACATGACTTCATAATTAACTAATACCATAAAGTAAAAATTACTTGTCCTGCCCAATGTTTTTGTGGACATTATATCAGATGTCAGCCCAATACAGTGTGGTAAGCAAGTGCAGTGCATATTCAGCAAAAAATAATTACGATAAAGGATTGACAGAGCAAAAAGTTGTGTATTCACAGAACAGAGGAAGAGAGCATTTGCATAACGAATACAAGGGTACATATTGCACTAACAAACACGATGTTAAAGTATGTATGTTCAAGTGAACAAAATTTGTACTAATATCTGTATTTATTAATTTTATTTTTATTATATTTTATTTTATTTTATTTATTTATATGTATTCATCTGTATCATCCGTATCATTTATGTATCTGTATCAGTTTGGCTTACAGTGGTTGCTGGAATTAGATTATTGAGATTCCAGAGCCCAGCCATGGCATCTTCAGACATTCCTCAGACGCGTTCGCGGACTTCATTTCACCGTGTCCCATATACGACACATGGTGCACTCCATTTACACCCTTTCCAGAAGGGTGTACAGATTCCACTGGGTGTAGGATTACACCCAAAAGAGAGTCAGTTATGATACCGTTGAAATACACCAATTTGGGTGTAAGGAATACACCTTTTCTGAGGGGTGTAACTTTTCCAAAGGGTGTCGATATACACCAAAAAGGGAGTCAGTTATGATACCGCCGAATTACACCAAAAATGGTGTTTTGAAATTTAGTGTGTAGACGAAATTGCTAAAACGGGAACTCCAGTCCTTTAAAGTGCACCCTGCCGGTAGCTGGATCGCTGGAACCATATCACTAGTGCCTTCATAATTTGCCCACGTCTCGTAAGCGTCATTTGACCTCATTTCTGAATGCACTCATACTGACTTCACACCCCTCAGGCCTCACCAGTGACTTCACTCACACAGACCTGGCGCCCCTCAGACCTCATGAGTGCACTCACAGGAGGTCTCATGAGGGGCAAAACCTCATGAGTGCACTCACAGGAGACTTCGTGAGGGCAAGACCTCATGAGTGCACTCACAGGAGACCTCATGAGGGTTAAGAACCTCATGATTGCACTCACGGATGGCCTGATCGCGGGCTTGCACTCACTCACCCTCACCTCAAAGGCGTGAGGTGAGGGTGAGGGGCACTCATGAGCGCCCTCATGAGTGAGTTCGCCCAGCTATGCCTCGAGGTCGTTTAGCCGACTATTTATGGACGATACATGTGCAGTGGTTTGAGAGTTATGTGCACGGAGCTCTTCCACGTCGGACTGAAGTCTTTGAAGGAGACCAAATTGCGTGTCCTTAATCGAAGTTATTTCGTCTTCGACAAGGCTTAATTTGTGTGAAAGGACAGATATAGCGTTGTCTGTAGATTGTTGATTTACCTGTAGAGCTTTTACTTCTGACATCAATGTTGTTACATTCCCATCTAATTTGGTTAGGATATCAAGAGCACGGCTAAGTTCCGGCACGGCTGTTCCTCCTGTGATTTTGTTATCGTGATTTTGTCATCATTATGTCAATATGTATATGTGAAAGTAAGATTACGGGGTTTGAACCCCGTACCTTGTTCCCCTGTCGCACCCTGAGAGGTCTCGTTTGACAAAATCGCGTTTGAAAAATCATTTTTCTAGACCAATCAGCGAGCGTTCTCCTTATAGCATCAGCGCGAGGTTCCAGGCAGATCACAGGCTGGTACTGCTCTTCACCGCCGTTGCGCACGGTCGCTTTTTGCGGCATACTTTAAATTCAATTTCTGCGATAATCATGACTCTGTGGTGTGAATTACTTCGCATGGTGCATGTTACTGGCCTACTGAACAGTTTTATAGGAAGAAAACTGGGTGTTAAAAATGACTTATGTGCTACTTTAAAGATGTCCTAAGCTGATTTTGTAACATGTATATGTGAAAGTAAGATCACGGGGTTTGAACCCAGTACCTTGTTCCCCTGTTGCACCCTGAGAGGTTGCACCCTGTCGCCTTTGACAAAATCGCTTCCAAAACGGCACTCCAAATGGCCAATGTCATCAAATTCGTGGCTTAATATCATTTGATACAACAATAATATTGAAGGATTACAGGAGGTCGCAAAAAAAAAATCAGGTTAAAACGTCTGATGAAAGTGTGTGTGTCATTTTACCGAATGCCGTTAGGTGTTTTGATGTGTGCAATTTGTTTCCCAGAAAAAAAACTCACATAAACATGGGTCCGCGCCTTCACCCTTAACTCGCCACTCCGGGTATTACAAAGAGGAGAAGGTATGATGGCACGTCACCGATGACGCTACAAGGAGAACTCGTTCTGGTTCGCCGGTCAATGGGGGTCAGCGCCGTATCCCTGTAGCACCCCGATTCGTCCAAATGTTTATTTCGTCCAAGTAACCACAACGTCCAAGTACACAGTACGTCCGAAAAAAATTGGACGTGGTGGGCATTGGACGAACTGAATCAGAGGGGGGAAAACTTGCCCAACCTGTCCAAATACCCGTATCGTCCAAACGCTTGTTTCGTCCGAAAAGGGAGGGGGATCCCCAAATACGAGTGAACAATTGCTTCGTTTACGATCGAAGGTAGGATTTAACATTCCCACCGAAAGATGCCATGCCATACACCGAGTAAAACGAAAAACAAATGCCTGCTCTGTTTAATTATTATTATTTAAAATTTTTCTCATTCCAACAACTGACTTATTAGTTGAAGGTAAGATTTAAAGATTCCCACTGAAAGATGCTATACACCGAGTGAAAGCGAAAAACAAATGCTCAGCTCGCTCTGTTTATTTATTTATTTTTTCCTTTGAACAACTAATTTATCAGTTAGCATGGCCCAGCAAGTGGGACATGCGCTGCATGTATGTATTGATGCCATGAGCAAACTGCTCTGTTACGTCTCTGAAGGGTGCCTCGAGCATCATTTCCCCTGAGCTGTATCTTCCGTACGCCCATGAGAAGGAAGAGCGAGCCTCTTGTATCGCCGCGTTGTTCTCCACGAAATTGCGTCGTCTCCTGTTTGGCGAAGCCCCGTTCAGCAGCTGCCGAATGCGTACCTGCAAGTGGCTGTAAGAAGCATAAATACAAAGAAAGCAAGCGAGGAAGTATATATGCTATATTCTATTAATTACACTATAACTATATTTCGGAGAATATAGTTCCCTGATTATGCGAATTTGTTGCTTACCTGGTTAGCATTGTGTATGCTTGACTGAAATTCGACGAGGAACTTCGAAAGCGTCATGTGGGGTTGGCTTTTTCATTCATTCATTTTTTCATTTCATTCGCAGCGAATTATGCCACCCTTCGGCGGGATTGTTTGTGCGGAGATCGTCCTCATCCGCAAAATAATTCCACAGAGGAACGTTGGTAAGCCACTGCCGCTCGAAGTAGTCTACGTAAAGGCAAAGGGCCGCTTCCATCCTGGGGTCTTCCAACCGTGGTCTCGTTGGCTTCAGAGAAAATCTCCAGTGTGGCTCCACAAGTTCCGGCGGAGGCACACTGAGTGCGGCACACCTGCGCAGCCAAGCTCGGACGCCGTCGAACCCTTGAGCACCATAAGCTCCATTGCCGGAATAGAGACTCTGCATTGAGCATAACATATCTCCTTACTTTTATGGGCACGTTCTCACGACACACACACAAACACAAAAATAAGAATAAAGAGCATGTCAACTGTTGAAATTATGTGTCCGTTGTCGCCTCCGACACGTGAGAGGACTTATTTTTTTCTTCTTCTTCTTTTGGCAAATGTGGGCGCAGAGAATTTCAACACAAATAACAGCCATGCACTTATTGTGTGTACAGATATTGTGTATATACCCAAACATAGTACGACACAAGCTCAAAATAGAGACCAAAACTGTGAAGGATATTGGGTCGCTGATTTTCCATTCCTCTGCGAGAAGAGTGGTTACACCGATTAGACAAACTCACTTGATATTGGGTTCAAAATATCTGAGAGGCATGTAATCTCTGAAATTTACACAGCATAACACAGAATACCGGAAGTAATCATACGGGTGGTTACCTTGAGGCCGAGCTCGCCAAGCTTTCTTTGAAGACACTGGCCGAAGTGGAAAAGATAGCCTTTTGTTGTCGACTGTGGGAAGACTGACTGAAATGCGCGCATGGCGGCTTGCTCAAAATCAAAGTGACCGATTCCTGATGACATTGCTCCCACTGTACTGTGCCTGTGAATGATGGATCGCGGCAAATAAATCACTTACATATATCGTGCGTGAGAGCAAGCAAAATAAGACAAATGACATTTTGCTCAAGTGCTATCGAAAGATTAGTCCGGTAGCACAGGGCATAGATAAAG
This sequence comes from Ornithodoros turicata, assembly GCF_037126465.1. Lineage (NCBI taxonomy): Eukaryota > Metazoa > Arthropoda > Arachnida > Ixodida > Argasidae > Ornithodoros > Ornithodoros turicata. The sequence goes on from NC_088203.1 coordinate 67,446,951, forward strand.
CATAATTTTATTAGCAAAGAATGTTCTGACATGGTCGCCTATAAGTGCACACATAGCTCCTCTCGAGTGCGTCCTTAACAGCCTGGAAGAAAGCTGTATATGTCGTAGCAGCTTTATCAGGCAGAAGTCCCACCACGAGTGGAACGGCTTCGCACCGTACGAAACCGTGAACGGAATAGAGTTGAGCGAACATCGCCGGTTTGTAGGACAAGGTCCCATCACACACCCAGTGGTGGGAAGCGTGTAACATGTCCAGGTCCAGATCCGATGAAATAGCCAAAAAGGGTGGATCCGAACGCTGCAGTATCATGTACGACCCTGGTGCTCCCGACCGCGAGTCCTCCCACGTCTTCGTGAGCCCCTCCCACGTGTCCGCAGGATCTCCAATTCCATGGAGAACAGGGTACCTCATATTTAAGTGCCTTTGATACGTCGAACGGACCGAGCTGTCAGAAACAGAGAGATTATAAGAAGAAAATAATTTGTCAACGGCACGGGGAGCGTCTACCATCTACTGTACAGTGTGTCCAGCAGAGATAACCTGACCAGACTGTCTTACGAATAAAGCGATAAACGAAAACCTGCGACGATCTTTGTGGTACTTAAATTAGAAACAGGTGCAACTCGTGGTGTAGCACCTGTTTCTAACTCAAGTACCACAATGATCGCCTCACTCTTCCGTTTACCGCTCTGATTGTAAAACGGTCTGGTCAGGTTACCTTGGGAGACACTGTATCGGAATCCTGTAATACGTGTACCCCCCCCCCAATTATAGGGACAGGAAAGGCTAACAATAACGGTTCGCCACAACCACGGGCCCTAAATTTCTACTGCAGCTCGCTGCAGGACTAACGACCGCCCAGGGTAGAGTGCCCAAGCCAGCGCACAGCCACCCACCCGCCCACCCACCCGGCGGCCTTTCGTCGATGTTAACCGAACAAGGCCGTCCACCAAATAACACTGAAGATAGCAGCTCACATACCGGAACACGGGAAGATGCCTCTCGATGTCTGCACATCTATCGCGGGGGACATCTGCGTGCTGGTCAACAAATTTTTGCAGAAGAACATTGTAGGCTTCCTGTGGCTTGTTGACCATTCCCTGGAATATCTCCTCCCTGGTGGTTCTTTCGAAGTGTTTCGCCGATACCTGGAACACATGCGCATGGTATAGATGGGATACGTCAAACACTATACAAGAAAACAATTTAGGTGCAATACAACAACGGGGCCATGATGGTGTAAAATAGTTATCTGAAGAAATAGATACAAACCTTTGGTTCAACCTGGGACTCTGGGCTGCAGATGTGATGACAATCTTCTGGGCTACCGTAGACAACGCCGGCTTTGACTTTGAGGCGGGGAATTGCGAATCCCTGGACGTGCTCGCGTTCCTTTCGGTAACGGCATCCGCCGCACACATAGTATGCTGTACATTCGCCATCTCGTGCAGTGTAGTTCGAGTGGAATACGTACTCGTACATCACGGGTTCATTTGCATGGCTGCGAACTAGCAAAAGCGGCTTCCCTCTCGAGGTCTTGGACCATTGGTACCCCTGGAGCTCTGCCATCGAGTCAGAATCGACCCCACCTGAGTACAGTCTAACACGGACCCCGCAAAGTAGATGTTTTAAGTACGTGGTTGGCGGACCACGAAAATGACCTGTATGACCAAGTCCAAGCCTAATTCTTTAGGAACACGCCGTTTGTGAAAAGGACGTTGATCTTTTTGCACACGGTACTAAGGTCGATGCACGCTGGAAACAGCAACGCAGGCAAGTTTCCTTTCAGATCCCTAGACGTTTCCAGGAAAGATAACTGACATTGGGAAACGCGGTACTCAGCGAGAACAAGATATAGAAAACAACACATTGTTAACTAGACGGTCACTGTAGGTCGGCGGTCTTGTGAACGAGTTTGTGTTTTCTGTGATTCCCCATTTGACCAATAATCCGTTTGCTTTCATGAATACAGTCACCTGCTGTTCATCCAGTGTCAAAATGGAACACCGTGGAGGCGAACTGATAATTCCTGTGCTTTCATGAATGCCGCCATGCAGCCGCCTGCCGAAAGCAGCAGGGCCTTTGGGCATTCCCCCATTTGGACGAAATGAGCTATTGGACGGTACGCTGGGCAAGTTTGTAGTCGCCTGTTCATTTCGTCCAAGTGTGCAGTACGTCCATTTTTTTTTCGGACGAATTAAATATTTGGACGTTGTGAGTACTTGGACGAAATAAACGTTTGGACGAAATGGGGCGTAACCCCGTATCCCTTTGCCGCCGTAAACCAGTTTTGCCAGTTCTCCCGGAGAATTGGGGATAGAAGAGCGGCCGAATCATTACCGAGCGAGGAGAAAGGTTTTTTCAGAACCCCGAACAGCCGGGTCAGCAGACGACAGAGGAGTAGAAGACAACATTTTTCTAGACCAATCAGCGAGCGTTCTCCTGATAGCATCAACGCGAGGTTCCAGGCAGATCACAGGCTCGTACAGCTCTTCACCGCCGTTGCGCACGATCGCTTTTTGCGACGTACTTTAAATTCAATTTCTGCGATAATCATGACTCTGTGGTGTGAATTACTTCGCATGGCGCATGTTACTGGCCTACTGAGCAGTTTTATAGGAAGAAAACTGTGTGTTAAAAATGACTTCTGTGCTACTTTAAAGATCTCCTAAGCTGATTTTGTAATATGTACGCTCTTAAAAATGAACTTCACCACATAGCACGCTCCTAGCCAACCAACATCCCGAATGACAAAGTGCTCGGCCGAGATTCTGAAAACGGGAGGCGGAGTCTATTCTGTGCCGTGCATAATGGCCCCGCCTCCCGTTTTCAGCAAATCTAGGGCGCGCATGTTGTCATTCGGGATGATGATTGGCTAGGAGCGTATCATGTGGTTAAGTTCATTTTTAAGAGTGAATATGCGAAAGTAAGATCACGGGGTTTGAACCCAGTTCCTTGTTCCCTGTTGCACCCTGAGAGGTCGCGTCTGACAAAATCGCTTCCAAAACGGCACTCGAAATGGTCAAATGGCCAATTTCATCAACTACGGGGCTCTGTCATTGGATATAAAAATAATATTAAAGATGTCCTAAGCTGATTTTGTAATATGTATATGTAGAAGCAAGATCACGGCGTTTGAACCCCGTATATTGTTCCCCTGTTGCACCCTGAAAGGTCGCGTTTGGCAAAATCACTTCCAAAACGGCACTCGAAATGGCCAAATGGACAATTTTGTCAAGTAGTATAGTTTAATATAAAAGCGATATAAAATATAAACCGGTATCATTTGTATATTACTCACTCAACGCAAAGTTGTCTGTTGTGTCAGCCCTTTGGAGTTCCGGAAAGAATGACTGTCCGCCTTTCGAACTCCTTCAGACCTGCCATACAGTTTCAGCGCATGCGTATTACGATAAGACTGGGACTGGGAACCCTGTTTGAGTCGCAACTTTGAAAACCCAGGGTGCGTCAGGGTCAACACTCACACATCATCCCGTGGTTGGTATGTGTCCTGGAGGACGTACTGACTAAAAATAGGCGATGACGTTTCCAGAATTTGACTGTCTTTGTCGACAAATCGTAATCTAAACATGGGCCCTGTGCAAAAATCGACGAAATCCCCATTGGCGCAATGCATTAAAATTCATTTGGCCAGAGTGCACTACACTTATATTCTGCTAGCGCAATTCATGTCTCCAGGGGTTCTCTTGATGGTGTTCTTCTGTATTAGACGATGACATCTTAAAATTTTTATTCTGGTGTGCTGTTAATTGGCATAAACGCTGCCTCCCATTCTATTCACATCCTGTAAGGCCGCTTCCCGCATAGGGGCTGAGCATAATGGCGGAGCGCGCCGGCGAGGTGGTGACCGCGAATTTTGTGATTGTCAGGCTGGATATGAAACGTCCGTTGTTTGTGCAAGCGAGGGTCCAAGTTGCAATGCCCATGCCCAAAGAAGTTACTTGCATCCTCCCCCCAAACAATCAGTGTACAGAGCTGTACCCCGGCGGGAGAGGTGTCACCTTTCAACTATAGAGTTCCTACTGCCCTCATATAAAGTCCATGCACGAATCATTCACGACATCGATTATCGAAGAGTTCATACACTATTACAATACCCTGAAACAGCGTTCCATCACGGGCCTATACTTGTCCTGTCATGCCTGAAATGCGCTGAGATATACATAGTACGCTGAAATAAAGCTGAAAGTACCAATTGAGAGCACAAGTCTTACATAGATATAAGTTCCTAAGTGTATCCCTAAACCTGTCTGTGCCTTTGAACGAAGTAAGATACGGAGTTTTGCTCATACCTTTGCAAAATATCGGACGTGGTTCCTTCTTCTGCTTCTTCTTCTTCTAACTGGTGTGGCACATAGCCAGAGGCAATAGGCCACGGGTCAATGTGTCGGTGCAAGGGAATGACTAATGGGATGACGAGATGAACGATAGTACAGCATGGAAAACAGCTGATGGGGCAGATGAATCCCAACCGATACGATGGAGGATAAGGATAAGGGAACAGAAAAGTTGCGGAAGGGGATGGCCAGAAATTGGAGACAGATGGACGTATAAGAGGGGCAAAAAAGAAAGAAGTGATCCATTGCCTCATCAGACCACTGATCTCGATCGTAAAAGGCTGGATCGCGGATAGGGAGCGCGAGCGTGAAGAAACCGGCCGCCATCTTACGGTGCCCACAACAGCCGCCGGAGCGATCATGGCAACTTCTTGCAATTACGGTCGTACCAACCGTACTGGCAAGGTTACAGGGCCTAAACTTATACAGGTGAGTCACTCTTCATCAAGGAATAAATAGGCGTCCATTCTGTACATTTATTTGACCATTATGTAGTGTTTTTTTTTTTGCCCAAAACGAGCACTGGATGCAGGTTGCTCGATCGCTCTTCCGACGTTCAATCGAGCACACTTGCATTTTACCCGGCGGCAAATACAGTTTGAGTGCATAATATGCTTGAAAGAACATGTTACACTACACAGGTAGTGTTGTCATCAATATATGTGCGAACACTCGAGCGCTTTTTTGCATGCATTGCTAGCATGGTACACGGTGTTCTCTGCGGAAGCAAGGGCCACATTCATTTCTTTGAATTACCTTCGCGCACAAGTTCGGTATTACGTCATAATAAGACCACGATGGAACTTTATGGAACAATTTTTGTCCAGAACGCAGCACGGGATATTACATACATGGTTGTTGTTAACCTCACATCGTTTCTTATTGAAATATTGGCTAAGAAACGTACTGTAGTACAATCCCCAGCGCTGCACTGCCGTGACGGTCTAGTTTCGGAATGCAAAACATAACGTAATTAAGAATCGAACGACAGGACACCTGTGAAATACTGTTAGGATACATCAATATACTGGCACCTTACAAAATTGTGTGATGACAAACAACACTCAACGCCTGCAGCGCAATAAATACTCACAATCTCCCTTACCTCCCATTGTTTTCTATGGGCACACACTGCGTTTTAGGGCCTCCCAACATGGCGGCCCGAATGCACGCCTCTCCCCCACGAGCCCCTCTCCCATGCGCGATCCAGCCTTTATACATCAGTGCATCAGACGGACAATGCGGGCAGCGAGGGAACGGCCGCGTACGCGCCCGACAAAGTTAGAAATTAAGGGGGGAACCCCGCAAAAGAATTTTGTGATGATTACTCGATGATTCGCCACGATGGAGAAAGAAGGAAAGCCCAGATGAATCGGACGAGAACCGGCGTATTCGTCCGGCTGTGCTGTCTGGGGGTTTTCTGAGGAACTGAAGGAGCAATACCACATTTGCGCTATGAGGCTCTCAACATTTTTATTACACATAAAGGCGGTTTCCCACGTGGCCAGATGACAGCGATGACGGCAATTCATCCTGCGTCGACGACTCTGCGGGTGGCATCGTGTCGTGCTGTCTCTCCGGCGTGCCCTCGTAAGAACGATAGTTTTGCCGGCGTGACTGCTGGACTATCCGAAGCTCGAGGGCATTCAGGTTTGGGTTGCAATTCACTTTACAGTTCCTTTAAAATAAATCATGCATAGGCTTAGGAAGGTAATGTTCCGTATGTTAGTTTATGAGCCACACGATGTGCGTTTCGGCGGAACATGCTATTATGATATGATTCTTACTCATGCTTGTATACTGTTATCAATTACACTTCTTAAATAAAACTTTGGATTCCGATGCATCCAGTTTAAAAGTGATGAGGATGATGCGCGTATGAATTCTTGTAAGAATGAAGAAACGAACTCTTGACTCTTGAGCCAGCTGAGCGCTGAACTCTGAGCAAGGCTAACGGGCTTCCGGGCGGAGAAGATGGCTGGCTGGATGGAGATGAACGGATTGCGCAGCGACGGTCATTCGCACCGCATGTTAGTATGCAAGCTATCAATTACATGTAGCATATTTAAAGTGGCTGCAATATGCGTTGAAGCTAAAGCAAGACCAAGGAAGCATGCACACACATAAAAAGAGACAGAGAGAGAGATAAAGCCGGCCAGGATACACGACTAAAAAAAATTCGCCAGCCACCAGAACAAAAAACATCTCCCCTCCCCCAACTAAGTAGGCAACACGAGTCACATACAGACAGACAACATACGCCTACTTCCGGTGTAGCGAAATCCTTGTTCACAGTTCTAGCCCTGGCTAGTCCCAAGCGCGATGAGCGTACTATTTTCAGCGGCGGACGTAGGTCCGTCGGCTGTCCACCAATCAGGGACGGTGGATTTTAAAAGATTTCTTTCGAAGTGTTTATTCTGCAAAGTTTATTTTTCTGAGTTTATTTCGACAGCGTGGATTTTCTCATCATTTATAGAAGAGTTTATGAGTGCTATAGAAGAGAGCTTGAAGAGTTTATGTTGCAAGTTTGATCTTTAAGAGGTCTATTTTTGAAGGTATTATTTTTACGTGATTTGTTTCGGCGTCATCCCATCGGAGCGACTTAAGCGGTCCTGTCATGCAGTGAAGCACACTCACACCCAAAATATTAACTTACCAAATACCACTGAGGGTAGCGTGCTTCATAGGAATTTGTACCCTAAATAATAAAGGTAACAATAATTTAATAATTTCTACTCTAAATAAAATAAGATAAGATAAGGTAATTCCAACATCATTGACTGCAAGTTTCAGTACCCAACAGCAGTGTGCTTTGAGGCCCTTCTACAGGCTCACCTCACATACTCAAAACCGTTCTGAATATATCCTGCTGCCACTGGAATAAAAGTTTTATCGCAAGGATAATTATCTGATGTGGATCGTATTTTTATGAGAGATGCCAAAAAAGTCTCACTCTCGTCGTGTTAAACATTACTTGGGGAATGATAACAACAACGGCAGGGTATTTTTTTTGTATTTTGTCAGTTCCAAGGGTTCCTTAGTTTGTGTGAGTCATCGAAAATTAAAATATCTGCTCTGCTGCTGTTACAGTGATAAAACCGTGCGCTCGAACCGCGTCCCCGCGCGAGCCGCACGCGGACCTGCTCTCGCAGTTTGAACACCAGACGTGATGACGCAATGACGCCCGGGATCGCGATCCGTTGCCGATTCCCCGAGCGAGCGCACTGTTTTATCAGTTGAACAGCAGCAGAGCAGACATTTTGATTTTTGATGGCTCGCACAGTGTAATGAACTCTTGGAACTCAGATAATAAATTTAAAAAATGAACCTGCCGTTGTTGATATCATTTCTTACGTAGTGTGTACCAGGACGAGAGTGAGTCTTTTTGGTGTCTCTCATAAAATACGACGCGCAGCAAATGATTATCCTTGCGATAAATCTTTTATACCAGCGTCGGCAGGATACACTCAGAAAAGTTTCGAGTCTGTGAGGTGAGCGCAAGACCTGTACAGGGTGTGAGAAGATTTCCGGACACATTCCAAACATTATGGAGAATTGTACGTAATAACAATCACAATACAAATTGGACAGTGCTGTGGTTTGTTTTTGTTTTTTGTTTTCAAAAATTTTATTTGATCTTATCCTCAATGTTCTACGGTAAATATGACAGGGGTTAGAAGCTGCAGAAAATCCGAGCCCATGCATTTTCAATGGCCTATACCGCCATCGTTAGCTTAGGCGCTCTGCGTTTCATGCTGCATCGGTTGTTACTGCGCCGCTTCCAACACCGAAATTGATGTCGAAGATATAATAAAATGATACTAAATACGCTACCTTTGTGTTTTTATGCTCGGTAAAAAACACCATTACGCCATTACAGCCCGAGCACTACCAGCCCCCGTGGCATAGTGGTTAGGATGATCGCTTTCCACGCCGAGACTGGGAGGTGACACGGGTTCGAATCCTGTCACCGGCTGTGCTGTCTGAGGTTTTCCCTGGGTTTTCCGAAGACTTTCCAGACGAATGTTGGCACAGTTTCCCCTCATGTCGGCCCAGGACGCTAACTAACTCCCCTGTTCCTCACTCCTTCCTGCTGTCCTCTCTCCATCTGTCCACGTCTGTACGCCGCTCATAGCCACAGTTGCTTCGCGGCGCTAACACGGAATTAAAAAAAACAGCCCGAGCACAATGAAGTGACACGTAGAAAATTTGCAATGTCTGAGCGGAAACATATCCTTGAGTCTAAGGAGCAGCGAAGGTGAGGGGACTAGACAGGACGCACACGGGACAAGAACCGACAACGATGACTCAATGTCGTTGGTACTCTTAGCAGATGACACAGTCGTCTGCTTCGTACATTTGGCTGCGCTTTCTGATTTCGGCCCACTACATCTGCTGCTGTCGTTATTTTTCATATAATCATTTATTTGTTGTTTGCCACAACATTTGAGAAGTGCGCAAGGAGGCTCCAATGTGCACTCGGCTGAACGGAGACCACGTCGAAGCGGGCTCAATGGAGTGCGTCAATCGTAGTGTTTCCGTAAAACACTGGCGAACAGGTTGACCTGCACGCACTGGACCACGCGACCCGTCAATTTCGGGATTGGACGTGGCTCTGCAACACCCGATGCAGCATGAAACGGAGAGCGCCTAAGCCTAACGAAGGCGGTATAGGCCTTTGAAAATGCATCGGTACGAATTTTCTGCAGCTTGCAATTCCTATCATATTGACGGTAGGACATTAAGGGCGAGCTCAAATAAAACTTTTGACAGAACTACAGCACTGTGCCAATTTGTATTGTGACTGTTATTACGTACGATTTTTAATAACGTTTTGAAATGTGTCCGGAAATCTTCTCACACCCTGTAGAAGGGCCTCAAAGCGCACTTCTCTGTTGGGTACTGAAGCTTGCAGTCAATGATATTGGAATGACATTATTTTATCTTATTTTATTTTAATTGAAGCATTACTGACTCAACCATTTAGTGAAGGGTCGTATGCTTATGAACATATGCAAACTGGTTTGGTTTAAAAATGATAAGAGCTACAGTGTGTAGCGAATGATGTTCTCATTTACCCGTTCCACTCTATAGTATTCTTGCTAAATATATGGGTGCAAGTGAACAAAAGTAAAAAGAAATGAATCCCCTTCTGTATTATAATTGCTCGCAAAAGCACAACGCCGTTTTTTTCTTGGATGTATAGAAAGCATGCATTCCTGAGTTGCTGCCCTTCTTTTTTTGGTTTGCGACTGTCGACTGGCGATATCGACCGAAGCGGAGCCCTATTGTTTCGCGTTCGCATATATGTGTTCCACGTTTTGACAATGGTTGGATAATTATTGACCGGAGGAATAATACGGAAGTAGTAGAGCGGGGAAGATACTGGCGACAAGAGATACTGGTGACCATCGGCACCCTCCGCTCCAGATAGGGAGATATTTGGAGCACGATACTTTGCGACAAGGAGGAGCGCGCGCCAAGACCGCCCCGCGCGTTTCGCGTCCTTCTCGCGAACATGCATCAACATGCAAAATACATCTTATTCCCTTTCCACAACTTTTATTACATCCCCGAGCGGGGACTTTCAATCGTTATTTACCAACGATCAACTCGCCTATCAACTTTCTACACAAAATGGGAGCTGCATGGAAGCTTTTAACTCGATGTTTTGGAAAGGAATATGATGAGAGGGAGACGGCGGACGACTAAAAAGGGCGACTTAAACAAGAAATATATGAAGCAGAAAAGAAGCTGTGAGGAGGTTCCTCGCACACGAGCGTCTTATAGAAATGAAGCGTCGTTCCGCAAAAAGTCAAGACGATCAAATCGATGGGTATTGGTGAGATTTACAATAAATCCATTTCTCACATCATCACTTATTCATTGTCTCGTTTACTTTTGCATCGTGATGTCTGACAAAGGTCAGTTTGCTTTTATCCACCCTGCAAGGGTTATTATTTGCGTTCCTTCCATGTCGGGTAAAACCTATTTCGTTCGTAACATTCCAAGAAATCTTACAGTATTCACTGTAGGCCCACAGCAAATCTTTTACGTTAGCAGATATGATGCGACCTGGCAAAATGATTTCGCAAATGAGGTTACATTCCAGAAAGAGCTACCAAAGACATGGGATGAGAGCGTGCCTACCTTGATTATAGTCGACGATCTCATGACTGAGAAGAATGTGATGCAAGAAATGGTTCATCTCTATACGAGAGCATCACATCATAAGAACGCATCCATTATTTTTCTTTGTCAGTACTTATTTCACAATGACGTCAACTATAGAACATTATCTCACAATAGTGCATATATAATATTATTCAATAATTTAAGGTCACGCACACAACTGGAACTTTTAGGACGCCAGATCTTCGGCAAAGCTCAATTACTGTACTTTATCAGTGCATTTGAGCAGGCAACAGAGAAACCATTTGGTTATCTAGTGATTGACCAACACCCTCTGACGCAGTCTCAATTTCGACTGCGAACAGGCATTACTGCCCAGACGACACAATGACGTCCATAGGACGTCCTATGGATATTCATTTGGGGATACAGGATATCCATGGTATGTCCAAACATATCCGGCGGACATCCATGGGACATCCCGTTGTCTGCAAAAAGACATCCTATGATTTTTCCTGGGGACATCCCGTGGGACAAGTCAGGGATATGATAAGGCTTTGATGGGATATTCCATACCGTACCCTCACGGTATTCAATATGCTTTACCACTAGCTGCAACAAATAATTTTCACGTGAGAAGAGCAGTTTCAAAGCTTTCATGGCTGCTTTATTTCAAGGAACTTCAAGTGATGTATAGCTACACAATGTTAAACATTACACAATATGCATAAAAGGAAAATGACATTTGACTTGGATGATAACAAAGCAGAGAAGTTCTCAATGTATGAACACATTCAGGCTCTAGAAATTATATCACATCAACATTTGAAGCTGCTGAGAGGTGAAATCAATTTGTAGACTGCATTTAGCAGTGACGAGCAGAAAATGTGGTCTCAGTCATTCAGCCCACAAGGGGTGCTTTGGAATTAATAGTGGCTGAATGGCTTACAGGGTCAGACCACACTTTGCCTTGTATAATAGGGAAAAACTGAACGATTCTTGCGCCAGCAGTTACAAATATTCATAACGCTAAACAAATAGTCGATATGCTTCCTTGGACCAAAAATGACCTCCCTCTATCTATAAAAGGCTCTGTAACACATGACACATGTACGCACAACACGTACACATGACATATGGAACTAAAGGATCATCATCTTGGTGCTGTTATTTAACGTCACTACATCAATGGGCTGAAGCACCATTCAGCATAACTGAGTAAATAATGCCGTCGCATTGATGCGTTGTCATCACATAATTGGTTCGAAGCACCTTAGATCCAGCAAAAATAAGCAAACACCACAAAACCAATTCCGTGCAGTACACATCAGATTCACGTAGAAATTCGTCATTTCGGTCGAGGTAAGTTGTACGACAAGCCTTCAGAAGTGCCTTCCACCTTGTCATCTGAGCAAAACCATTTTTCACAATCCCTGATACAGATATTTGAGTCTTCTTTAACTGAGCCGATGAACATTATTTGGCTACGATAATATGCACAAAAATACCAATCACTTCAAAGAGAACCTTATTTACTCCCTTCTGGACAGTGTGCTCTCGTAACAAACAACCCGAACAAGAAACATGTGTCATGAGTTCAATATGACAATGCGAGCCAAGTGCAGTGTTTACAAAATACATAAATGAACAAAATTAATAAGTCATCTATACGGTACTTCACACGACATTCTTCTGTAGTCTACAGTTGGCCTCGGCCAAGATGAAATGTAAGGAGCCCAGTTTGGGTGTTCAAGATAACACTACAAGAGCTGCAATGGCAGCTGTAAAATATAGCACGGAATTTCAAACATTCCGAACATTTCAGGATAACACAACATGCTCATGAATGAAATAAATGCATCATCACAATCAGATCGCGGAAACTAGGCAGTGGTGTAATTTGTCCTCTTCGGAGTTTGCTTGAAACAAGTGCACTCTCTGAGGGGTCACATATGCGAGGAAAATGCATGGTGTTTTTTTTTTTTTTAATGAACATATACATACAGGGTGTTTCACCTAAAGTGATAAACGATTCTAACTGGCAACGTACCTCCCGGAGGATTGTGGCACTTTCGGCAATTACCTTCTGGAATCTTTTGCTGCCATTTTGGAAAGCTTTGGACAATTTTTAATTGAGGGATTTTTTCAATCAAAAGCTTTGAAAATTGCCAAGCGAACCTTACTTTCTTTAACAGAAACATCAAGTCAGCTACGAATAACCGCAGACCCAATGAAAACTATGCACAGTACAGCGACAGAAATAGTCGAAAAAAACTTAGCAAAGGTGCTGCTATAGCCTCGCCTGCTTTATTGTTGCAAAAAAGCGTGCTCAAAATGTGCGGGAAGAGGAAGAAGTGTCCCCGCTTTGATTCGTTTTGGTTTCTTTGTAGCGGTCGTCACCAGCATCAAGATCAAACCAGGGAAAAGAAAGGTAAAACAAGAGGCGGGGATACTCCTTCGTCTCGCCGCACCTTATCTGCTCGATTTTTTGCAACAATCAAGTCGGCGGGACTAAAGCAGCTCTTTTACTGTTTTCGACCGTTCCTGTTGCTACTGCGCATAGGCTTTGTTGGGTCTGCGGTCATCCGGAGAGCACTTTATATTTCTGTAAAAAAATAGGGGTGTGCTTGGCAATTTTCCAAGTTTGAGTGAAAAAATGCATTTCCACCAATTAAAAATTGTCCAAAGCCTTCCTAAATGTCGGCAAAAGTTGCCAGAAGGTAATTGCCAAAAGTCCCACAATCCTACGGCGTATACGTCTCCACTTAGAATTTATCACGTTAGGTGAAACGCCCTGTATGTGCGGCCTTCTATGCTGCAAACTTATATCTGGCTCTATTGTCGTCACCTTCCAACACACACGAGTAGTATACGACTTGTGTTAAACTACGACAGGTCCAGTTAGAAACCTGGACCCCTGAGCCCTGCGCGTATTTTTCCCTGCGCGGTGCGTGTGCGGAGGGTTGTCCGCGCGCTTATAACATGCAGAGACATGCAAAGAAGGGTCATACACAAAAAGTAAAAGTGAAAATATATTTATTAATGCCAATTGTAATGCCAATCAAGTTGCGATATATTTATTAAAGCCAATTGTGCTGGGAATTGTGCCAATTGTGATGCCAATCAGGTGAAGGAGAAAAACCCAGCCGAAAAACCTTCACAACCTGTAACAGAAGAAACACAAGACAGTACATGTAAAGGATACATACATTTATTATTCTCTAAATATTTCCTTCAATGTATTAACAATTACACTTTTTATGAACTCTTTTGTTTCAGAGCCTGAAAGAAAACATAAAATTAACATCATCACATTGCTTACCACATGATAACTCACGTAGGACACAGCACTGACCTAAAAAAGCGGTTATTGTTATTATATGAAACCACACTTGTATTTCAATAATACATACAATGCTGTGGCGGCAGACCCCAGTAATCTGTAAGTGAATCTAAATTAATATCAATTTATACATTTCATTAATACATAAATTGCGGTGGCAGACTCCAATGATCTGAAAGATAACCTCATTTATTATTGTAATTATGCTATAACTTTTACTCACATTCGGGCGTTGGCCCTGGTACAGGCGTGTAAGCTGAAAAAAAATATTATCAATTAATAATACACACACACACACACAACTATACAACAACTATATACACATCACAATAATACATACATATTGGCGACGGCGACTCTGGAGCTGAAACAAGAAATCAAATTTAAACACCTTTTTCATTTTCTTTATAATTCATTACCATTTTCAAAGTATATTGAGCTCGAGCTAGATTCTGAAAAAGACAATAATCACGAGAAAAAGAACTACGTTGCGAATCAAAAACTTACCGTTTTCGTTGGACATCTTTTTGGAACGTGTGTCAGTCAAGTGAGGAAGAAACTTCTAAACGTGCGCATCCTCATTATCATACAACCTCCTCTCCACTCTTTCCCATTTATTACCTTTCGAGCGAGCCCACCTCCTCATTTTCCCATTCGTTTCCCAGACCAGGAGCTCTCTCCCAAAATAATTATGCGGAAGCTCTTTCGTCGCTGTTTCGGAAAGAAATGTGAAGAGGAGGAAGTTGAGTCTCCAGAAGATAGGAAATGGCGTCTGAAACAAGAAATTCATGAAGCAAAAGCTGACGCTATCAGACGCGTTTTGTCTCACGAACGTCTCCTCAGGGCCAAACGAGAGTCTGCGAAAAGTCAATTTGATGAAATCGACGGCTGGGGAGGCACTGGATGGTAATAAATCTAGTTTTCAATACATCTTATTATCAGTTTCACTTCTACCTCTGCGACACAATGTCCGACGTAAGACCGTTTTCTTTCATCCACCCTGCACGAATTATTAACAACAGACACATGCACGGATGAATAGCAGAGAAACGCTTTGAACGATGCATCTGCCAACATGTAAACAACACACAGGAAAATAATAGCGAAACAAACTATCAAACATTACAATTTGAAATAATATATCTTTTGAACTATCATAAAATCAACCTTGCGAGCTTACAATATAGAATTTTCATCCTACTCAGGCTATAAACATTACCTTGACAGAGCTATCCAAACACGCACCACAGCTATGCTTTACACAATACAACCAGACTCGAGACCCGGTGGGGTCACTCTCTCCCTCTATGCAGCCCGGTGGGGTCACTCTCTCCATCTATACAGCCCAAAGCGAGGAACCTGTTGTCAATCTGTGGGGTGGGGAAATCCTCTCTTTTTCACATTCTTTCCTCCAAAAGGAAATATTCTTAGGACTGGTGTACAGAGACGAATTTTTTATTGATCGCAAATAGGCATTGGGATTATTCGACTCTCAAGAACACAATAAGAATTCTGTCAAAAAACAATAGCACACAAAAAATCTAAGAATAGACTTTTATGTCATTGCAAACTGGTTTTAGAGAAACATTATCTAAGAAAACGAGAAAATATTATAGGCGCAAACAATATTCAACAAGAAACGTTGCATTTAATGTATTTCAGATCAGGCACAACTATTAGGCATTCATTATTCTCAGCTCACAAAATATCAATCGAGTGAAAGTCAAGTTTATTCAGTGATAGAAACAATACTAATTCGAAAACGAGAAACAAATTTAGTTACATATTTTTTATGGTAACTTTGCAACAGTAATTTCTACACACAGAAGCCACAAACAACTCGTCTGAAATGTAAATTATTGTGTTTGCTACAGCGAAAATCAACGCACACAGCTCAAAAATACATTCCCAACTAGTAGAATATTTTTATTAATATCAATCGAGTGATCATTGAAACAAAGTCAAAAGCAGTAATTAATTTAGGCAAACATTTTTCGTAACCATGCAACGCAAATATACATTACAGAAACATGTCTTTTTGATTCAGAGGGAAGCTGAGTTCCCGTACACATTCGTTAAGGTTACGCCCGCAGGCAGTAGGGGAACCCAACAATGGTCTTGGTATACAAAGCCATAAACTGACTCCCGCAAGTTAAGTTAGGGAAGGAGGGTCTCTAGCGCTGTCTTGTACGTAGAATCATTGAAAGCACACATTTTTTCATTACACATTACATCTTTTTTTGTAAATTGACTTTCATAATTCTAACGTCAGGTGGAACATTATAAACCTGATAATAAAATTTTAATAAATGAAATTAACATCGATATGGTTTAATTAAATGTCGAGGCACACTACAAAACAGAACAGACAATTGCTATACATTGAAGAGATGGACGGATTTTGTACTCGTTACCATACGTCATGGGAGGACCGGATAAAAAGGAGGAGCCGCGAAACGATTCATTTCAATACGTCCTAGACATGGTCGTATTCGGAGATATGGTGCAAATTATGGAATTCAAGATGCGAGAACTTGTATGCCGAATCTACAATAGTTATAAAAATATTTGCACGTCAATATCGGAAGGACCACTTGGATTGATGGTGGAGTTTTTGAGGTTTGCTAACGAAGAATTGAAATACACTAGACCAAACATAATTGTAATCATTGCAATGGGCATTGCATTAATCAAGAAAGCGATCAGATCAAATTATCATATACAAGCAGTCTACATCGCACGATTCATTACGGATTTGTTGAAATTACACCTAACGGTTGAAATGGAAAGTACATAAAAAATCTTATCACGTGATATATTCCACTAGAGCCTCTACACACTTATTTTCTTCTATCAGTTCGCGCAATGATGTCGAATGAACAGAAGTTCAATATTGTCGTGCAAGGTCTGATGTATCATCACTTATTGAAAATCAACAAACATATCAATTGCGGTGGGCCACCGGACGATTTTCATCTAATACTCTCTTGTACGCCATTCAAGAATCTTCACACAAAGAAAGGAAACATCAATAAGAGACTGCGCAAGTTCGTCGCAACAAAGTGCAAGTTATTGAAGCAATACAAGCACGGCGACAACATATCACCTGCGTTAATCAACGCTGGATTCAAGCGTCCAATAATTAGAATAAATTTCTTGATGTCTTCGGAATTCATCAATCAAGACAACAAACGATAACTTCGGAGTTTGGAATAGAACTGTAATTTATCGAAATAAACAAGTGTATAATTGAAATAATAATTGTATTCTTTGTCATCATTGTAATGTATTCTACACAGCGCAACGAAAACAGCTTATGACTAGATTGAAGATTGCTAAGGAGATACTACATACAAGGATCTTCGCATGGAATCAGCGCTGGCAATCAAAGATATTTTTACACGACCACACTCTATACAACACCGACACCCGAAGGAAAGAATTGTAGAAGAATCGATAATAGAAATTTAGAGGCATGTTACATCAATCTTTGTTTACAAATAGGATCACTAATATTTTGCGAAAGCTTATTTTATGAATTAAATTGCACAGCGTATATATTTTCTCAAACGATTGGACAGTTGACAATACTATACTAAAAGGAATCTATTATCAAATGACGCGATGCAAGTGATGGACATGCATGATGCGCTAGCAGAGTCTACAATTCTAATCATCATAACATGCGGCACACAATTCCAATAAGATTTGGGGAGAATCGAATCACGCAACTGTCATCAGAAATGTTTAACCACTATACAATGAAGATGCGCGCTATCCATAAGGTACGTACATGCCTCTAACTTTCTATTATCGATTCTTCTACAATTCTTTCCTTTGGGTGTCGGTGTTGTATAGAGTGTGGTCGTGTAAAAATATCTTTGATTGCCAGCGCTGATTCCATGCGAAGATCCTTGTACGTAGTGTCTGCTTAGCAATCTTCAATGTAGTCATAAGCTGTTTTCGTTGCGCTGTATAGAATACATTACAATGATGACAAAGAATACAATTATTATTTCAATTATACACTTGTTTATTTCGATAAATTACAGTTCTATTCCAAACTCTGAAGTTATTGTTTGTTGTCTTGATTGATGAATTCCGAAGACATCAAGTAATTTATTCTGATTATTGGGCGCTTGAATCCAGCGTTGATTAACGCAGGAGATATGTTGTTGCCGTGTTTGTATTGCTTCAATAACTTGCACTTTGTTGCGATGAACTTGTGCTGTCTCTTATTGATGTTTCCTTTCTTTGTATGAAGATTCTTGAATGGCGTACAAGAGAGTATTAGATGAAAAGCGTCCGGTGGTCCACCGCAATTGATATGTTTGTTGATTTTCACTAAGTGATGATACATCAGACCTTGCACGACAATATTGAACTTCTGTTCATTCGACATCATTGCGCGGACTGATAGAAGAAAATAACTGTGTAGAGGCTCTAGTGGAATATATCACGTGATAAGATTTTTTATGTACTTTCCATTTCAGCCGTTAGGTGTAATTTCAACAAATCCGTAATGAATCGTGCGACATAGACTGCTTGTATATGATAATTTGATCTGATCGTTTTCTTGGCTAATGCAATGCTCATTGCAATGATTACAATTATGTTTGGTCTAGTGTATTTCAATTCTTCGTTAGCAAACCTCAAAAACTCCACCATCAATCCAAGTGGTCCTTCCGATGTTGACGTGCAAATATTTTTATAACTATTATAGATTCGGCATACAAGTTCTCGCATCTTGAATTCCATAATTTGCACCATATCTCCGAATAGGACCATGTCTAGGACGTATTGAAATGCAGCGATAAATGAATCGTTTCGCGACTCCTCCTTTTCGAAGCAACTTTTTATCAGGTCCTCCAATGACGTATGGTAACGAGTACAAAATCCGTCCATCTCTTCAATGTATAGCAATTGTCTGTTCTGTTTTGTAGTGTGCCTCGACATTTAATTAAATCATATCGATGCTAATTTTATTTATTAAAATTTTATTATCAGGTTTATAATGTTCCACCTGACGTTAGAATTATGAAAGTCAATTTACAAAAAAGATCTAATGTGTAATGAAAAAATGTGTGATTTCAATGATTAGCGCTACAAGACAGCGCTACAAGACAGCGTACAAGACAGCGCTAGAGACCCTCCATCCCTAACTTAACTTGCGGGAGTCAGTTTATGGCTTTGTATACCAAGACCATTGTTAGGTTCCCCTACTGCCTGCGGGCATAACCTTAACGAATGTGTACGGGAACTCAGCTTCCCTCCCTCACTTCGTTTCCACTAGTGGGCCCTGAATGAAAAAGACATGTTTCTGTAATGTATATTTGCGTTGCATGGTTACGAAAAATGTTTGCCTAAATTAATTACTGCTTTTGACTTTGTTTCAATGGTCACTCGATTGATATTAATAAAAATATTCTACTAGTTGGGAATGTATTTTTGAGCTGTGTGCGTTGATTTTCGCTGTAGCAAACACAATAATTTACATTTCAGACGACTTGTTTGTGGCTTCTGTGTGTAGAAATTACTGTTGCAAAGTTATCATAAAAAAATATGTAATTAAATTTGTTTCTCGTTTTCGAATTAGTATTGTTTCTATCACTGAATAAACTTGACTTTCACTCGATTAATATTTTGTGAGTTGAGAATAATGAATGCCTAATAGTTGTGTCTGATCTGAAATACATTAAATGCAACGTTTCTCGTTGAGTATTGTTTGCGCCGATAATATTTTCTCGTTTGCTTAGATAATGTTTCTCTAAAACCAGTTTGCACTGACATAAAAGTCTATTCTTAGATTTTTTGCGTGCTATTGCTTTTTGATAGAATTCTGATTGTGTTCTTGAGAGTCGAATAATTCCAATGTCTATTTGCGATCAATAAAAAATTCGTCTCTGTACACCAGTCCTAAGAATATTTCCTTTTGGAGGAAAGAATGTGAAAAAGAGAGAGGATTTCCCCACCTCACA
Source organism: Ornithodoros turicata (assembly GCF_037126465.1). Classification (NCBI taxonomy): domain Eukaryota; kingdom Metazoa; phylum Arthropoda; class Arachnida; order Ixodida; family Argasidae; genus Ornithodoros; species Ornithodoros turicata. The sequence continues at coordinate 67,466,763 of NC_088203.1, forward strand.
GATTGACGACAGGTTCCTCGCTTTGGGCTGTATAGATGGAGAGAGTGACCCCACCGGGCTGCATAGAGGGAGAGAGTGACCCCACCGGGTCTCGAGTTTGGTTGTATTGTGTAAAGCATAGCTGTGGTGCGTGTTTGGATAGCTCTGTCAAGGTAATGTTTATAGTGCCTGAGTAGGATGAAAATTCTATATTGTTAGCTCGCAAGGTTGATTTTATATTAGTTCAAAAGATATATTATTTCAAATTGTAATGTTTGATAGTTTGTTTCTCTATTATTTTCCTGTGTGTTGTTTACATGTTGGCAGATGCATCGTTCAAAGCGTTTCTCTGCTATTCATCCGTGCATGTGTCTGTTGTTAATAATTCGTGCAGGGTGGATGAAAGAAAACGGTCTTACGTCGGACATTGTGTCGCAGAGGTAGAAGTGAAACTGATAATAAGATGTATTGAAAACTAGATTTATTACCATCCAGAGCTTCCCCAGCCGTCGATTTGATCAAATTGACTTTGACTCGCCCGAAAGGTAATAAATGGGAAAGAGTGGAGAGGAGGTTGTATGATAATGAGGATGCGCACGTTTATAAGTTTCTTCCTCACTTGACTGACACACGTTCCAAAAAAATGTCCAACGAAAACGGTAAGTTTTTGATTCGCAACGTAGTTCTTTTTCTCGTGATTATTGTCTTTTTCAGAATCTAGCTCGAGCTCAATATACTTTGAAAATGGTAATGAATTATAAAGAAAATGAAAAAGGTGTTTAAATTTGATTTCTTGTTTCAGCTCCAGAGTCGCCGTCGCCAATATGTATGTATTATTGTGATGTGTATATAGTTGTTGTATAGTTGTGTGTGTGTGTGTATTATTAATTGATAATATCTTTTTTCAGCTTACACACCTGTACCACAATCAACGCCCGAATGTGAGTAAAAGTTATAGGACACTATTACAATAATAAATGAGATTCTCTTTCAGATCATTGGAGTCAGCCATCACAATGTATGTATTATTGAAATACAAGTGTGGTTTCATATAATAACAATAACTGCTTTTTCAGGTCAGTGCTGTGTCCAACGTGAGTTATCGTGTGGTAAGCAATGTGACGATATTAGTTTTATGTTTTCTTTCAGGCTCTGAAACAAAAGAGTTCATAAAAAGTGTAATTGTTAATACATTGAAGGAAATATTTAGAGAATAATAAATGTATGTATCCTTTACATGTACTGTCTTGTGTTTCTTCTGTTACAGGTCGTGAAGGTTTTTCGGCTGGGTTTTTCTCCTTCACCTGATTGGCATCACAATTGGCTTTAATAAATATATCTAAACTTGATTGGCATTACAATTGGCATTAATAAATATATTTTCACTTGCACTTTTTGTGTATGACCCTTCTTTGCATGTCTCTGCATGTTATAACATTCACATATATGCATTGATAACATTCACGACTGTACAGCTCTGCAAGATGACATTTCACGAATCCATCGTTGGTGCTCAAACAATTTGCTTAACCTGAACATTTCTAAGACAGCCGTCATCTCTTTCACTCGAAAGCAGCAGCCATGTCATTATACTTACTCTCTCGACTCTGTTCATATTAGACGTGAATCGTCCATTAAAGACTTGGGTCTTCATCTTGACAGCTTTTTAACTTTTCACACGCATGTAACTCAGCTGTGCAACTCTGCGATGCGTAAACTCGGCATAATCTCGCGGATCACCAAAAACTTTCAGGATACATCTTGTTTCCTTCGCTTATTCTTCTCCACCGTAGTCCCTCTTCTTGAATTTGCATCGGTGGCCTGGAACTGCCTCAGTATCACTCAGTCCGCTGACATAGAAAACGTTCAGCGACGCTTCATCTTTGTTTTTCATCTTCGTCATCTTGGCTGCAGCACTTACTATAACTACGATCATATACTGAACAAACTCTCGATCCCCACATTATCTCATCGCAGAACGATTCATGACTGTCATTTCTTGTATAAGCTCGTACATTCTGTCATCGCCTGCCCCGAACTACTATCGTGCATTAACTTTCGAGTGCCCTCACGTTCTCTGAGGTCGCATCTTCTTTTCTATCCTCACTCTTTTGCAAAGCTTCATCCAATCAATCGTTTACAACTAATGTTTAACTCCGCCTTACAACACCATGACATCGACATTTTCGCTCCTTCTCGTGATTTTCTTACTAGTATTAGTGCCATTGTTTCTATTTAACTTCGTTTGTTTCACCGTTAACCTTGTTGGCTTTTTCTATATTTTACTGTCGTTTTGTATATTTTACTTTCTTTGTTCACATGTATAACCTTTTGTGGTGCACCAATTAGTAGACCCTAGTGGTTGTTTTTGGGTACCATAACAAAAATAAAGTTATTATTATTATTATAAGCGCGCGGACAACCCTCTGCACACGCACCGCGCAGGGAAAAATACGCGCAGGGCTCAGGGGTCCAGGTTTCTAACTGGACCTGTCGTAGTTTAACACAAGTCGTATACTACTCACACGAACGATATTCGAGTTGTCTTTATGTATTATTATTATTAACAATCAAGCTTATTACCCTCACCAAAAAGTTATTAACTATTTATCACAATTATGATCTGTTCCTGAGCTCTCTGCACAGAATAAACTTTAGTATATTCCCACCTTCTGTTCATTTGCTGAATTCTTTTTGTCCAACATTAGACATGGAAAACCCATTAATATTGTCGATGTGTATTGCATGGAGATTTGAAGCTTGCTCCATTGCTCGTTTTGAAGGCAACGCCTGCATAGACCTCAGTCTGCAGCCAAATATACCGAGGAAAGAAATGTGTATCTACCACACTCTCAGAGAATGCACATTTTTTTCTCTCCTGAAATCTAGAGTCAAAGCTAGGTCTGAGTAGTTTTGCACGGATTGGCCCAGCTGTCGCCGCTGTTCTGTGTAATACTCCGAGCCCTTATCTTGTGTCGACGTCCTGTCATGACGTCCTTTGACATGCCTCAGCCAGGACTTTATGTGATGCTCTGCTTCACTGCGGCTCATGTGCTTGAGCAGCCGGTTTGACATTACAGTGCCTATAATAAAAAACGTGACTTGGCTTCAGAAACACAGGTGACAAGTCAGATATACAGAATATGCAAACACATATTTTAATACTTACTGCATGACTGCAAGGGTGTGGGAAAATGCTTATTACTGAATCCAAATTGTTCACCACTACTGCTGCGCATGCATTCTTTATAGCAGAGTGGGACGGAGTAAGTACTGTACTTGTAGCCAGCACTGTAGTTAAAATTTAGCATATCACTATTCGAGTCCAACTTAGACACATCGTGGTAAACCACGACGAGGGAGTTCACAAAAATGACTAGGATTGCATAAGAACCTACGGAATATGGCATCACAGCATAACAGGTCGCAGAACTTTATCATCCCCTTGCCTCACTGCCAGCTGAAGGAGGTTGCTACTTTGTCCTTCGTGAGCGCTCGTAAAATTCTCAGTTTCTCAGGTGAAACTGATAACAGGCCAAATCTGTCATCTTTTCAAGTAAAGACGGGACCCCGAAGAGCAATTCTTTTTCGCACCAGTCACCGCTGCCCGGAGAAATGAACTTCTGTTAGAGAAATGTTCAAAGTCAAATTTGTTCCTCGCTCAGGTCTATTATCACGAACTTCGTACACAAACTTGTCTTTCTGGTATCCTCAAATGTTAAAAGCTTCGGTTCTTCACCAGAAAATCCTACAGTGAAAGTGAAGAAACCGATCACCTCAGTCCATCTCACACTTTTTTCGGCAACAAATAAGTATAGAGAGAAGCTGAATAAACTAGTCACTTCTTTAGGCAATAGCGCAGGCTACACCCGAACCAGCCTGCCTATTAACGAAATTACCCTAGAAACAAACCTCGGTAGCATAGCGAAAGATAAGGAGGTCAGCGGTTACGTGGGGAAAATTCCAGAACGTGCAAAGGTTTTTTGTTTTGTTTTTTATTTTTTATAAGCCCGCAAGCCCGCAGATAAGGGTGGGAGTATCGTCATCTGGCCCACAGATAAATATATTTCTGAAGCTCATAGGCAACTCAACAATACGCAACACTACCTCAAACTCGACCATGACTTAACAAAGGAGTACACGGCGCTAATAACCCATACCATACAGGACCTCCACGAACGAAAGCTCATCACACGTGATGACCTCAGATATCTCATCCCATCAAACACAGGCGCAGGTCGTTTCTATTTACTGCCCAAAATCCACAAGGTACACACCAACGAGCTCTATACGGCTGACATCCCCGGCAGACCAATTGTATCTAATAACAACACACCAACAGAAAGACTCTCGAAATTCCTGGACCACTATTTAAACCATATTCCGACAACAGGGCCATCGCATGTACAAGACACACCCCACCTCCTCAGAATAATCAGATATAAACAACACTCGTACATTTGGTAGGGACACAATACTAGCCACGCTGGATATGACATCACTGTATACTAACATCCCACACAACGACGGAATCACAGCCCTCTGCAATACCCTTTCTACAACAAACACCAGAAAAGACACGGAAACCATACTCGCTCTAATGGACTTGGTCCTTAAACTGAACTACTTCGAGTTCAATGGCGAATACTACCTACAAGTACACGGTACAAGTATGGGCATACCTGTTGCACCCACATACGCAAATATCTTCATGGGGTTCTTAGAAAACAAAGTTCTCCGCGCCTTCTCATTAAAACCCACGGTGTACCTTCGATACATCGATGATATACTGATAATATGGGAACACAGGAAACATGAATTTCAAAAGTTCATAGATCTACTGAACACCGCGCATAGCAACATAAAGTTCACATCACAACAGTCAACTCACTTAATTAACTTCCTCGACACCACAATATCACTAGACAACGGCAACCTCATCACAACCCTGTACAAAAAGCCAACTGACAAACAACAATACCTTCACTTCAAGAGTCACCACCCGCGTCACTGTAAGGTTGGAATTCCTAATGGGCAGAGTGTAAGACTACGCAGAATTTGTTCAAACGACACAGATTACGCTGAGAAGCTTGACGAACTCTGCAGTACACTTGCCCAAAGGACTATCCAGACTCCCTGCTAACCGAATTCCGTCGCAAGGCACTCACACTCGATCGAGACGAGGTTCTGGAAAACGGAAAAAATCCTGACGCGTGCCAAATAAGCTTCATCACAAGATATTCCAACGCACTTCCAAACATCAAAGCCATTCTACAGAAGCACGAGCCCCTCCTCCAAAGCAGTGACCGACTTAGCAATATATTCAGGTGACCATACCGACGCGCAAAAAACCTGGCAGACTCCTTGGTCAATGCCAAAATCAGCAAAACGAGCACCCCGTACACGGGAACACGACCCTGCAACCTCCCGCGCTGCAAAACATGCAAGCACGTTCAACACGCTAACTCCATCAAAAGCACTGCGAGCAATTACACCCACCCCGTTAACCACGCATTCACATGCACAAGCTCCAATGTCATATACTGCATTGAATGCGGCGACTGCTCTATGCAATACATTGGTGAAACCGGCCAACAAATGAACAACCGCCTTACCGGACACAGAACCGACACATCCAACAATCTTCCCAAAGCAGTCGCCGAACACTTTAACGTTCCTGGTCACAATTTTGACAACATTAAACTATATATTCTAGAAACCGGGTTTAGATCCACACGTGACAGACGTGATAGGGAGTCTTTTCTCATATACAAGTTCAACGCTCTTCACCCGTCCGGTATCAACAAATCACAAGGCACCCTAGAAATACTTCACAACTAAAATATCATTTTCCCTTCTACCTCCATTATCATCTGTTATGCTCTGCAGGGCCACTGCTTTCTACTTTCTTTATTGCATGCCACAACTTTGTATTAAAAATATATTTAAAAAAAACATTTGCTTGTTCTGGAATTTTCCCCACGTAACCACTGACCTCCTTATCTTTCGCTATGCTTGCCAATTCTTGCCTGTTGTCCCGTTTCGTCCACGTGTTCGTGAACCTTCCATTTTTCTGTAACCGGTCTGTAGCCTAGATCACAACGTTCACATAATCCCCTCCACACTCTAACAAAGCAGCCATTCACTCCGGCCGTAGAAGCCCGTACGGAACCTTTCTTCCCTCCGGGCTGTTAACCCACAATTCGCATGAACCTTTAAACACGTCACACCTAACCATTTAAATACCATGCCAATGATGAGGACGGTGCCCAGAAGAAGAACAGTCTCTGTTCGAAATATCGGCGGCTTCTGTCCTGAGGCAACTCCCTTCCTACATCTCTACCGGTTCGCTGGATTTCTACCCATCTATGCTACTTAGAGCATGCTTATAACTAAGCAAGTCATACCTGAAGATGCTATGTCTCTTGAACGCACTGTTAGAAGCAGCGAAAAAGCTATAACTTTACTCTGTGCTGCGCATCCTGGGTATGTTCTGAAATATTTGAGAGCGCAACTTGATATTATGTATCGGTATCATCACCAGGCACAGTACTGCTAGCCGAGTAGATGTCGAGCAAGCTGACGAAGGAGCGCGTTGAACAGCTGCTTTTCAAGCGTCAGTGGAAAATGCCGTCGATCCTGTCATTTTGTCAACACAAAACACAATGCGATCCGCACCACACGAACGCATGCACATGAGCACAACCACACGAACGCATGCACGTGAGCACAAACGAAACAGCACAACTTTCTCTTTCACAACACAAATTGAAACATTTGTAAACAATCCTATCTGAATCATTACCAAAGTCATACTTTTCACTCACCCATTGTGAAACTCGGATTGTTCTGCATTTACGTACACGCATGAACACTAACGAACGCCACAAAACAAATAACGGATTGGATTGGATCGGCCTTTAGTGCCCTGCGTTGACCGCACTTCTAGCCCGCCATACGCCCGGGGCAAAGTACATATAAATGGTAGCGAAGCTTGCATTGGCCACCACGTCTTCAAGGGCGGCCATGATAAAGACCGTCAGCGCCATCCATCCGTTGCGGGGCATACTACAAATTTCGTCATAATGACGTCACCTGGACGTCACGTGGTACGTCACCGTTACGTATAGCACGGGGCGGGCCAGGCGCTCGCGCTGCGGGTTCCTTCCACCGCGATGCCGAGCCGCAGAATGTCACGCCGCTGTTGATAGCAAATCCAAGAGCAAAAGCTCACGAACAATTTGTAAACAGAGATGAATTAACACTAGCGACATGCGTGCAACAAAGGACACAGGAGACCAGGTGGGGGCTTGCTTTCTTTTATCACAGGTAAATTCGCCATGGCGTTGTAAACAGTATAAATACAGTATAAACAGTATTTGTAGTCCGTCCAACTCCAGTATAAACACCCACGACAGAATAATGTGCAATAACTACAGGTTTTCCCGTCGTATTTAATCCCTATACTGCGGAATTTAATCCTTATACCGTGGAATTTAATCCTCATGCCGCCACTTTTAATCCTTGTTTCGCTGGATTTAATCCTTATGTCGCCACTTTTAATCCTTATACCGTGGGATTTAATCCTTGTTCTGTTAAATTTAGTCCTGGTGCTACCAATTTTAATCCTTATGCCGTGGAATTTAATCCTAAATTCTCGGGTTATCTTTTCACTACTCTTTTCACTACAACGCAACAGTGCGGGACCACCTGTGTGATTTGTTACCCATTTTGACTATTTCCTCGTTTACAGCCATACACTGACTTTTGTGACTACCCCTGCTCAGTGCACTACTATGTGATAGTATGGGACTCCCTGCATAATTTATGACTTGTTATGGGTATTTCCTTGTTTACAGCTACAAATTGACTTTTTATGACTATGCCTACTCTATGCACTACTATGGGATGGTATGGGACTACCTGCACGATTTGTGACACGTTTTGAGTATTTCGTCCTTTACAGCCATAAATTGACTTTTTGTGAATATGCCTACTCTATGCACTACCATGGGATAGTATGGGACTACCTGCATGGTTTATAACCTGACATGACTATTTCCTTGTCTATGGCTATAAATTGACTTTTTATGACTATACCTACTCTATGCGTTGCTATGGCATGGTATGGGACTACCTACATGATTTATGACCTTATATGACTATTTTCCTGTTTATGGCTATAAAATGACTTTTTTGTGAGTATGCCTACTATATGCACTACTATGGTATGGTATAGGACTACCTGAATGATTTATGACCTGATATGGCTATTTCCTTGTTTATGGCTATAAATTAACTTTTTATGACTATACCTACCCTATGCGCTACTATGGAATGGTATGGGACTACCTACATGATTTATGACCTGATATGACTATTTTCTTGTTTATGGCTATAAAATGACTTTTTGTGACTATGCCTACTCTATGCACTACTATGGTATGGTACAGGACTACCTGAATGGTTTATGACCTGATATGGCTATTTCCTTGTTTATGGCTATAAATTTACTTTTTATGACTTTACCTACTCTATGCGCTACTATGGAATGGTTTGGGACTACCTACATGATTTATGACCTGATATGACTATTTTCTTGTTTATGGCTATAAAATGACTTTTTGTGACTATGCCTACTCTATGCACTACTATGGTATAGTATGGGACTACCTGCATGGTTTATGACCTGATATGACTATTTTCTTGTTTATGGCTATAATTGACTTTTTATGACTATACCTACTCTATGCACTACTATGGTATGGTATAGGACTGCCTGCACGATTTATGACACGTTTGGACTATTTCGTCCTTTAGAGCCATAAATTGACTTTTTTGTGAATATGCCTACTCTATGCACTACCATGGGATAGTATGGGACTACCTGCATGGTTTATGAACTGGTATGACTATTTCCTTGTTTATGGCTATATGGTGACCCTTTTGTGACTTTCACTGTTCAATGCACTCCTATGTGATAGTATGGGACTTCCTGCGTGATTTATGACCTATTATGACTATTTCCTTGTTTACGTGTATAAATTGATTTCTATGATTATGCCTACTCTATGCACTACTATGGGATGGGATGAGACTGCCTGCACGATTTATGACCTGATATGGCTATTTCCTTGTTTGTGGCTATAAATTGACTTTTCTATGAAAATGACTTCTCTATGCACTACTATGGGAAAGTATGGGACTACCAGCATGATTTATAACCAGTTATTACTATTTCCTTGTTTAGGCCTATAAATTGTCTTTTTATGACCAGGACTACTCTATGCACCACGATCGGATGGTATAGGACTATGTGTATGCTTTATGACCTGTTACGACTATTTCCTTGTTTCTGGTTTCCTGCATGCACTATTGTTTAATAATGTGGGGCTACCTGCAATATTTATGACCAGTTGTGACCAACAACAACAACAACAACTTTATTTTCGGCCTTGGAGAGTGGGGAGTTTCATCGCAACAGGCGATACTCTACCCCAGTGCTTGGTGGAATGGGGGGAATAAAATAACGTGCCCCTTTACAATAACGATCGAAGTCCGATGGTGTCCAGAAATGTCAGAAGACCTTTGAGCGCAGAGCGTTGCTGGGCTGGATTGGGCCAGGGACCAAGCAATTTCGGTAGGGAGAAAGGGCGAGAGTCCAGCTGACGAAGAGACTCGGAGAGTGTGGTTCGGGAAGGTTCGTAGTGAGGGCAATGAAGAAGAATGTGCTCCAGATCCTCAAGAGCACCACAGTGGCAGCAGGTGGGAGAATCAATTTGTCTCAAGCGGTAACGCCACTGAGCTGTAAAGGCCACATCGAGGCGCATGCGGTGGATTAATGCAGCATCCTGACAAGATGTGTTTCGTGGCATGCGGAAAGCGAGCGTGGGATCAACTCTGTTCAACATAGAGGGGGGAACCATTTATGACCATTTCCTCGTTTGCAGCTATAAATTGACTATCGCTGCTAAATACACTACTATGCCATAGTATGGGAGCACATGCATGATCTATAACCTGTTATGACTATTTCATTGTTGTTAAAGGAAAATTTATTAGGAAAGTAATATACAAGCTGTACTAAACCCGTGCTTACACAAATACTTTTTTTATCACTGTGTGTACTTTTTGAGCTACCATAGGGTAATTTAAGGTACCTGAATGTTTCTTGACCTGTTGCGACTATTTTCTCGTTTGTAGCTACGCCGAGACCTTTTGCCAGAGGCATATGATCCATCATTCCCAGCGGCGTGATCTCCGCAGCGTTTCCATGCTACTGTTCATGCTTATCATCGCAAACTGGAGTCTCTCTCTGTGTCCGTGAGTGCCCCATCACGAATGTCCCAAGCAGTTTTATGAAGCGAACTGCAGGTCAGCGCAAACTAGATTGGACGCCTTCAGCATGTTAGAACAGTTCCATGGGCGTCAGCCACAGGCTCGTGGCTCCCTGCTTCCTTGTGTGACGTGGTGTGGAACTTTGCATGGGGCATCCAACCCACGCGGGACCGCCTTCAGACATAGAACTTGACCCCGACGGACAATTGCCCGTACTGCGATTGTGTTGAGACGAACTACCACGTGCTTTTTGACTGTCGGATTGCAAGAATTTTTTGGCAATTGGCTCGGCGGCATACGAACATCATATGCCCAGTGCCCTTACATCGTCGACAGTCCTGCCACCGGATTAGCGCACTTTTAACGGCTTGCGGGGCACAGGTTCTGTGGGCAGCGCGCTGCAAAGCTGTGGCACAACGTCTGCGTAGCATCCCTGTTTTCCTATTGGTGCGGAAATTGAGAGTTAGCGTAATCACCATCCTGCAGCAGGACCTCTTCGCGCTAGGGGGGAAGGCTTCCGGCGTCGATGGCGTGATCACCCTTCCGTTGTCATTCAGGATGCGTATGTTAGCATCGTTGGTGCACCTCCATAAATGTATAAAGGCTATCTCATATGTACATAGCCACAGTGACGAATATGGTCGTCATGTGTATATAGTCACAGTTGTGTAGTCATATATGTACAGTCCTATAGTCATGCAACCATATATAATTGTATCTTGTGCATTATAACTAATTTCAACTAGTGTATTAGTGTGTATTAATATTAGTATTAGTACTCGTAGTGTGCTCTATAGTATGAGTCGTCTAATAAATTTTCTCAAACACAAATTGATTTTTAGGCATATAACTATTCTTTGCACAACAAAGGGATATTATAAGACTACCTACATAATCTATGACCTGGTTTACAGCTACAAATGATCTTTTTGTGACTACGACTACAGCGTGCACTAGAACGGAATACAACAACAGTAACAACTTTATTTTAAGATGATGAATGAGGAGTTTCATGTGTCCAGAAAGGTCAAAAGATCTTTGATCGCAGAGCTTTGTCGGGGTGGACCCGGCCAGGAATAGCACGAGACTATCCTGCACGATTTATGACATGTTGTGACTGTTCCATGTTCGCGGCTTCAAATAAACTTTGGGTTGACTTTTGGGTTTATAGAGATTTATAGCAGTATGCAGTAAAAGGATAATGTACAAATTCCAGCAAACACAGATAGGGCCCAGGACTATTGCTGTCCCCATGCACATCTGGAGCTTTCCACATATCTCTCGTACCAAGAAGGTGGAATCACACACGTAACATGAAGAACGGTTAGGAGCAACTAAGATTTATTTGAACAAGAACTTTCGTGCAAGAGACTGCACTTCTTCAGGTTACACAACTAAGTGCGACACAAGTATATATACCAGGAGAACAGATACAATAAAACAGGTTTCCAGAACTAAGTAAACAGAAAACAACCAGACAGTAATACAATGCAGCACGTGAGCAACCGTCACATAAGAATCAGGAAAGAGAAAGTGTACGCGTAAATGAGACATTCGGAGAATTGGGGTTCAAAAGATTTGGTGGTGAAAAAACGGGGGCACAGGTGGATGTCTAGCCGCGTACGAGGAGAACACAGCTTTTGTTGAACTGCGTGGGACGATCCGGGTGACCTTATGGGCTGAAGGGGAGGAACACGGGATGACATAATGATCAGGCCTGCGGATAAAGAAGGGGGAATTGTAGTCATGAACACTTCCGACTATATTAATGAGGCCAATAAACATCTCAACGACACTACTTTCTACAGGGTTCTTGATAATGATCCTACACCCTTGTTTTGTCAAATAATCAACAAAAAGATTTCCGCACTCGTTAATGACAATTTAATTCCACGCCACATAGCAGAATTCATCAAGCCTAAAAACGTTAATCCTGGTTCATTTTATCTCCTTATAAAAGTCCACAAGGAAAATAACCCTGGCAGACCTATAATATCAGGCATTCACACACCAACAGAAAAGATTTCCCTTCTGATAGACCATTGTATAAAACATGTACCTCCGCTACTTCCTTCATACGTCAAAGACACAAATGATTTTCTCCTTAAAATTAATTCTATCAACAACAAGTTCTCAGATCTGGCCAATATGACACTGGTAACCATGGACGTAAAATCATTGTATACCAACATCCCCCACGACGAGGGCCTGAACGCAGTGGAATCCTTTCTCCTTTCTTTTCCCTCCGACATCCTCCACACTTCTGCAGTCATCCCACTACTTGAATTGGTCCTAAAGTATAATAACTTTGAGTTTAATGGCAGACATTTTGTCCAAGTACATGGCGCAGCGATGGGATCCCGCGTGTCACCTAACTATGCAAACCTCTTCATGGGTCAACTTGAAAAGAGGGCCCTTGAATCCTTCCCCGTACAGCCGCTCATTTTCCTGAGATAAATCGACGACATTTTTGTTGTGTGGCCAGGTAGCAACTCTTCCTTGTTGTCTTTCTTTGAACACTTCAACTCCTTACATAGCACTATCCAATTCACCTGCAACTATTCCAATGTTTCAATCAATTTTCTTGATGTCACACTCCATTCGGTCTGGAAAACTAGTCACCGACCTTTATAAGAAACCAACCGATAGACGCCAGCACCTTCATTTTAATAGTTATCACCGCAATGTCCAGAAAAGAAATATTCCTTTTGGGCAATTCACACGACTCAAGCGCATATGTTCCAATACCGACGATTTCCACAGACGCGCTCACGAAATGTCTGCCGATTTCAGGAAGCGTAACTATCCCAGCAATCTAATTGAAAATGCTTTCACCAAATCATGCTCGCTAGACAGAGAGGCACTTCTTTCCAGCCAACCTAACGAGGAACACAGAAATATTACTTTCGTGACCACCTATAACAAAGCCCTTCGTAACACGAAAACTATTTTTCAGCGCCATCTTAACATTCTACACAGTGACGAAAAATTGAAAGAACTATTTCCTTCTGCCCCCATTGTCAGGAATATCCGGAATATCCTTACTTCTTCGCGTTTGCGCCGTACTACAACACCTGGTTCGGGTCCCTGCAATGGCACACGCTGCCAAATTTGTAATCTTATTTCTACCTGCACCTCGGTCTCCAGTACCATAAACAGCTACACCTTTCAAATTAAACAATCTTCGCACTGCTGTAACTCCTTTAACATTTGTTATCTAATAACATGTATGAAATGCAATGTTGAGTACATTGGTGAAACCTCCAACACCATGCGTCAGAGGTTTTACGGTCATAAATCCGACATTGTCAATAATCGCCCCACTCCCGTTGCTATACATTTTAATCTTCCCGGGCACGACATGGATACACACATGTCTATTGCAATTCTGGAATCTGGCTACACCACCGATTGCAAACGCAAAAATCGCGAATCCTTCTTCATTTCTAAATTTTCTTCTTTAAAACCACGGGGACTAAACGTTTATGGCGGTCCTCTGCAGTTGTTCAACCCATCACCCAGCTAAGCTACTTCATTCACCTTCTGTTCTTAGCATTCTTAGCTCCATTTTCCCTTCAGCCCATAAGGTCACCCGGACCTTCCCACGCAGTTCAACAAAAGGTGTGTTCTCCTCGTACGCGGCTAGACATCCACCTGTGCCCCCGTTTTTTCACCACCAAATCTCTTGAACCCCAATTCTCCGAATGTCTCATTTACCCGTACACTTTCTCTTTCCTGATTCTTATGTGACGGTTGCTGACGTGATGCATTGTATTACTGTCTGGTTGTTTTCTGTTTACTTAGTTCTGGAAACCTGATCTATTGTATCTGTTCTCCTGGTATATATACTTGTGTCGCACTTAGTTGTGTAACCTGAAGAAGTGCAGTCTCTTGCACGAAAGTTCTTGTTCAAATAAATCTTAGTTACTCCTAACCGTTCGTCATGTTACGTGTGTGATTCCCTCTTCGCGGGCTCCTTGACAGTGTTTCTCCTTTTTTTTCCCTTTTCGACGTATCCAAGAAGATGGAAGTGAACATATTTGCACTTTTGGGTCGCATTATATGATACTTGCATGCTGTGTGGTGCTATGTCTCCCAACAGTTTTTGGTATTCGTAATGAATGCTATGGAGGAATTAGAAGGCACAAGTCCATTAGCTCAGTTTAGAAGTCTGTGATACCTTATCTTGCAAAACAGCCAAAATAATATCAGCTTCCAGCAATGACAACCTTGTTCAGAGCATACACACTGTTCATGACTACTACTTTGATTACAACAGCATTTTTGTATTAAAGGCATGTCAAAGCATTGACAATGTTCTCTGCTATTTTGTGCACATTTTGCCACGTGGTGTAGGTTTTCAAGCTGCACAAAGTGCTTAGCCCTGCACATAACTGCACGTACATACTGGCAGTTGCGCACACAACTATTGAACTCAGCACAGGATCCAAAATATAAAATTACGTACTAGGGATCTATGTAGACAGGTATACACTAAATGCATATCAAAGAGAGGGCAAACTGCTGATGATCCAAAATAGAAAATCCATGCTAGGAATCTATATACAAGGGGAAGCAAACAACAACTTTATTATGGGATGATGGCTGGGGCTTCCACAGGGATACACCTAATACGTATCAAAGAATAGCAAACTGCTGAAGATTCAAAATAGAAAATGTATGCTAGGTATCTATGTACACAGGTGTACATACACTAAACATATAAATAGGCACACACTACTGAACTCTGCATGGCTGTCAAAATACAAACAACACAGTAAGGAACTATGTGTAAAAGAGCACTATGACAATCGTACGCTACACAGGAATGAAAGCATCACAAGAGATCATGTGCAATCTAGGTTACAACTGAAAGCACTGGATAGACAACAGAACCATGCATATGCTTTTGCATGGAAAGAAAATAACTTCTGGTTACATCAAAACAACGTGCACAGATTATGAACTTAGTCTCACTGCCTGCTGCAGTGCCTTTTGACGTAACGTACTATTTCGTACTTCCTCATTCTTATGTCGTGCAAACCAGAACAGTCGCACCCTGAGAAAAAAGTGAAATAAATCATCATACACTGATGAAGAACATAAACTCGATGTCTTTGGCACAAGTGTGTTCAACACTTCACACAGTTTGGACCTGACCCCTTGGGAGGTGAAGAATGTCTTGACGTTTGCTTTGAAGGCCTCCTCGCACGCACCCACAAACGTCGCAAAGGCAGGAAGAGGAACTGACAGCTTTCCAAAGTCAGTACTGTCCACATTCTTTACACTCAAATAAAGTAATAGCTGGCTACTGTCCTGAAATGTGGCATTGTCTTCCAGCAGTTTGCATTTCTGCTCAGAGGGGCAAGTGTGAGCACCGAGAAATATTGCACCAAGCCACCCAGCGAAGAATCTTGTGCTGTTGGACCCTAGCGGTGATGGCGACTCACTGAGTGCCACGATGACATCGTCAGTAATGTGCGTGGCAGCAGAACATCCAAGTCTGCTCATGTAGTTAGGACCAATAGGTATTGCCGCCAGGAGGGAGTCCACGTCTCCAGCACAGTTTGAGCCCTGCGTAGTCTTAAAAAGTTGTCCGAGTAGCAGATGCCTTACTGCTGCCTGGAACGGAATGCAGTTGGAGTCAGGGTTGCTTCCACACTTTGTCCTAATTATGCAGAAGGTGTTTTCGAGTGCATCCTGGTTCAGCCTTCGAGTGAGGAGGTACTGTATGCCAGAGTTTTGCAGGTCTTCGCTGAGCTGAAGCACGGAAGTCATGGTCAAGCAGAAGCCACGGATACACGGGGGTGGTCTCTTGCATCCAAGAACTGTAATCTTCTCAAACTCGGACAGGCACTCCAGCAAGAAGTCCTTGTGAGCAGACCCCTGTTGTATTGCCGAAGAATATTTAGTCTTGCCATGCATGTGTCTACTGTTAAGAGTGTCGAAGAGACGGTCGACGCGCTCAACAAATCTGGCTGTGTGGATGGCATCAGGTGGTAGCTGGTGGAAAGTGGATAAGGTGAACATTGAGGCTGCAACATGGTTGCTGAAGATATGTGCAGCCAGTTTGACTTTCTTTTTTGAGCTGAACGTTAAATTGAAGTGCCCATCAGTTAGCCGTGGCATGGACCGTATTTCAAGCTGTTTGTCAATGGCAAAAGCATCCCGGATATGCTGCGCCCTTATGATGTGGTTGCCAACCTGGAAGTCATACTTTAACAGCATGTTGCGTATGCATTTCAGCAGGTGGGGTGGATCAAATATGAAGAACAACTTCTCATCACCAATAGTGAGATACGGCTTCGCAGTTGTAACCAGCTTCCCCAGTAGAGAGATATTCTGGCTTCCTTGGTCACATGCCACAACTTTTGGCCTCCATCCTGCACTCAGGAGGCGGTGGTAGCATTCAAGCAGTTTCTCTTCCAAGCCTGAAGCAGATGCTGCTCTGTGAGTGAAGAAGTAGCCTAAGACCTGTTTTCATGGGGTACAAATGCCTCTCGCCATGAAGAGAAGTGCTTTGTTTGCCAACTCGGAGTGAGCATAGTTGCCACAGCTCGGAAATCCTTCAAAACAGTCTTCTGTTGCATTGTAGTGCAATTCCCTCTTGATGTGCATCTCGTCGAAGATTATCACACAGAGCTTGTCCATTTCAGAGAAGTTTGTCACCTTTCGCTTCACAACATCAAAGACTTCATCTGAAAATCCAGGTCGTAGTGGGATACGTTTCATCCACAGCTGTAGTGACCTCACTGACGGCAAGTGGAACAGCTTTCGGCAGTACCTGTAGCCACTGGGGCTGTGAAAGTACACGTTCAGCGCGAATGTCTTGTTTGGTGGTGACCAACGGCGCCCAAATTTGCACACACCTCCCATCTTTATCTGTGCCTCAATGAAGTCTGCGACAGTTCCAGAGGCGTGACACCTCACATGCTCCATCAGGTCACGGATGGTCCTCGTTCGCCTACGCCTTTCAAGGTCTCTCTGAAGCTTCTTGTTGCGGGCTTGCAACTGGTGCATTTTCTTGCGGAGGTTATCCAGCTTGCCTTTTGTTGGCTGTGCTGGAGCTGCCAGACTACTGGACGATAGGCAATCTTTGGGGGGATGCCAGCCACTTCCACCTGCAAATGGTGATCAAAAAGCATTCACCAGTCTGCGGACTTCATGGCGGTAGAGTATTCGTCACATACCTCCTAAGTGCTGAGGTGACGAGACTGCACGCAGTACACCAGACGACGTTCCTGGCTGAGGAGTGACAACTGCAGCTAGTGGGGAGACAACAGTGCTCTGTGTTGACAAGGCTGGTGCGTGTCGTGCGTAGCTATGGTCCTGATGAGACAGATCACGCTGTTGCTGACTTTCTTCAGTACCACACTCTGATGAAGCAGATGATGTCGTACAGTTAGCCAACCCAACAACTACGTTACTCAAGTATACCTTCAGCATGGCAAGGATGACTCATCTGGTGAAGGTTTATTGCTCCTGTGCTGTCGTCATCGCAGGCTACCACAGCTTGCACACGTTCCTCCGTTGAAGGCCCACTGCTTTCAAGTCTGCTCTGATTGGCGTAGGCACTACTTCCTCCTGTAAACCACCAGTAGCACTCGCAATAATTGCCTCTAGAGTTATAGCATTTTCATGTGATAACTTGAGCATACTGACTTGTATTATACTTACCAACGCCATGCAGTGTGCGCTTCAATGTAGGAACTGCATCCCACCGAAGCCTTCCTGTGCGCAAATAAGCAACTGGTGCGAAGTGCTGGGAGCACAGGACCTTAGAGCGAATGGAAATTAGACTCGTATCCGCCTCCAGGTTGCAAAACTCCAGCCACGCCTTGTACCTGCGAAGCAGTTTTATTGTTGAAGAATTATGCAAAGCTGTGCCACGAAAACATGCACTAGCTACAGCAGCCTGACCCTGTATGCCCTACATTCAGAGCTAAAAAAGACGTAAAAATCAGCAAGCAAAGCAAGCCGTCAACATGCTAGCATTGGGTACATGTGAGCACATGCAGCACAGCCCTTTGTGTCCCGTACATGCAAACCGTTGCAAAACTCCTCGTTCAAAGCAGCCCAGCAGCCACATGTTTAAATATTTACATGTTTACCACCTCACTGTGGAAGGATGACCTATCCAGGGAGTGTCCATACAGTCTGAAAGCTGGAAAACAGGTGATACCATTGAAACGCTATTAATCTTATGTAACTTGCACTATGTTCACTTCACCGCTCTCAATAAAACTCGGGGGGAGAGGTACGCATTGTACTTCAGCAAACACTGCACGTCCTCAACCAAGTGACTCAGCTCCGTTCTCGGCCGTAGACACTTATAATGTACAGGAACCCACTTCAAGGGGTCCCGAGGAAAACGGTGGAAACTTATACCGCCCATAGTGACATCAGCGTCACAGTTTCCTTTCTCCTTCAGGAGGCACCGCTTATGTACGCGCCTCGACATGGTGCGTCTCCCGGTAGAGCCTGCAGGAACAGGTTTACCGGCGTTCTGTTGTGTTTTATCATTGTCCGTGTGTGCCTGCCTTACCTTAGTTCTCCGAGAAGTGTCCCCTGTTCGACTTGGTGGTTTGAAATTGAAAAGACGACGATGAAGAAGAAAACGGCTATCAACAGTCACAAAGTGCGCAGTCAACGTACGGCAAACTCGTAGCTAACAACATGCTGAGGGACAGGAACCGGAAGCGTACTCGGCTCTGTCTATAATCTTACGTATTACTGGCAGACCAGGCGAATTGCTATATTAAAAATATGCATATTGGATTATTACACACATTATTCGCGCCTTCAATCAAATTATTTTTGTTTACCTTCGTAGTTTGCCCCTCAACAACCACGCTCGCATGTGCATCATGAAGGGCGCAGGGTTGCTAACACAGATTTGGTATTTTTTCTCGCCTTCGCTACCATTTATATGTGCCTTGCCCGGGGTACCAACCATGGTTGCTGACTTCCTACTTCTTTTATGACGGAGCCAGCGGGCGGCAGTGTATTGCTGGATTGCGTCTATTGCTGTCTATTACCCAGGCAAAAATCTGGACTGGTCCTAGAATGGTTCCAGTTGAATCTGGACTGGTTCCAGTTGGATGTTTGATGGTCCCGGAATGGTTCCAGTTGAATGTGGATGGTCCCAGCTGGATTCCCAAGTGGGGTGGCTGGTTCCACTTTGCTGACATCAGTGGTACCACTCTGGTCTCAGATGGTTCCAGAAGTTCCAACTGGAGCCTCACACGTACCATTTTCTTCCCAGAATGGTCACTTGAGACTCCAAGTTGGGCAGCTTCCCAGCTTCCCCCTTTGAGATTTCATTTTGTCCACACTTGCCATATATCCTTCTGGTTTTGTTTGATCTATTACTCTGATCTATTTTAGCGCATGCGTGGCCTCTTTTTATTGCTGTCTATCCAGGTGCACGCGTCTGCAATGAAATATACTATATCCCTGTAACTCCAATTCGTGCACATATTCTCATCTGAAGGTGCATGAATATCATAACATATTAAGTACCAGAGAAATGTCAAAAAATACATCTTAACAACAACAAAAATTAAACTACATAACTAGAAGAAAGACAACGAAAAAAAGAAGAAAAGGTAATTGCAGAGGCTGATGCAATGTGAAGACGCCACGGCGGCTCGGCGAGAGCCGAGAGGAGAGGGCGAGAGGCGAGACTGGCAGGTGGCAGTTGGAACTTGGACGCGTCGCGGCAAGTGGTTTTGTCTTCCGTTGCCGTCGCAAGGATGGTGTACCTCCCTCCTTTGCAGTATTTGCGTGTGTTTTAGTGCGCTTTGTAAGACAATGCGATGACAGTGGTTTCTGTGCAACACATTGTCGATTTCCTGGACGAGTTTTGACGCCAAGAAGACATAAACGGCGTAGGGGCAAGAACGCACTGTGAAACGCCAATCGGACTGCACGTCGCCGTCAGGTATGAGTGATGACCGTGATGTTTTGATTACTACTAATTAGATGTTTCATTTAAGAAACTTAGGAGGAACGTGAAGAGAAACAGGATAAGAAGATTCTGAACGTACGGTGGGAAGGGGGTGTATGTCGCGACCTGCATGGAAAACAGGAGTGTCATGTGTCATCTTCTCTGAGAAAATACAAGATGTGAGGTGGCCAACGAACGAAAGCTCTCTGTGGTCCGTGACTGCATGGCACAGTCAGGCATATGCTTTTTTAGCAAAATAAACTATTTATTTCAGTAATATGTGCATTTCTACGCATTATTTTCGTTCATGCATTCAGTGGTCCCAGCTACTAAGTGGCCGGATCCCGGACCACTTAGCAGAGGGGACCACTGGATCAATTCCACTGGTTCCACTCACTCCCAGTGACTGGTCCCAGTCACTAAGTGGTCCCACTTCAGATTTTTGCCTGGGTTGGGATCGGGGCCTAGTCGGGTCCTACTGAAATCCCATCCGTCAAGTTTGCCCACTTCCTGACTGGTTCCAGATACCAAGCAGTCCCCATCCTAGAGTGGTTCCCTACTGGGACCACTTGGGAGTGGGGACCAGCATCAGACCTGTCTCAAAAACCACTTTGGGCTGGTCCCACTCTAGATTTTTGCCTGGGTTGCTGGATGCGTGTGCGCATGTCATACGCGTTTGTTTTTTAGTGGGGGAAGCGGCGTCAGCGACACGAGTGAACACCGCTCTGTGACCACGCAGATGCACACAATTCTCACACATCGTGGTGATTTGCAAATCGTCGAAGAAATGAGGTCGCGGAGTTGCATTTTCATTGTAAAAAGTAGCGATTTAGGCGCCGCTTCAAAACTATGTCGCCGGCGACATTGCGAGGGATACAGAAAATATTGCATGTCCAAAATTTAATAAGCCAGGGTCTAGATCGTGCCTAGCGCGTAGGTCCTGGCGGCACTGCCAGGCAGCGTTCGTCATGCGATCATTCACATTGATCTGGTGGCAAGTTGTTACCTGTTAGCAGCGTTTTGCAGTATAGTCAAAGGATAATAAAGTACAGTACAACGTGTTGGACTGCCTTGTAAGTACAGCGGACTTTTTCAGTAAGCGTGTCTAACTGCAGATATATAGTTTTTTTTTCTGCTTGAGCCAAAGCGTAATTTCAGACGATCAGTTACACGCTTATGCGATATTATTCGTAACCACAGTTCCGAAATTTCACCTGCTCAGGAAGCCACAATGACGAAGGACAAAAATGATCCCGCGGCTACACGCCAATGGGATATTCTGAGTTTTGTCCTGCTGAAACATGCTTGGGATATCCCCACAAAGTTTCAGCGGGACATATTTATTTTTGGGACCTGATGGGAACGCAAGGACATCCGAGGGATTTTGTGTGTTGTCTGGGATGGAAACGTTCGCCTGTTTGTTTTCTAGCCAAAATGAAAAGTCTGCGTCATCATTTAAAGTCCTAAAGTTTTCTAAAGTTTTCTTTCTATTTAAAGTTTTCTAAAAGTCCTTGCAACGTGTACTCCTAAAGAGCGCGATGAGATTTTAAAGGAGGCGCCACCTTATAGCATAGAAGCTCTTTCTGAAGTCTGTAAGAATATATTGAATGGTAATATTAAGCTACCGCCCAGATTGTTCAAAGAGCTGGAAAAGTATAAACACACCATTCGATACATTGCATATAAAACACTGCACAAATCACCAAAAAGACTAAGATCCTTCCTCTGTCGTCAGAGGGGAGGATTACTGCCGCTAATCCCCTTATTACTGATGGGATTAACCAGTGCGCTCGGTGGTGTCGCAGGTCGTGCTCTAGCAAAAATGGTAGGTGTCTAAAAAATGGCTACAAAGGTCGAGGTATTGACTCCAATCGAATCAATTCTGGAATCTAACGAAAGCGATGATATTAAAGTAAAACGAATGTTAACTGCTATGTACTACATTATAAAAATCATCACAAACCATCTAATAAAACAGAGCCAGCACCCACAGTACAGGAAGAAAAAAATGATGAGTCACTTCCAATGGGACGCTCATTTGATTACAATTCGCTTCCTACTAATGTCAACATTAAAAAAGTAAGACGTGTAGTCTCAGTGCTACCTAGGAGCTTGACTTGGAATGATAAGGGAGAAATCATTCATAACAGCCAAACATAACTACTATAAAAGAATTGGTGTTGCATCTGTCCGGACACAAGAAAGGGAAGCCTGCTTGGTACCGAAAAGTGGCAAAGGTCTTGCAGCCACACCAAATACATCAGAAGAGGGAAGCAAGGAAACGTATACTCTGGGAAACGTATAAATCGCCCCAAAGGACAAAGTTGCTTTCATCATAATCATCAGATGAATATATCACAAAAGAAGAATGAATTATAGGGACCCAAACGCTGGTTTGGGAGGGGTTGCCCGATACTGCAGAGGTCGAAACATCCCTAAGAAACAGGCAATCGAAGAACTACAGCGAGATGACGTCTACACACTTCACAAAGAAGGAAGGAAGACGTAGATTTAAGAGAAGAAAGACCATCTCACTGCACATCGACGATCTTCATCAAGCAGACCTGATTTCATTTGTGCAGTACAAGAAACAAAATAAAGGATTTTCCTTCATACTCATTGTGATAGACTGCTTATCAAGACGAATCATGGCTACACCCATTAAGACCAAGCGTGGTGAAGACGTGAAGAAAGGATTGATCAAGTTGTACAGCCATAAAAACTATCCCCATCACTCAAAACATGGTGTAAACGTCGCTCAATACATATCTGTAGCTCTAGATCTATTAACAAATGTTCTTTAATCGAACGCACGATTAGGATTATTAAAGCTAGACTTTATCGTTATTTCGCCAGTAACGGTCATCACAAGTACATTGTGGTTCTCCCAAAGATCATCGCCGACTACAATTCGTCATATCACTCACTGTTCAATAGACTTCACAGTAAAAATGACAACAAACCAAAAAAGCTACCATTGAATGTTGGTGATCAGGTGCGTGTCCTCATCAATAGATCAATTTTTGACAGGGGTACATTGGGCACTGGTCCTTAGTTGTCTACACGATCACGCGATACAAGAACTCGGATCCACCAGTGTTTTACATAGCTGGTCCAGATGGGGTCGAAGACGATGCAACTTACTACGCCAATGAATTGCAGCGCGTAGTGAAATCGCAAGACGACTCATACCTAATTGAACGCAAGCTAAGTCGAAAGAAAATAAATGGTGTCACACATTATAAAGTGAAATGACTAGGTTATGATGACTCTTTTGATTCCTGGGTTCCAGCCCAAGATGTCGCGAAGTTCTGATTTTTACATGTATCTCCTATCCAATGATTGCATGCATATGCACCCAAACAACAGTCTCAATGACTTTACAATTTCTCTGAGTGCACCACTACAACTGAATGAAGAATATGAAATCGGCCTGCATGAACTTTCCATCTCTAATGTAATCTACAACGTTCCACAGACTAACACTGCTACTATTCATATTACTTCCAGAAGCATTATTGAGCTGTGTAAGGAAGTTGTTGTGATATCGACTTTGGAACACGCGCTGCAAGATTTTTTAAAATAATTCAACATCGCATTTGGTTATGTTGATGGAAGGTACACATTCCAATTACCTCAAATAATTCATTCTATTAAGTTTTTGGATAAAGAACTGCAACAAGCCATGGGTGTGTCCACTATACAGGGTTTGAAAGTTGTAGGTGCTAAAGTTCCACGTCAGAACACGTACATGGGAGAGGAAGCTATCTCAAGGATGCTTTTAAAGCAAGAGATGACTATCATTACACAATATGCTCCAATCATATTCACACCAGGTCGCTCTATCAGTGTCACACTAAATCGCTTCTTTAAAACATATGAAATCAATGCAAAGATACTATTCCAAAACAATACCTATACATTATTGGTCACACGTCTCTTTGTTATCCCTGGACAACTCAAGAGACTCTTCAAATGAAACTCCAGTAAACTGTTAGAAAATACAACACAATACATTGCAGATCCATTTACATTCAGTTTTAGTGTTGTTCTAGAAAAAGTAATACTTGCAACGGAAGAAGTCCGAGTTCCACCAAATTATTACGAGACACTGCGTTCGCTTCTACAAGCTATCAGAGATGGGATAGGTAGCAATGCTATACTAACGTACAATGAAGATACACGGCTGTTTACTTTCACTCCTGTTGATGGGGTAACTATAGATCTTTCTGAATATTTGAGTAATATGTTGGGTTTCGCACCAATTCAGTCTATTGCAAACAGCACCACCTGAACCACACCACTCAATCTTAAACCATTGTTTCATAATTTCATGATTTATTGTGACATTATCGAATCATCTCATATAGGTGCAAAAAAAGTTTCCCATTTTGAAACTCGTCCCATATTTACATAAAGATGATCCACAGATTCATTACAGCTTCCATAACGTGCAATATTTGAAGCTGTTATAGAACGAAATCACGTCAATTTCGATTAAGTTGAATGATGAGACATGTCGTCCACTTCATTTTGGAGGACCAGGTCGTACAGCTCTAGTTCTACACTTCAAAAATGTATCTTAAAGAAGTGCCAGAGATCCATTATGGATCAGGACTTGGTGATCTTGTACCATACAAAGGGCCACTGTTTCAAACTGGTAATGGCTTCTTTAGTTCTTTGCGTAAGCTAGCATTGCCACTTTTGCATCGTGCAAAGCCTTACATAGCCCATACTGCGATGAGCGTAGCGAAAAATTTGGTGAAAAAGTTATCTGAAGGGCAAAACATCAAGCAAGCACTGAGAGCAAGCTCAAATGAATTAGAGACACAGATTTTGAAGGACATTGCGGGCAGTGGACATCGAAGGAAAAAGAGGAAGAGAAGAGACATTTTCGATTAATCCTCTGTAACCATGAAATAAAGAAGACACTTTTTTTCACACATTGCTGTCGCTTCTTTATGAAGAAAAGGTTTTTGCATGGAATAGGGTCGCACTCCGAAAACGGGTGTGGAATGGCGCCCAAGATGGGTTATAAGTCGGGACAATGGGTCGCCCTTTCACTTGTAGAAAGTGCCCAAGCAACATGCCAAATATGGCCTAACATTGGCAAAAATTTGGCTAGCTAAGCTGACCAAACACTTTCCAAGTTTGGCCGAAGAGTATGGGACCAGTGTGGCATTGGTTCCTTGGCCAAAGGTTTGGCTGACCAATGTGTCCAAACACAGGTCTGCCCAACGAGCACACCAGATGTGGGCCAATATCGGGCTGAGTTTGGCTAGCCAAAGTTGCCATATATGGCGTAAGCTAGACCAGAGAGCTTGGTAAGGGGGTTTGTTCCTTTTGCCAAAAGGGCCGAACATTTCGCATTTATTTGGTTGGCCAACAACTGGCCAAATTTGTTTCCCCAGGTTTGTATATTCACATGCAAAATACGGGTTTATTCTTTTTGATTTGTTGTTTGCTGTTATTTGTGTGCTATTTACATTTCTTGACTTGGGAAGCCAGGTGAATGGCTTGCTACAACCACTTACGCGCCACTGGTACTGGCGCCCGTCATTAGCTGTGTGGCCAGCGTAATCGAATGCCGTATACCCCACCTGCCTTACATAGGCACCGGGGGTGAGGGAGTCGGCGCCTCAGCATCCCACGTGGCCACAATTACTGAAGTGAATGGAACATATACTGAAACACAAACTGTGGGGGGGGGGCACGTTCATCAAGTATATAGTGGGGCGCAAAACATTTGTAACGGTGACGAGGATACGTCTTTGCAGTTAACCCGTACATCTGCAAGGAGTCAAGTATAGCTAACAACCTTCCTGGCATGCTTTCTTGTGAAATACTGTGTTTGTAATTCAGACTGTCGTCTCTAATGTGATTACCTGAGCGGAGCTGTAAAGGTTTACTCTGTTGCTTGAAAAGTGTTACACATAAATACTTTGCACAGACAGCTGCACGCGAATCCTAGAAACACCTAAAATGCTTTCAAGTGAATCTTAATAACTGCTGAGAAGGTGCTTTGGCTGGCAAAAGGTTGATATATCGAAAAAGTTGCTTTGTTGGCCAAGCAACCTACTGCCACGCATTTGCCAAACGCTTGCCAGTCACTGGCCATTCGCAAGTGTGGGACATTGCTCTGTGTTTCTGAATTTTATTTAATTGTATATTTTTCACTGAATGTTGCTTGCCAACCACAGCAACTGCATTCCTCACGATGCGTTATGTACTGTGAAAACTTCACATTGCACTTTGTCCGAAAACAACTTGAATTACCTAATACATTGGCAGAAATCTGGCCAACGTGTTTGTATCATACATGTGTTTGTACCATACATGGCGTCCAATAATTTCCCAAACTTTGGTGTGCCGAACTTTGGCCAACCTCATATTTTACTTTCTTGGCCAAAGAACCTGTTGGCCAAAGGCCTGCCAGGCCCCTGCCAACCTCTGGCCATTGGCCACTGTTTGCTTGGGGTGGTGGACAATGCTTCGAATTGCGATCGGCCATCGCATTCCGAAAAACAGGTGGCCCAGGTAGGGTTGGGTTGTGAGGGCGATGTCAAAAGGAAAAGGGGGATTGGAGGACAATGCTTCCAATCGTGAACGGGATCGCATTCCGAAAAAATGTGGTCAGCAGGGGGTTAGAGGAGTGGATCGGCTGGTGATTAGCAAAACGGACTATGGTCACCTTTGACGATGTGGACAATGCTTCGAATCGTGAACGGGATCGCATTCTGAAAACAGCTGGTCAGTGGGGGGTTAGAGGAGTGGATCGGCTGGCAGTTAGCAAAACGGACCATGCTCGCCTTTCACGAGGTGGACAATGCTTCGAATCGCGATCGGCGTCGCATTCCGAAAAACAGGTGGCCCACGTAGGGTTGAGTTGTGAGGACAATGTCAAAGGGTAAGGGGATTGGAGGACAATGATTCCAATTGTGAACGGGATCGCATTCCAAAAAATGTGGTCAGCGGGGGGTTAAAAGTGTGCATCAGCGTCCAAGCGGGTTAGCGAAACGGACCATGGTCGCCTTTCACTTGTAGAAAGTGTGGTGGACAATGCTTCAAATCGCGATCGGGCTTCGCATTCCGAAAAACAGGTGGCCCAGGTAGGGTTTTGTTGTGAGGGCAATGTCAAAAGGTAAGGAGGTTGGAAGAAAAAAATAGTATTTTTGCTCAGGTAAGATGCTAACAAATAAAGCTATGAGGAAAGCATTGTGCCCTTTCATTTGCAAAGATGTCGCAGGCCAACGTTGTACACGCACAGTCTCAGCTGGCTTTGACTCTCCCCATCGACTCGGATGTGTTAATGCATTTTTTTTGTATCCTAGTTTCCAACTGTACTCATGACAGTGCTCCTCGCCCAGTGTGTTTCATTGAATTGTGTTCCTGCCTGGACTGCATCACAGGGCTTGCCCTCGCAGTCCTGTTTATTATTGTATGTTGTTTTTCGTTGTTTGAGAGCAATAAAAGAAAGAAAAAAAAGAAAAAAAGGGAAGTGTGAGTTACTCAACATACCTCCTACCCAAGTTTCAATAGAATCATGCGAGACGCAAGTTTATTATCCTGTTTCTAGAATCAGCGGAGGAGAATCGACGATCGAATGGAACATAACAAATCTCTCAGACCTGTATCTCGATTTATCATCACTGTATTTTAATATAACTATGCAGATATTGAGGTCGGATGGGAGTGAACCAATTACCCGAAGAGCAGACGGTATCACTGAGGACACTGTATTCCCAGTCAACAACTTGGGCGCCGCTTTATTTAAATATGTAACCATTCACTTGAATCAATGTCTTGCGAGCAGTAACTGTATGAACTCCTATCGATGTATGATTGATACCCTACCTTATACGAATACTCATCTGCAGAAGACTTTAGATGATTGTGCAATGTATATACATATGACATAGGAGAGCATGCAGCAAATGATCCACTCGTTCGGGATGCAAAGTTGCGCATTGCTAGGACAAGTTGGGGGAAACTATTTGAAATTGTCATGAAAGTTAACACAGACCTCACAAACCAACGGAGGCTTTTGTTACCTGGTGTGGGGGGTTCGAGTGACTGCTCTACATAATACGGATAGCTTTAGATTGCTAACTGGCACCAGTGAAACTCATGAGCATCAATTGAAAATCCACAGCGCGGCACTTGTAGCACGCAAAGTCAAAGTTAGCAACTCAAGTTTTATTGCACACGAGAAAGCTCTTAGATCATCCCCAGCATGTTACATCATGCGTGGACTAGAAAGCAAAGTCCACTCGCTTTCGCCGGGCCTTCATGATGCAATCTTTGAAAACTTATTCCCGGATAGAATTCCTGATCAACTTACTGTATGTCTAGTTCGCACCGAGGCTTATCAGGGTGATTACAAGTCGAGCCCCTTTTGTTTCGAGCATTTTAACGTTAGTTCTGTAACACTATCAGTTGATGGATACAGGAAACAACTATCCTATGACTGGGAAAATGATCTGGCTAGAGCAAGCTACTATGAATACTTGTATCAACTGAATGAAAACATGTCGAGTTAAGTTATGAAAAATAAAAAAGAAATTCCTTTATCATGCATTGGAACTTGAGTGCTGACGAAAGTTTTGGTTCCTACTTTAATCCATTGCACAAGGGCAATATTGCAGGATTGAAATTTGCTAGGCCATTACCTTGCGCAGTGTTGGTTATACTTATTAGTGAAGCACCCAAGATTTTATCAGTCGATGGTGATCTTGTTGTTCGAGTGGACTATGTATGAATGTGTTTGACCTGGAATTATTGTTTTCTCTGAACCTTGAAACTTTGAATATGTATCGCGGGACCTTCGCAATTGATATGGTACCAAGTTTAATGACAGAAGGGTTTATAGTTATCAATACACACCCACACGACGGTCCCGGAGAACACTGGCTATTGTACATGAGAGACAGGAATGACAAGTACATCTATGTGGACAGCTTTGGTCTACCACCGATTGAAGAAGATCTGCTAGATCTGCCTGTTGATCAGTATTGTGAGAAATGCATTCAAAGCATTTACAACTCACACTGTGGACTTTTTGTTTGTTTCTTTGCTTCCCGCCTTTGTAAAACGGCTATACCCGATGAGTTGAAAAAAAAAGTGCAAGACAATTACCAATGTGGACTCTCCCCCCAACTCCCCTCACGAGTGCTTCAAATATAATACATTGGCTTTGTTGCACCCTCAGAAGAGGCGTATAAATAATTGGCAATCATATACCAAATACTTGGAAAATTGTGAGTCAAATTCTATTGCTCGTGTGAAGTGGTGGCTTAAGGGTCCAGTCTCATATTCTGATATAGATCTCTGGGAAGATCGTAATCAAATTGGTGTGTTTATTTACAAGCATGAGGATGGGACATTACATGCCTCTCGCATACCGAAAAAGGAATTCAATGATAGTATTAAGTTGTTGGAATTGAATGATCACTTTTTTGGTATCAGAAATTTCAACGCTCTGATGAGTCGTAACGGTCGAGTGTTCTGCGAGAAATGCACTCGTGGATTTTATACAAATGATTCGCTAATCAGGCATCGTCGCGTGTGTAGGAACTTGAAGGAAGTCATCTTACAGTTCCCACCAACGGGCAAAAATATAATAAAATTTAATCAATATTTCAGTATGTTCGCCAGTCCTTATGTGATAGGACTTGACACTGAGTCCATTCTGGACCCTAATACAGCAGTCAAAAATGCCGTACAACGCCACGTAATGAGTTCATTTTGTGCAGTTCTAGTACGAACTTACGACTCGCAGATCGTTGCAAAAGATGTATATTTGGGACCTGATGCTGGTTCCAAGTGTGTAGAATATCTCATGCTTCTACACGACATCGCACCAATGTATAACAGCGAACCAGCACCTATAATTTTGTAACCTGAGCAAGAGAGTAAACACGATGCAGCCACTCAGTGCGAGTACTGCGGTTTTCTCTTTGATCAAGCTCACCCTAAAACTTGTCATCATTACCACAGTAGGTATGATGGCCCAAACTTTTTGGCCTCTTTGTGCAATCAATGCAATGTTGGTTGTGCAAATAAGGGTAAGATACCGGTATTGGTTCACAATTTGGCCTATGACATCAGTTCTCTGCTTCGTGGTTTCCATGACATGAAGTGGAAAACACCACCCAAACTTATTGTAACAAGTAGTGAAAAAATACGGAACTTTGAGTATGGTAATTTCATTTTCCGTGACACTACTCAATATTTGAATCAATCACTGTCTCAAACTGTCTTGTTGACAGTTTAATGGTTTTTGAGGGTGTTCAGGCATTCAAGTGTCTGAAGCAGGTATATGGCGATTATTTTCTTTGTCTGACTCGGAAAGGTGTCTTTCCATACTCCTACATTAAGAGCTTTGATGTGGACAAAGAAGAAAGTCTTCCACCCAAGGAAGCTTTTTTTAATTATCTAACTAGGACACCTGTGAGCGACGATGACTATGCCTATGCACAGGGTATATTTAATCACTTTTCTTGCAGGACCCTCGCCGATTACAACAACCTTTATTTGTTATGTGACACATTGTTGTTGTTGGATGTAATGCAGCATTTTAGGTTTCTATCCTTGAAGACGTATGGCTTGAAAGTCTTTCGCTTTGTGAGTTTCCCATGTTTCAGCTGGCAAGCTGCTCTGAAGCACACTTCGGCGGAAATAGAGCTCTTCACTGATGAAGAAATGTACCGTACGATTGAGGGCTCCATTCGTGGAGGTATTTGCCAGCAATCGAAACGCTATGCTCGAGCTAACAATAAGGATGGCCCTGATTACGATGAAGAAAGACCATCGAGCTTTTTGGTCTACTATGATGCCAATTCTTTCTATGGTGGTTGTCTCACGAAGTGCCTTCCAGTTGGAGGGTTCGAACGGGTGCCAGAAGAAAAGTTCTCAAGTATCGATTTTGTTAATCACTCAGAGGATGCAGCTGTCGGTTATATATATGTATGCGATCTAGTATACCCTCCAGGGTTGCATGAGAAGACACGGTATTTCCCGCTGGCGCCGCTCAAGTAGAAGGTGGACTCAAGTTGGCTGTCAACGTACCAACATCAACTAATTGAGCAGCTCAATTACAGGACATCCACTCAGGAGAAGTCGCTTGCTGGGGTTGTACTATAGATTGGGTTTGAAAGTGAGCAAGATCCATAAAATACTACAATTCAAGCAGAGCAAGATATTTGAACCATATACCATAATGAACATTGAGCGTCGTAGAGCAGCACAAACAGAGTTTGAGAAGAACTTGATGAAGCTCTCTATACATAGTATCTTTGTAAGAAGTCTTCTTAATCCTTCTCGTTTCAGGAACATCAAGGTAGCCTTTAGTCTAGAGGAAGCTGAGCGATATAGCAGTTCAAATGACTGTGTTCATTTCAAAATTATCTCTGAGAATTGTGTGCTGTACGAATTGAAAAAAAAAAAGAACTATCAAATGCAACTTCCCATTGCAGATTGGATTCTGCGTGCTCGAGAACTCGAAGTATGTCATGTATGAATTCCTCTATTGTACTCTACAGAGCAAGCTCTCCTGTACAATCATTCCCATGTACACGGACACTGATACTTTTATTCTAGAGTTGATGAATGACGATTATGAAGGTGAACTGAAGAAAATTGCAGATGAACATCTGGACCTGTCATCATATCTTGGAGATCATGCATTGTACAGTGACAAAAATAAGGGTAAGTTGTTTAGATTCAAGTGTGAGACTGGTGGTCGTATAATTGAGGAGGTAGTTGCTCTAAAGGCTAAAATGTATTCGATAAAGTTAGTTGGTGATGATCAAATAGCTAGAGCAAAAGGAGTGAAGAAGGATATACTTCGCAAGCATTTGCTTCATGATGTGTACAAAAATGCGTTGTTCAATAGTGAAAAGGTATCTCATGTGCAAAGATCAATATGTAGCAAACGTCAGTGCATGTATATACCTTGGAGAATACCAAGCTTGCTCTCATGGCCTGTGATGATAAACGTTATCAATTTAATGCCATCGATTCATACCCTTATGGAAGTTGCCAAATCAAGGAAGAAAATGTGTGAGTATGTTCTGTTCTCATGTTTTAATTGCCATCCTGTAGCACCTTTGTTGTCTTGTATGTTTCTTCTGTTTCAGGTGTGAAGGTTTTTCCACTGGGGTTTTCTCCTTCACACAGATTGGCAACACAATTGGCAACATAATTGGCAATCCCCAGCACCATTGGCTTTAATTGGCAGTACTAAGCACCATTGGCTTTAATTGGCATTAATAAAATATTTTTCATTTGTACAAATGTGTATGTCTATTGCTTGCATGTCTTCAGAAGGAAAGTATGGTATGTTAAGTGTGGTAGGAAGACTCCCCGCTCGGGGATGTAATAAAAGATGTGGAAAGGGAATAAAGTGTATTTTGCATGTTGATGCATGTTCAAACGCAAGAAGGAAACCCCTCTCTACGCGACGCGCGGCCGCGAAGCGCGCGGGGCGGTCTTGGCGCGCGCTCCTCCTTGGCGCAAAGTGTCTTGCTCCAAACCAAATATCTCCCTATCTGGAGCGAAGGGTACCGATGGTCAGCAGTATCTCTTGTCGCCAGTATCTTCCCCGCTCTACTACTTACGGATTTATGTGGTTGTGACTAGACTTTGGGTTTTTTGCTCATTGTGAGTACAAAGAATGTGTGAGTGTGTGTGTGCGTTTGTGAAGCTGGGACCCCACTTGACAAGTAAGTAGTTTTTTGAATTTGCCTTTTCGTGTGACACGAGTGATAAATTCATCTACTATTGAGTGAAATA
Organism: Ornithodoros turicata; assembly: GCF_037126465.1. Taxonomy (NCBI): domain Eukaryota; kingdom Metazoa; phylum Arthropoda; class Arachnida; order Ixodida; family Argasidae; genus Ornithodoros; species Ornithodoros turicata. The sequence goes on from NC_088203.1 coordinate 67,499,821, forward strand.
TTCGTTTAAAAGATAAGGGTTATCGCGCCTGTATTGTAATCTGTAGGATGGGACATATGCTTTTAATAAAATTACCTCGCGAACCTGGTGAGGTCCTTGTTTTGGGCAGGCTATTGTATGAGCTCTCGACGTGGGTCCTGTTGCACTGCATTTGATATGCTGTCCTTAAGCAGTGTACTTTATTCTTATCGAGTGGTTTACGCCTTTAGCTCGAATTTTATCGGTAGAAGTGAATAAGAGTGTTTTGTTTGTTGTTCGTTAGCATGTGTCTGTCACGTTCGTAGCAGTGTTCAAGCTTCGTTTCCTTGGTGAAAATTTAGACTTCATCGTATTATGCTGTGCGAGTAGAAGTGATTTTCCCTGCTTGCCTAAGAGAATTTGTGTGCCCTTGTTCTGCACTTTCTTTACACAGGGGCAATGCAATTGTGTGTGTGTCGCATTATGCAATAATTATCTAATAGCAGCAATGGGTGTTTTTCTCAGTTTATCAGCGTATGCTTCGGTTTTTGCAGTCGTAGCTATTCGAGCAAAAGTGCATGTAATTTTTCACTGCCCTTTACTTCTTTCACTGCTTTTATGCAGAAGAAATACGTGCAGCTTGGTACAGCTGAATAGTGTTTTATCATGAGAAGTGAGTGAGTGAGTTAGTTAGTTAGTTAGTTAGTTAGTTAGTTTGTTTGTTTGTTTGTTTGTTTGTTCGTTTCATGTTATTGTTGTTGCTTGACAGTATTCACTTCGCTGAATATTGACGAAGTAAGCTGCGCTTAATTTTGCGGTTATGCGTATTTCAACATAAATGCTTGTATCTGAGCGCAGGGTACCCAGGCAAAAATCTAGACTCGTTCCAGAATGATTCCAGTTGAATCTGACGACTGCGTACTACTGCGACTATACGACTGCGTACTATATCGAACGATCAAATCTGACGAAGACATAACAAGCTTGCAGGTAGATCTAGATAAGATATGTCTATGGTGCGAGAAGTGGGGCATGTCCTTAAATGTCGACAAATGCAAGGTGCTACATTTCCAGTGCAAACGAGAACCGCACGCGTACACATTAAATAACAACACCTTGCAAGCTGTTGAAGAGTTCAGATACTTAGGAGTTTTATTCTCTGGCGACCTGAAATGGACTAGTCACGTAAATAACGTATTTAACAAAGCCAATAAAGCTTTAAATTTTTATCGTAGGAATCTTAAGGGTACTCCAAGAGAAATTAAAGAGTGCGTATACAAAACAAGCGTACGCCCAATTTTAGAGTACGCGTCACCTGTTTGGGATTCTCCGTCTTCTTCATCAAGCGAAAAACTAGAAAAAATTCAAAAGAGAGCAGCAAGGTTCGTTCTTAATGAATATTTCCCGTTCATCCGATCAAGCATATTGGTATCGGAACTAGGGTGGCCTTCTTTGGAAATGCGAAGAAGGCAAGCTCGATTGAAATTACTTTGGGATATCTATAACAACAAAAATGGTGTACCTCGTGACAAATACATATTTCAACCACATTATACTTCGCACAGACATGATCATTTATATAAGATAGGGCCTTACGACACCAAAACAACAGTTTTCCAAAAATCATTCTTTCCCCGAACGATTGAGGAATGGAACAAGCTTCCCATTCACGCATTTTCCACTCCGGACCAGGAACATTATGCGAATGGCAAGAACTTTACCCTCACTGGATAACCGTATAAAAAAAAATGCAAAAAAAAAGGTGAGGAACAGAGGGGCGAGATGTACCCCAGGAGTTCGCAGCTCCGGTGGTCGTTTTTTATTCTGTAATACAGTATTGCAAGACTTACTCGGAGGTTGCTTTTCTTTTGTGTTTTGGCCGTTATACATTTGGAATATTTTTGTACTTGAAGTTTATCAATTATGAGGATTATTATTGCATTTGGATTATTGTTGCATTTGGTGTTTATTATTGTTATTCATTTTTCTGATACATAGTTTGTAACATTTTTCTGTGCCTACACACCCCTACACTAATGCCTCCGGCGCTGTAGGGTACTTATGTAAATAAATAAATAAAAAAATCTGGATGGTCCCAGCTGGATTCTTAAGTAGGGTGGCTGGTTCTACATTGGTGAAATCAATGGTACCACTCTGGCCTCAAATGGTTCCAGAACTTACAGTAGGAGCTAGGAGCTTCTCAAGTACCATTTTGTTCCCAGAATGGTCAATTGAATCACTTGAGATTCCAAGCCAGGTAGCTTCCCACTTTGAGATCTGTTAGGGGAGGAAGAGTCCACTCTTGCCATATACCCTTCTGGCTTGTTTGATCTATTATTTTGACCTATTTTAGCACATGCATGATCTATTTTTATTGCTTTTTATCCATCTACGTCTTCGATGTCTTCGAGTGGTATATGGTAAATTAATATTTTGTGTGTGAGTCTGCGTCACTGCATGACAGTAGGTAGTAGGCTGAAATGGGAAGTGAAAAAAACTTGGAGCGCTTGATGCATAGTAATCTAAGTAATAGCGCAACAACTATATTATAGAGCTGTTTTCATACAGAGTAGAATTTTAAGGCTCCTAAAATTATAGTCGAGCTTATTAAGAGTAGCACGGGCTTTTTGTTAGATTTTCTAGACTGCGACGCAAGAGTGAAAATTATAAATAGTAGGAATTCAATCACATCATATACCTGTTCCTGTAACGGCGTTCTGTCTAGTCCTCCGTCGTGCGCGAATGGAACTTTGCCCCCAGACTTTCGCGCCTTTTCGCTCGCTGTCGTTGCAGGTGTAGCCTCAGACAATGAGAATATGAGCACAGAAAATGTTGTCTGCCACGCACTACATAAGCCTATAGTGATGACGTCGAGTGTTCCAGGGCCTCACTTATTACACTTACCGCCGGTTGCACCAATCTCTGCTTAAGATGGCGCTCCCGCAAGACCGGCTTTGCGCTTGAGTTCCCTCAGAACACGTTCAGCGGAGGGAAGCCCCCAACTGTGTGTTGCACCAAACGCACAGTTTTAGCAGAATCGTTTGATTTTTAACTGGTCATAATTTTCACCACAGTTTCGGCACACTATATAGCCTTAGTTGCTTGTGCGTCATAAAACCTCCTATCATCATCATCACTTAAGCCCCTCGCTATGCAAAACGAAGATCAGGCTAGGGAATTCTAGGGATCTTTGTTCGTCTGCGGTGAGGGCCTACTGCGATTGGCTTTTTAAGGTCATATGACCACTTCACGCCTCGCTTAGCAGACGACGTCTGTTATGTTTTGTCGTGCAATGACAACATATCACATGGCAGCCAGATGGATATGCGGTGCAGAAAAGAAAGCAGCGATGCCAACTGCAGCTCGAGAAATAATAAATGCAGGTACGCACAGTAAATAGAAGCATTTATTGCACGGCAACAACACAACACAGTGGAACTTGTTGGAAATATCTGCGCGTGTGCAGCTAAACTATTTCACAGGCTAGGGGAATGGTACCACATAAAACACAATTTTTGAAAGAGCAAGTAATGCAGAGATACGGGTGATAGTAAAAAAAGTACGAAGTAAGGCTGCTTCCACAGTGGCAACCTTCAACTTGGGCGAACGTGAACACGAAGAATGACGCAGAAATCAGATAGTTGGATGCTCCTCAGTTCTGCCTTCACATCATTTTTAGTCGTACCCCACTCTGCGGCGCTATTTCGCTGTGCTTAAGCGACTTTTGTTCAGCACTGCACCTCACACTTGGCTAGAGGTGTGCGCCGATGCCGTTTTTGTTGGCGGCGGCGTTGGGTCCATTTTGGGCCGGCGGCGTGCTCATCTGCGCGTTAAAGGTCAGCTCCGGGGATACCTTGACTTATTGAAACTGTAACGAGATTCTGGAAGCCCATATCGAACTGTGTCTGAAACACCCTTCATTTCCAGAAAATGTCCACGTATTTTAAATAATGGTAAATTAACCATCTCGAAACACACATGGGGGCCGCCATTTTTATGACGGAATTGGTTTAGGCTAGAGGTGTGCGCCGTGGGCATTTTTTCCGGCGGCGGCGTAGAACACATTGAAGGACCGGCGGCCAGCGGTGTCAGCGGCGTCACGCCGATGCTGTCTTATCGGCGTGGGCGTGAGCTGTCAATATGTGTTCTGTGCTCGGACGGGGACGCACGGGCACCTCAAGGTGGGGGCATTTTCTCCATCATAGACACCGAGACGGTAGCAGTATTTATTGCACCTTGCGCAAAACAAGTACTGTCAGGGACACTTCTAACTTTCTACTCGTTTCCGTGGCCTCGCTCCGATAAGCGTCACGCTAGCGGCCAAGCTCGCAAACAAAAGTGGACTCGTCAGGGGGTGGCCGGGTGCCGACAAGCTATCGCATTGCCGCACGAAGGCGTTGGAAGGACCGATTAAAAAACAATAAAGAAAAACGTAGCAAGAGAAAGCAGACGCGATAACAAACCGCGATCTTCTTGCTCCTTACAAAACAGGGCACGGCACGTGACAACCAGATTAAGATAGTGATATAATTCCCTCTCACACCGTCTGCTTTCCTTTTGTGACGTTTTTTTTTTTTTACACGTTCCTTCCAAGGCCTTCGTGCGGCAATGCGATACCTCGTCGGCACCCGGCCACCTCCGGAGGAGTCCACTTTTTGTTTGCGGCCTTGCCCGCTAGCGTGGCGCTTATCGGAGCGAGATCACGGAAACGAGTAGAAAGTTAGAAGTGTCCCTGACAGTACATCAGCATTGGATAAGCGCGTATTATGAAAGAAAGCCAGAACACACAAAGGAATATTAGGAGAAGCAAAGCACTTCAAGAAGGTCGTCACCCAAGAATTTCGACAGGGCCCGTTAAGGGCCGGTTTCGCTGGAGAAAACATCATAGCTAGACAATCAGAACGACGAGCCATCCCTTTAATGGTAACCACACGTAACAGTTATAGCGAGCGAGTGCCGAACGTTCACAGGACGACGACGCGTAAAAGCTCTGTCCACTGATCCAGCGGCTCTTTTTGAGAAATGTAAATATGCAAACGTAAGAAAACGATATGACATAAAGCGCACCGATAACGTCATTGAGTAGTATTTTTGCAGAGGCTGTAGTTATCATGAATAAATACTGTAAAACCATTTAATTTCGCAGCCCTAAAGTTTCGCGAATCGAGTAACAGGAGGGATATATTGCAACCACTAAATTTCGCGCGCTCCTCGAGTTCCTCCTTCTCTGTTTTGAAATTTTAGCGCGCCCTTAAAGTTCGCGGATTTTCCCGATTCGCGAAATTCGCGAAAATTAAGGGTTCGCGAAATAAAAGGGGTGTACAGTATAAGCTTGTCCAGAGCGAGTGGGTTGAGGCTGGCACGCTTCGCGTGCCTTATAAGCCCCGCGATCCCGCGGTTGAAAAACACCCTCTTTGACGGGGTGCTTGTCGCCGGCACACACATAAACGCACTATTTGCTACGCACTTTCCGAGCGCAGAAAGAGCAGGCAATCCACGTGAGAGGACAACGTGCTTTGGAGCGATCGAGCTGATTGGTGTAAGCGCTAATCTGTTGGCCAGATAGATAGCTTTCCAACCCAGATAAGGCGAAGGTCTCGTCATTTCTGCGCTCGGAAATTGCGTACTTCTTGTTTCGGCGCATGACTTCCAACGAGGAATATCTTCCGTTCTGCTATCTCGCTTTTGTGCGAAATCCCCTAATTAAAGAATTAATTACTTTTACCCAGGGAACGCATGGTAGTCTAGTAGACATCCAGACCTGTTCTAACCTTAGACTTTAGGGATAATGACCAAACTAGACGTTGACTAGATGTCTAAAAGTCTTACCATTAGTTAGATGTCCAAAATTAGTGATCTACAAGACATCTTGTAGACATTTGGTAATTGACGTCTAATTTAAACATCTTGTAGCTGGCCTTGTATATACCACATATTAGAAATCACCAAGACTTTGTCTTATTATGTTTTTAAGAGGTCTGAACACATTCACGCATTAAATAGAGTCACTAAATTATAAGAGGCGGTTCTAAGCTTAGCCTTCAGGCTTATAAAACTGAAGTTCAGTTGTTACAAAACATATGCAGGAAACTGAATTACTTGATGGCAGAGTTAACATAATTGTGTTGTTCAAGTTGTCCGTGAACCGGCCTTGGTGGCCGACTCTTGTTGCGGACGTCAGGTCAGGACCCTCTGAGTGGTAGCTTGGCCATCGGAGCAGCAATGAGGAGAACGAGGTGACGGTGTTTATTACAGCATGGTGAGAAGACAAAAACATACAGAAAGGGACGAGCTTATATACCCTCTTACAATCGTGGGGTTCTCTCTAATAGACGAATTCAGAAAATTCCAGAGTGCTTAGCGTCACTTTGAACTGTGGGAGTTTACTAATACGAAAGAAACGGGTGACCTCCAAACTGTTCCGATTTCTCCCCTACCGGTCCATTGTCCACGACGTGTCAAGATCAGCGAAAGCGAAATGTGAAGGATTATTCTTCGTTCCCCCGCTCAGCAAGCGCCCAGGATGCAATGCATCAATGCGCCCAGAATGCAATGCATGCAATGCAAAGAGCACTAGGATTTTCTTAACTCGTCTATTAGCGACAGTCAGGGGTTGGAGTAGCCTTGTCCAGCCTGGCCTTGACGTCGACTGCGGAATGATGTCACAATCCTGGCTGCCCATTGGTCTTTTCTGACGTCAAGTCATTTAGTGGCGACATCGCTTTCGCGGATTAGCATCACCTTGAGGTGGCAGGGGGAGCCATCCAGATGGTGGCTGTCTGTCCCACACCGTTTCAAAAGGCATGCCGAACGTCGCAGCAAAAAGGACGCGAGCCCGGAATGCAACAGTCTGTAGTGTGCTCGCCTTCTGATCCCGAGGTCGCCAGTTCAAACCTGGTAAGGACGCCAGCAACTTGATGCCAGGATACAAGTTGCTTAGACACGCCATCTTCCGCAAGAGACTTTAAATACGGTGTGTTGTGTGGTGAGCTTTCATTGCACATTAAAGGATCCTCAGGTGCAGGGCAATCCACAGAATGACTGCTGTGGCGTCACTCATGATCTCAGTTGTCTCGCAACGAAAACACCAATTATTATTAACTCTTCCATGTTGGTATCTGTTCACAAGAGTCACCACAAGAAATCTAAAAAACGTAGCCAAATGGAGAAAGCGAACTGGAATTAGGAGGGTCATCGAAAAATAAGTTTCCCTATAGTATTTGTTTTTCAAAGGAAATACTACTAGGACGAACTGAATGATGTAGTAGTTGGGTGTGACATCCTGGCACTACAGACATTGGTTAATGGAATGCCATTCACTTATGTGTCGGGCATTCAAGCATGGATGTAATACTTCTGAGTATGTCTGACCGTGAAGTAAGAGCTATCCTACTTTTCGTTAAAGAAAAAAAAAGTGTTCCAGAGAATATCCACCGACAGAATATCCACCTGGTTATAGAAATCACTTAACAGGCATTGAAATGGTGTGTAGGGGCGGATTTAAGGGGGATGAGGGGGGGTGGCCGCCTCACAAATGTGAGCCTCCTTTTCGTGAGCTTCCTGGATACTTTGTTCTCCTAACGCTCAAGGTGATGCTTCCGACTTCAATGGAAATTTGCCCCGGATGCTGTTCCATCTTCCTCTCAAAGTGCCCCTCGGCAGTCACCAATTTGCAAGTGATCATGAAACACAAATTGATCAGGTGAAATGCAAAGCGAATATCACTTCGTAAACAGGACATAGCATGGCACAGACAACATATCGAAAACTTGGTATCACAGTACCAAAAATGTTAAGCTAAATAAGGTGACTATATTAGGCAGTAACGTTGAGCTCTAATCTGTACATGAATTTTTTCAATGTTATGCTATAGATTTATTATTTTGTTCACAGCATAGGAACTTTTGTTGGATGATCCTCATACGTGAAGGAAATTCCTTATTCTGTTACTTTCCATCACATATGTGTGAAGCAGCAAGTACAATCAGTTTGCAAATGATCATACTGAGGTAATAAAACTGGACTCTGTAACAACTTTCAGAAACTATGCACGAATGGACCACATTAACTTTGTCCAATTATATTATGACCAAATGGATAGTATGTAGTCTTTCATGCTATGTGAGTTGTACGCCCATATATTGTAACAAAAGATCAGTCAGATGAAGGCAGTCTGACTGAGGTAAGTAGATAATTTAAATAATGTCCATACATATGATGATTCGACTTTTTTTGGCTCATTGACATACATATGTATAGCACCCACAACTAGAAAACATTACCAGAATCTAAGTGCTGTGAAATAATATTTTATTGTACTTAATGTATACCTTTTCTCTTTTTTTAACGATATCCTGCATTTGTTTAGGGCAATGTTTCTTGAACTAGCGCTCCTGACGCGTTATCGTTGCTGGTAAATGTAAATTTTGTCCTTCAGTAACTCCCCTGCAGAATACTACGCTACACCAACTTAAAGAAATCAGCAACAAAAGTATCGAATCACTCAAACAATAATAAAAAGTCGACGACTCCGACGAATCGTTCAGCGCAGCACTATAAACCACTGTTCCATAAACACAGAACCACTTTGCCAGTACTGCGAGCAGCAGATGGTAGATGTTTGTTTACTGCACATAACATTTTCCCACAAGCTACATATTTGTACCAGTAAAATGGAATCTGACGTGACTCAGAGATTTCACCCAGGCAGCACAAACCCTCGGGAAAAGAATGGGTCCGGATCCTGAACGGGCGATAGTGCCCGACTGGTTCCCAGCGGTGTGGGAACTGAGGAGGTAGAACATAAGAGAAGATAAGGTAGTCCCCCGACCGTGCCCTGATCATTTCCCGCTCTGGTCTCCTTTTGGTCATGTAAACAATAATATAGGATCGCTCCCCGATGCTGCTCTGATCATTTCCCGGTCTGGCCTGACCTTGGTCATGTGACCAAAATATAGGATCGCTCCCCGATGCTGATCTGATCACTTCACGATAATCAGTCACATGACCGGGGTGCAGCAACGGATTTCTCTTCCCAGACAGTCAGGCGCCGAGTGATGCAATCACGTAACCGACAGTTTCGAATCTGGCCAATGATGTTCCTCGATCATCCAGCCGTGTTTGAACTGTCGGAGTCCCCGTCGCTCTCGCTGCGAGAAACGAATGTATCCGGCCGTGCTCCCGAAACTTTTGAGGAATTCCAACATTTTTAAGCGATTCATCGAGTGCTAAGTGCTATTTCTTTTTGTGGTATTCCTCGCATTGATAAATGTTACTCATAGATGCTTTTCAACATGAGTGACACCGTTCTAGAAGGCTTCTCTCGAAACTTAGCATCGCATATATAGTTTCGATTTCAGTGATCGATTATGGTTTATGCGTTGCTTTTAGGATAATGGACTCCGTTTTGGTGAAAATATGGTTCAGTAAAGTGTGGAATCGTATGTATTGTGTATTTGACATCAAACGAAATGTACCCATTTCTCAGGACGACTGCCTGCTGCAGCTGTGCTTTTCATCTCCTGCGTGTGTACAAAACTGGAATGCTGGAGGACTTCAGTTCAAGGTTGGTTTTTGGAGTCAGTCTAAATAAAAAGAAAAGAAAAAAGGAACCTCCGAAGCGAATAAATTATTCCGCTTTAATCCGTTTGCGCAATGTGATCGACGCATGATATTTTGAAACTATACTTTGAAACTGTGAGTGGACGAAAGCTATCCTGATCTTTCATTCAGAATGTCATGCTGGACCACTACCAGAGCGTGCTTAAAGGAATCAATGCCTTGATGAAGGTATCACCGAAGTGCCCACCACCAGCTCTCTGCCTCAGAGCCAGTGGTCAAGATTTTTCTAGCGGATCTTGTCATGTCATGCTGAAAACTGTAAGTTTGGTTATTTGGTCTGTCCCAAGCAGCAAAATGTACTGAAAGTCGGGTGCAATAGGGGTGGACGGGTAGGTGGAAGACCTTGAACCGACTCGTGAAACTAAGGAACATCGATAAGACACATACCGTCCACCCCTATTGCACTCGGCTTTCAGTACATTGTGCTGCTTGGGGTATTCAATAACGTGTGCATCATGTGGTGTGGTGTACTTTTCTCAGTGTAACCCTGACCTCGAGCTATCTTCCACTTTCAGAATCCACTCCGCACTTCGGTTACAACACTATGGCCTATCGCGCTGTGATGATTGCTTGAAAGGAATACAGTCTGGTATGCTGTGTTGTTTTTCTTTTAAAAGAACATCAGGTATCCATAATAAGAGGCCTTCCTAGCAAGAAAGCCATAAGAAAAGGTATCTTCTTGATACATTAATATTTCTCCTAAAGACAAGGGTACGAGTCACACTACATGTGCCATACTGCACTCTCAGAAAAAAGGGTGGACCTTTTAGGAGGTAATAGCTGTCGCATATGTTGTGCCTAAAAGGTTGCAAAGTTCTACCTGCTACCTCACTCTCTGCCACGAATAATAGAGTTACCGCTTCTGATTCGGTGAGAGAGGGGGGCGTACACGTTTTTGTTGTAATTTGGATGGATGATAATTTTTTTACCAGCTTTTTACAACCCTTATCATGTTGGCTTAGGAGGTAATCAAGGAAGTTACCACCTTCTCACGCCTTTTTCCTTAGATTGTGGTTCCCAAATTGTCTTCAACACCTGAGCCTGTTTGTGGCCGATAATCACAGGAACTGGGACGACCTCATACCCCTCTTCCTCCTGTCCTACCGAACAGCAGTCCACGAGGCTACCCAGGAGACACCAGCGATGCTGCTCACCGGTCGAGAGTTACGTCTTCCGAGTGACCTCGTATTTGTTCCGACGCCTGACTCAGAAGCTGCCTCTAGCACAAGCACCTATCTTCGTACGCTACGCGCACGGTTGGACATCGTCCACAAGTTCGCTAGGGATCGCATGCGGCAGGCGTTTACGCGCATGAAGACCCGGTATGACCTTCGTGCGAACGGTGGTGGGTTCTCGGAGGGACAGCTAGTATGGCTGTACAACCCGGTGCGTAGACGCGGACTTTCGCCGAAGTTTCAGCGGCCGTGGCAAGGACCGTTCACTGTTATGAAGCGGCTGAATGACGTTGTGTACCGACTTAGACGTCCGGGGCGATCCAGACCTGTAGTAGTTCACATCGACCGTCTGGCGCCGTACCGAGGTCCTATCGCAAGTGCAAGACGGTGAAGAGAGGATAATTGCATGCTTTAGCAGGGCGCTCCGTAAGCCTGAGAGAAACTATTGTGTTACACGGCGGGAGCTGCTGGCAGTCGTCAAGGCGGTACAGCATTTCCACCATTACCTATACGGGCGTCACTTCACTCTCAGGACAGATCATGCGGCGTCGCAGTGGCTTCTCTCCTTTCGCAATCCGGAGGGACAGGTGGCGCGCTGGCTGCAGACACTGCAAGAGTACGACTTCACTGCGAAACACCGTCGAGGTCGGGATCACACGAATGCCGACGCAATGTCAAGGTTGCCCTGTGTCGACGGGAAAGATGGGGAATGCACTCAGCACGCACCTGCTGAGCGAGCGGCCTGCGCAGTGGGAGTCGACTCCGAAGCCAACCGCGAGACCATGAGGGCGGCGCAGGAAGCCGACGAAAACATCGGCCCTGTCATCGCTTGGAAGCGCGATGGAGCGCGGCCACCGTGGGAGCAAGTGTCCCGTCAGTCCGAGCAGCTAAAGAGCTACTGGTCGCTGTGGGAATCGCTCGAACTGCACGGCGGCCTCCTTTTCCGCAGATGGGCGAACTGCCGAGCGTCAACTCATAGTGCCAGCAGCCCTTAGAAAGGACGTTCTGGAGATGATTCACAGCAGCGCTGCGGGGGGCCACTTCGGCGTGAACAAGACACTGGCAAAAGTCCGAGCGCGGTACTACTGGGTGGAGTACAAGCGGGACGTCGAAGAGTGGTGCCGGTTCTGCGACCTGTGTGCTTCGCGAAAGGGGCCACGCACACGTACAAGGGGTATGCTCCAGGAGTGCGCCGCTGGAGTACCGTTCGAAAGAGTGGCCCTTGACATCCTAGGACCACTGCCTGTGACGACGCGCGGGAACAAGTACATCCTGGTCATCATGGATTACTTCACGAAGTGGCCCGAGGCATATTGTCTTCCGAATCAAGAAGCTGTCATGGTGGCGGAAACGCTAGTGAATGAGTGGGTTTCACGCTTCGGGGCCCCGCTGCAGCTGCATTCAGACCAAGGCAGGAACTTTGAGTCGCAGGTGTTTCAAGGCATGTGTCGTTACCTTGGCATAACGAAGACGCGCACGACACCGCTCCATCCCCAGTCGGACGGCATGGTCGAGCGGCTCAATCGCACGATACTTCAACACCTGAGCCTGTTTGTGGCCGATAATCACAGGAACTGGGACGACCTCATACCCCTCTTCCTCCTGTCCTACCGAACAGCAGTCCACGAGGCTACCCAGGAGACACCAGCGATGCTGCTCACCGGTCGAGAGTTACGTCTTCCGAGTGACCTCGTATTTGGTCCGACGCCTGACTCAGAAGCTGCCTCTAGCACCAGCACCTATCTTCGTACGCTACGCGCACGGTTAGACATCGTCCACAAGTTCGCTAGCGATCGCATGCGGCAGGCGTTTACGCGCATGAAGACCCGGTATGACCTTCGTGCGAACGGTGGTGGGTTCTCGGAGGGACAGCTAGTATGGCTGTACAACCCGGTGCGTAGACGCGGACTTTCGCCGAAGTTTCAGCGGCCGTGGCAAGGACCGTTCACTGTTATGAAGCGGCTGAATGACGTTGTGTACCGACTCAGACGTCCGGGGCGATCCAGACCTGTAGTAGTTCACATCGACCGTCTGGCGCCGTACCGAGGCCCTGCCAACGACCAACACCCTCGGGATGTCGCTCCGCCTCCTTCGGGAGAGGAGGGGGAGTAGTGTTGCGGGGCCGAAGACGATGACGGCTGGGCAAACGGGCACGTGACCCGAGACAGGCAACTGGGGGCCCGGGACCACGAACAGTTGAACTGTGGAACTAGGACTGCAAGGACTATACTGTACTCGGACCTATTGTGACGCCCGTATAGGTAATGGTGGAAATGCTGTACCGCCTTGACGACTGCCAGCAGCTCCCGCCGTGTAACACAATAGTTTCTCTCAGGCTTACGGAGCGCCCTGCTAAAGCATGCAATTATCCTCTCTTCACCGTCTTGCACTTGCGATAGGACAGCCCCTATGCCGGTCAGGCTTGCATCAGTGTCGAGGACAAACGGAGTATCTGGAAGGGGAAATGCAAGGGCAGGCGGCGACGACAGGCAGGACTTCAGCTGGAGGAACGCCTGTTCGCACGGTGGTGTCCATTTGAAATTCTGTCCCTTGTCCAACAGTTGGTAGAGGGGGTCTGCAATCTCTGCGAAATGTGGGACAAAGCGACGGTAATGCGAACAGAATCCGATAAATGTTCTGAGGCTGGGTTTGTCCGTTGGAGCAGGCCACGACTGGATGCAGTGAACCTTGGCAGAGTCGGCTTGTACACCAGCTGCTGACACAAAGTGTCCGAGGTATACGACGGAGGGTTTTAGAAAGTTGCACTTCTTCGGGTTGAGTTGGAGGCTCGCCGTACGTAGTCTCTGAAACACCCGGCGCAAGCGATCGATGTGTTGGTCGAATGTCCTGCTATGCACAATGATGTCATCGATGTAAACCAGGCATACCTCGGGAGGAAGGCCGGACAAGATAGTTTCCATAAGTCGCTGGAAGGTAGCAGGCGCATTACATAAGCCGAATGGCATCACTTTAAACTGCCAAAGCCAGCGGCCGGCGGTGAACGCAGTCTTTTCCTTGTCCTCGGGAGCAACCTCCACCTGCCAGTAACCGCTGCGCAGATCCAATGTAGAAAACCATGCGGCTCCAGCAAGCGCATGCAGGGTGTCGTCGATGCGCGGCAGAGGGTACGAGTCCTTCTTGGTAACGTTGTTCAAGCGCCTGTAGTCCACGCAAAACCGTGTGGAACCGTCCTTCTTTTTAACGAGCACTATAGGGGAGGCCCACGGGCTGGACGATGGCTCGATGACATCTTGATCCCTCATGTCGCTGATGAGTTTGTCGACCTCCTTGAAACTTGCCAGCGGAAGTCGTCTGGGAGCCTGCTTTATAGGGAAAGCTCTCCCGGTGTCTATGTGGTGCAGTGCTGCCGTTGTTCTGCCGAGATCTGCCACTGAGAACGAGAAGACGTCGCGGAATTCCTGGAACAGTGAACGTGCCTTCTCCGCCTGGTCCTGCGTCAGCGGCGGTTGGGAACCCTCGATCAGCTCATCGATGTAGTGCAGTAAACTTGTATTGTGCTCCATGGCAGCAGGAGGAGGCGCATGACCCCCGGCCCTCTCTTCTGTGAACTGTATCTCTAGAACTTGGGAACACTGCCCCAGACGTTGTCCACGCTGAAGCACAATCGGTGAGGGAGTTGCGTTAAGAACGCGAACTGGTACTGCTCCTTCACCATGATGGACGAGACCGCGGGCGACCATGAGCCCAGCGCTCGGGGGACCTTCCGCACAAGGCTCGACGACACAGACGTTTGGGGCTTGCCCTGACGACATCCGTCCCGGTATAAGTAATTGCGCGTAGGGCGGCACCGTGACGGTGCGGCGGCACACGACGTAGGAGGGGTCCGCGTCAGGGTCCCTAGACGAGCGGAGGACCAGTTGCCGGTCACCGAGGAGGAGGGTGCCATCTCGGAGGTTCAGCACGCAGTTGTACTCCTTCATGAAATCGTAGCCCAATATACAATGATCCGTGATGTTGGCTACTAGAATGGCACGCCGAAATTCATGTCCCGCAATGGACAAGCAAATCGTGGCGACCCCTTCCACTGGTACAGTGTCCCCAGCAACCGTGCGTAGATTTTCCTGAGGTGACGAGTGCAGCGTCACCTGGTCTCCTTTCGGGAGACTAGCCAGGAAAGACGAGCTGATGATGCTTATCGTCGCACCAGTGTCAACTAACATCCTACAGTACTGTCCATTCACTTGTCCATCCACATAGAAACCAGCAGTCGAGGGCGCTTTCTGAATAATCTTGAGAGCTGGGCGACGCCCGGTACGCCCAGCTGATCTTAGTTTCCCGACCCCCCGGTGCCACCACGCCGCCCGCGGCCGCGCCTGAAGCCAGTGCGTCGTGGGTCACGCATTGGTGTAGTGGGACAGACGCGTCGGAGGTGGCCTCGGCCTCCGCAGTTCCAGCACGTGGGTGGCTGCGCAGCCCGTATGTCGTACCACGGTGTCGGTGAGGTAGCACTGTGGTCTTCTACTTCGTCCAGCACACTTCGAGCTAAGGCCTGAGTCGTTCTGGCTGCCTTCTTGGCCGCGTCCACTTCCAGCGCACGGGTTAGTGCAGCCCGCAGCCCTGTCGAGCCCGCCAGTCGAACGCCCTGCTGAACGTCGGGGTCGGCTATAGCGTCGACGAAGTATCCCACGGCGACGGTGTCGACGACATCTTGGGCGCAGTCAGCAAACTTTATTCGCACTTTCCGCTCAATATCATACGGCAACTCGCTCAGAGATTCCTTTGGCAGCTGGACGCGGCTCCTGAGTTGGGCGTGGTAGAGGCCCCGCTGATGACGGTCCCCGAAACGATGCTCGAGGGTTGCGATCAAGTGTGAGTAGCTACGCCGCTCGGATGCAGACAGCGCTTGAAGGACAGAGAGCGCGGTGCCTCGTAAGGAAGAGACGAGGTGGCTCGCCCGCTGCTCGCTAGTCCAGCCATTAGCGTCCGCCACGACTTCGAATTGAGCTAGATAGTCGCTCCAGGGCGTTTCCCCGTTAAACTTGTCTGGCTTTGCGGTCCCACCGGTAGAGGCGCCGGCAGGCCCACGTGGCACGCTGATCGGCCTTATGGCGTCAGTGCTCTCCGCCCCATGCTCCATCGACGTAGGGGCCCGCGTATCACCATCCCCGTGTGGCCGCTCTTGTGGCCGGTCCTGCGGTGGACGCATCATCGAAGCAAATTCGGCTCGCATTTGCTCCATCATTCCGCGCATGTTCTCACGAAGGAGAGTCTGCAGCTGCTCCTGCGTGACGTGCCCCGTAACTTCAGATCGCTGGTCAAGGGGCGCCGGTGGTGGTGACTGCTTTCGTCGGCGAGGGGGCATACTTGGGGTGTCCCGAAGTATCCCACTTCTGACACCAAATGTTACAGGTTACAATAGGTCCGAGTACAGTATAGTCCTTGCAGTCCTAGTTCCACAGTTCAACTGTTCGTGGTCCCGTGCCCCCAGTTGCCTGTCTCGGGTCACGTGCCCGTTTGCCCAGCCGTCATCGTCTTCGGCCCCGCAACAGTATGTTGTCTGTATTCTATTTTCTTAAAAGAAGGTATAGAACGATCATGCCACATGTAGTACGGATTCTCAAGTTGTTCACGTGTTCCATGTTGTTGGGCGTAACTCGTTACCAGTAACTCGATACCGTAACTAGCCTACTCGGCTTAGCTATTTTCAGTAACTTTTTGCATAGCTCATTGGTTTTGGGCTCCAGTAACTTCTTGAAGAGCTCGTTCCTTTCCCTTTTTCTTTTGTTTCGGGGGGTGGGGGGGGGTTAAGTTCGTCAAAGTAACTTGAAGAATGTTCAAAGCGTCCAAAGTTCCTTTTGTTCAATCCTGGTCTACAAACATCGCAGGCTGAGTGCTCCCCCCATGACTTGAGATGAAAGATGGCACGTGCATGGCGCGACTAACTCCGGTTACACGGTGTTGTTACACGGTGAATGTTACAAATTATGTTTTAGCCGAGCATTAGGAAGCTCAGGTATCGCGCATCTTAACGATAAGAAGTGTATTGATAATGATAGAGGGCATTGAGTAGCAGGATTAAAACTTTGCACAGTTCTACGATATGTATGTGGGGGACAACTCGTAGAGCATAAACTTGCTTTGTGCTCCTTTTTCATGTGCCTTATTACGAGATTAAAATAATCAAATCCCTTCCTAAAGAGGCCCGTAAATGTAGGCTTCTTTTGTCGTAGCAGATATTGATATCATTTTTGTATATGAAGACTATTTTGGAACGTCTTGAATCGCCCATTGTGACAGCAAGGTCTGAATTAACCATATAGACAGGTCAAGAGCTGAAAAGTATATATATTGAGTAGCAAATAACTTGAAGGTAACCTGTTACATTTCTAAAGTAGCTTATCTTCACGTCAATTTGCATTACGTTTCATTACGTGTAACTGCGTTTGAAATTTAGTTACCGGACGGTTTCACGTCAGTTCAGGCAGGGAGGTCCCATCGACCTCCTGGGTCTTCAGTATTTTTGATATTTATAAGCTTATCGTATATTATGATCAACATTTTTGCCGAATAGCTTTCGTGCAAAAAAATTGAGAAAATCCGGCCCTGAATTCTGATGTTTCAGTTTTGCCGTGTTTGCACGCGTATACCTCCCGAGTGTTAAGCGATACTGTTGTGAAATTTTTTTATGCTGTTTTATTATGCCTACAGGCCAGCTGTCATAGAGCAAATTTTAGCGCGCAGGTGCAACGCTGTGTGCTATAAAAATGGCGAACATGCCCTCTCGCGCACTTTTGTCCTAATTTCAACGCCTGATATCTCTGGCTATAGATGTCCCTGATCGCAATACTTGGTATCAGCTCACTCATTTTAATGCTCTTTCATCTGATATATCTATCCTGCATATACTTCCTAGCGGCATGTGCTTAAATAGGCAAATGTTTAGGCATATTTCGAAATAAACGTGGATTTTGCGCGTGGATTTCTCAAAAAGGTCCCACTTAATTTCGTATATATTTTGCCAGGATATGGCCCGATGTTAGGCCTTTCACCTAACGCAAAAACTTCTCCAAAGGCGAATACTGCTAATTGGCGCGTTAAAACGCGGCCCCACTGCGTACGAACGTGTCGGAGATATCGACAGCCAGAGCAAGAAGCGTCGAAGTTTGAACAAAACTGCGCGACAGAGCATGTTCGCCGCTTTTTATACGATACAGTGCTCCACCTGTGCGCCTAAATTTGCGCTCGGAGTGCTGGCAGGTAGGTATACTAAAGCACACACAAAAAAAAAAACTGCACTACGATATCTTGTAGGACTCAGGATGTATACACGTGCAAACACGGCAAAATTGCAACAATCGAATTCAGGGCTGGATTTCTCGATTTTTTGCACGGAAAGTATTCGAATGATTAATTCTACCAATGTTGATCATCATCTGCGATGAGCGTCTAAATATATATGAAAACTCATGAAAATTCAGAAGGTCCATGGGACGTCCCTGTCTGAGCTAACGTGGAACCGGCCTACAATTATGTTCTGGCTAGCCTTTTCAGTGGCTTCCATCTTTCAACAGTTAGAACTTAACTGGTAACGAGTTCCAACTTCTATCTCTGTTCCATATAACCTGTGTTAAGTGAATATTTGTGAAGTAAATAGTACATATGCGGGACTGGTGGTTATATACTTTCAATGTAACTCTCTTTCTTTCATTGCTGGTGAAGTGATGCATTAAAGAACCCATGTATTTTGTGACTATGATGCAATAAAGAGTTTTCTAAAATGACATAGATTTTGTTTTTAAAAATCGCGCAAATTAACTCTTGTTTGGGGGGTAGGAGGTACCCGCAAGTGTGCATTGGCTGCACCTCGGGAAATCGTTGGGGTACGATACAGGCTGCCGATAACGGACCATTAACATCCCCGTGTTACAAACCGTATGCCGGACCATGGTCGGGAGCCGACCCGGTTGGGTCGGTCGCCGCCGGCGCACCGACGTTGGGTCGTCGCACTGTGCTGCCTGGGCAAGACCCTTCAAAAACATCTTGAAACTGCCCATGGTATGACTTTGAAACCGCTGAACAGGCAATACGCTAAATATTAGGCACACTTACAGCTCAGTAGCAAATACACTGGTAAAATGTTTGCAAAAAGAACAGCAATTGTTAACACACACAGCACCAAAATAAGGTACTCGTGGTCACTACGACGACGATGGCGATGGCATAACCGCATAATGATAATGATGTTGGTGTCACTTTCGCTAGATTGGCATATATGTTATTTAACATTTAACCTCCACCAAGCCAATTATAATGAACGGCCACGGAAATGAAAGATATTACAAAAATAAGTAGTCAATAAGCATGACCTGAAGCAATGGCAGTGACGTCTGCCCAATCACCATCCATCCATCCAACCAGTTTGAACCTGTTCAGTTTCAACCGTTGAAACTTCAAACTTTACGGACGCGCAACGGGTAGCAGTTTGCTCTTGGCTGCACTCCACTGGTTGTTATACGAAAATCTTTTGAAGTTCTAATCTCCCGCAGATTTTGCCTTGCAATTTTTTAGCATCGCGAGAACGTACGCCGTGCTCTCCAGTGACAAAAACGGTTGAGCGCAGCAGAGCTCCCAGAGCACACTGTCGTGGACAGCGTTCCTTTGTTCTCTGGGTTTCGAGTTTCAGAGGTGAGTTCACTCTTCATTAAGTGCATGCTTTTGTGCACCAAGATCGCATGTGGTAGAGGTGCGTGGCATAATATGGGAATATCGTTTCCTTTATCTATTTCAGCTTCGTATTACCGATTGAAAGAAATGGGAAGTGTGGGCTGACTTGACTGCAATAGCATTAAAAGAAGAGTTAACGTTGCACATTTGTCAGTACAACTTTCAGTAAGTGCCTCGGTTCGCCTTGGTGATAAAAAAATACGGTATCACTAATTAACCTCCCAGATTCACGATTTTTCGATGACCGTTGAGGTCTTTTCAGTAAACGAAATCCGACGCTTTACAAGGCGGTCACGACAGAACATAAATGCTGGTTAGTTCAATATCATGTCAGCCCGACTTCGGTTGTTGCAGTTTTCGCTGGAAGTGATACCACACACTGAAAATTTTGCGCAAGTACTTTTGTTTGCATATCATGGTTTCAGAGCAACTGTATTTTTCTTTTTATAGGTGCTTGGACTATCTTGGGCATCGGTGGATATGAAAATAGTGGTAACCTACCCTACGAAACATCTGTTTGCACATAAGCTTGACTGTAGCCCTCTGTAGTTCCCTGTGAGGTAAGGGGAAGCAGTTCTCGCTTATGTATGTGTAACTATGTTGTCCTCCAATGTTCCTGGTGTTCTATGTGCTCCCTAATCTTACTCTAGGTGGGAGACTCTTCAAATTTTTGTCAACAAAGTATTGTAAATACAGTTGGTGGAAGGCTCGAACTGCTCTCCAATCACATGCCGTGTGGTTAACGAAATCCAACTTTTTTGCAGAAAGTAAGTACGCAAGTGTGATGTAGAAGAAAGGGCTGCCAGAAGCTTGCTAGAGAACCGCACAACATGCACGAACAGCAGACAAAATATTCTTCAAAAGGTACAGAACTAGTATTTCTGTGCTTAGTCGTTTTGAAACATCCATGGTATTGTATGGAGAACAGTGTGATCATGTCATTCCGTCATACTTCACCCAAACAGCTATCTGGCAGTATTGCAAGATTTGAGTTACTATAAGGTTTATTCACTGACGTCACCTCAGTGCATTACTATAGGTCCCGCAATGTTACGTTCTTGCATTCGTTCGCTGCCATATGATTTTTAGGTCACTATATTAACGTTGAAAACATGGAAATCGCATGGATATGCTACAAATCACAGAACAACAAGTTTCACACACCTGATATAAGCGAAAAGAAAATTAGCAAGAGCTCTTTGGCTGCACGTGTAGCATATGTTTGTAAGTCAAACATCGCCATGCTAGTACTGGACAGCTGTTTCGGCCTTGTTGGGCCATCAGCAGCAGTACGCAGGCACGCAACGTTTGAGCCGATGGCGTCAGAAGATCACGTGGCACGTGATGCCTCCCGTCAGGGTGTCCTAAGACACCTCTGAAAGCCCAGTGCAAAGCCAGTCAAGTGTATAAGGGAAAAGAAAATTAGCAAGAGCTCTTTGGCTGCACGTGTAGCATGTGTTTGTAAGTCAAACATCGCCATGCTAGTACTGGACAGCTGTTTCGCCCTTGTTGGGCCATCATCAGCAGTACGCAGGCAGGCAACGTTTGACCAGATGGCGTCAGAAGATCACGTGGCACGTGATGCCTCCCGTCAGGGTGTCCTAAGACACCTCTGAAAGCCCAGTGCAAAGCCAGTCAAGTGTATAAGGGAAAAGAAAATTAGCAAGAGCTCTTTGGCTGCACGTGTAGCATGTGTTTGTAAGTCAAACATCGCCATGCTAGTACTGGACAGCTGTTTCGGCCTTGTTGGGCCATCAGCAGCAGTACGCAGGCAACGTTTGAGCCGATGGCGTCAGAAGATTACGTGGCACGTGATGCCTCCCGTCAGGGTGTCCTAAGACACCTCTGAAAGCCCAGTGGAAAGCCAGTCAAGTGTATAAGGGAAAAGAAAATTAGCAAGAGCTCTTTGGCTGCACGTGTTTGTAAGTCAAACATCGCCATGCTAGTACTGGACAGCTGTTTCGGCCTTGTTGGGCCATCAGCAGCAGTACGCAGCCAGGCAATGTTTGAGCCGATGGCGTCAGAAGATTACGTGGCACGTGATGCCTCCCGTCAGGGTGTCCTAAGACACCTCTGAAAGCCTAGTGCAAAGCCAGTCAAGTGTATAAGGGAAAAGAAAATTAGCAAGAGCTCTTTGGCTGCAAGTGTAGCATGTGTTTGTAAGTCAAACGTCGCCATGCCAGTACTGGACAGCTGTTTCGGCCTTGTTGGGCCATCATCAGCAGTACGCAGGCAGGCAACGTTTGAGCAGATGGCGTCAGAAGATCACGTGGCACGTGATGCCTCCTGTCAGGGTGTCCTAAGACACCTCTGAAAGCCCAGTGCAAAGCCAGTCAAGTGTATAAGGGAAAAGAAAATTAGCAAGAGCTCTTTGGCTGCACGTGTAGCATGTGTTTCTAAGTCAAACGTCGCCATGCCAGTACTGGACAGCTGTTTCGGCCTTGTTGGGCCATCAGCAGCAGTACGCAGGCAGGCAACGTTTGAGCCGATGGCGTCAGAAGATCACGTGGCACGTGATGCCTCCCGTCAGGGTGTCCTAAGACACCTCTGAAAGCCCAGTGCAAAGCCAGTCAAGTGTATAAGGGAAAAGAAAATTAGCAAGAGCTCTTTGGCTGCACGTGTAGCATGTGTTTGTAAGTCAAACATCGCCATGCTAGTACTGGACAGCTGTTTCGGCCTTGTTGGGCCATCAGCAGCAGTACGCAGGCAACGTTTGAGCCGATGGCGTCAGAAGATCGCGTGGCACGTGATGCCTCCCGTCAGGGTGTCCTAAGACACCTCTGAAAGCCCAGTGCAAAGCCAGTCAAGTGTACAAGGGAAAAGAAAATTGGCAAGAGCTCTTTGGCTGCACGTGTAGCACGTGTTTGTAAGTCAAACATCGCCATGCTAGTACTGGACAGCTGTTTCGGCCTTGTTGGGCCATCAGCAGCAGTACGCAGGCAGGCAACGTTTGAGCCGATGGCGTCAGAAGATTACGTGGCACGTGATGCCTCCCGTCAGGGTGTCCTAAGACACCTCTGAAAGCCCAGTGGAAAGCCAGTCAAGTGTATAAGGGAAAAGAAAATTAGCAAGAGCTCTTTGGCTGCACGTGTTTGTAAGTCAAACATCGCCATGCTAGTACTGGACAGCTGTTTCGGCCTTGTTGGGCCATCAGCAGCAGTACGCAGCCAGGCAATGTTTGAGCCGATGGCGTCAGAAGATTACGTGGCACGTGATGCCTCCCGTCAGGGTGTCCTAAGACACCTCTGAAAGCCTAGTGCAAAGCCAGTCAAGTGTATAAGGGAAAAGAAAATTAGCAAGAGCTCTTTGGCTGCAAGTGTAGCATGTGTTTGTAAGTCAAACGTCGCCATGCCAGTACTGGACAGCTGTTTCGGCCTTGTTGGGCCATCATCAGCAGTACGCAGGCAGGCAACGTTTGAGCAGATGGCGTCAGAAGATCACGTGGCACGTGATGCCTCCTGTCAGGGTGTCCTAAGACACCTCTGAAAGCCCAGTGCAAAGCCAGTCAAGTGTATAAGGGAAAAGAAAATTAGCAAGAGCTCTTTGGCTGCACGTGTAGCATGTGTTTCTAAGTCAAACGTCGCCATGCTAGTACTGGACAGCTGTTTCGGCCTTGTTGGGCCATCAGCAGCAGTACGCAGGCAGGCAACGTTTGAGCCGATGGCGTCAGAAGATCACGTGGCACGTGATGCCTCCCGTCAGGGTGTCCTAAGACACCTCTGAAAGCCCAGTGCAAAGCCAGTCAAGTGTATAAGGGAAAAGAAAATTAGCAAGAGCTCTTTGGCTGCACGTGTAGCATGTGTTTGTAAGTCAAACATCGCCATGCTAGTACTGGACAGCTGTTTCGGCCTTGTTGGGCCATCAGCAGCAGTACGCAGGCAGGCAACGTTTGAGCCGATGGCGTCAGAAGATCACGTGGCACGTGATGCCTCCCGTCAGGGTGTCCTAAGACACCTCTGAAAGCCCAGTGCAAAGCCAGTCAAGTGTATAAGGGAAAAGAAAATTAGCAAGAGCTCTTTGGCTGCACGTGTAGCACGTGTTTGTAAGTCAAACATCGCCATGCTAGTACTGGACAGCTGTTTCGGCCTTGTTGGGCCATCAGCAGCAGTACGCAGGCAGGCAACGTTTGAGCCGATGGCGTCAGAAGATTACGTGGCACGTGATGCCTCCCGTCAGGGTGTCCTAAGACACCTCTGAAAGCCCAGTGCAAAGCCAGTCAAGTGTATAAGGGAAAAGAAAATTAGCAAGAGCTCTTTGGCTGCACGTGTAGCATGTGTTTGTAAGTCAAACATCGCCATGCTAGTACTGGACAGCTGTTTCGGCCTTGTTGGGCCATCAGCAGCAGTACGCAGGCAGGCAACGTTTGAGCCGATGGCGTCAGAAGATCACGTGGCACGTGATGCCTCCCGTCAGGGTGTCCTAAGACACCTCTGAAAGCCCAGTGCAAAGCCAGTCAAGTGTATAAGGGAAAAGAAAATTAGCAAGAGCTCTTTGGCTGCACGTGTAGCATGTGTTTGTAAGTCAAACGTCGCCATGCCAGTACTGGACAGCTGTTTCGGCCTTGTTGGGCCATCATCAGCAGTACGCAGGCAGGCAACGTTTGAGCAGATGGCGTCAGAAGATCACGTGGCACGTGATGCCTCCTGTCAGGGTGTCCTAAGACACCTCTGAAAGCCCAGTGCAAAGCCAGTCAAGTGTATAAGGGAAAAGAAAATTAGCAAGAGCTCTTTGGCTGCACGTGTAGCATGTGTTTGTAAGTCAAACATCGCCATGCTAGTACTGGACAGCTGTTTCGGCCTTGTTGGGCCATCAGCAGCAGTACGCAGGCAGGCAACGTTTGAGCCGATGGCGTCAGAAGATCACGTGGCACGTGATGCCTCCCGTCAGGGTGTCCTAAGACACCTCTGAAAGCCCAGTGCAAAGCCAGTCAAGTGTATAAGGGAAAAGAAAATTAGCAAGAGCTCTTTGGCTGCACGTGTAGCATGTGTTTGTAAGTCAAACATCGCCATGCTAGTACTGGACAGCTGTTTCGGCCTTGTTGGGCCATCAGCAGCAGTACGCAGGCAGGCAACGTTTGAGCCGATGGCATCAGAAGATCACGTGGCACGTGATGCCTCCCGTCAGGGTGTCCTAAGACACCTCTGAAAGCCCAGTGCAAAGCCAGTCAAGTGTATAAGGGAAAAGAAAATTAGCAAGAGCTCTTTGGCTGCACGTGTAGCATGTGTTTGTAAGTCAAACATCGCCATGCTAGTACTGGACAGCTGTTTCGGCCTTGTTGGGCCATCAGCAGCAGTACGCAGGCAGGCAACGTTTGAGCCGATGGCGTCAGAAGATCACGTGGCACGTGATGCCTCCCGTCAGGGTGTCCTAAGACACCTCTGAAAGCCCAGTGCAAAGCCAGTCAAGTGTATAAGGGAAAAGAAAATTAGCAAGAGCTCTTTGGCTGCACGTGTAGCACGTGTTTGTAAGTCAAACATCGCCATGCTAGTACTGGACAGCTGTTTCGGCCTTGTTGGGCCATCAGCAGCAGTACGCAGGCAGGCAACGTTTGAGCCGATGGCGTCAGAAGATCACGTGGCACGTGATGCCTCCCGTCAGGGTGTCCTAAGACACCTCTGAAAGCCCAGTGCAAAGCCAGTCAAGTGTATAAGGGAAAAGAAAATTAGCAAGAGCTCTTTGGCTGCACGTGTAGCATGTGTTTGTAAGTCAAACATCGCCATGCTAGTACTGGACAGCTGTTTCGGCCTTGTTGGGCCATCAGCAGCAGTACGCAGGCAGGCAACGTTTGAGCCGATGGCGTCAGAAGATCACGTGGCACGTGATGCCTCCCGTCAGGGTGTCCTAAGACACCTCTGAAAGCCCAGTGCAAAGCCAGTCAAGTGTATAAGGGAAAAGAAAATTAGCAAGAGCTCTTTGGCTGCACGTGTAGCATGTGTTTGTAAGTCAAACATCGCCATGCTAGTAGTGAGTGGCGCCACCACGGACCCCAGCCCCCAGTCCCAAGGTGTTACCTACCGTGCCGAGGGGATGAAAGGTGAAGGGAGAGAAACCATGAACGGAGGCGGTCGAGGTTTTGGTCAAACCCCGGCCGATGGGTTTTCAGTAACTCCGGGACCTTTCCACATGTATGGACGTGAAGTGTGGGAGACAGTTTTGGATCGTCCAGCTCTAAATACCGCATGGGTAAAAAATCTTCTTCTAAATCTTTGATCGGGGGCGGTAAGCGCCCTCGCACCGATGGCTTACAAACTGTGCTATTGAACACGCCAAACAACACACCAAAGTTCATTGTCCTGACTAGTGCTGGCCCTGAGCCCACTCCTTTAGGTAAAATGTCGCCCTTTTTCATCGAAAAAGCGGTTGCATCACTTTCAAAAAATGTGACAGAGATCAAACGCATGAGGTCTGGCGACTTACTGCTCAAATGTGTATCCGAAAGGGATAGCAAAACAATTCTGAACGCGACAGAGATGATGGGGCACAAGATCTCAGCTTCTTTACATAAGACCCTGAATACATGTCGAGGCGTCATTTCCCTGTCTGAACTGATCGATGTGCCAGCTGAAGATATTCTGGTGAACTTGAAAGACCAACAAGTTATAGACGTCCGCAAGATAAAAATCAGACGAAACAACGAATATATTACCACTAGGAACGTTATACTTACGTTTGACACACCGGTGCTACCTGAGAAGCTTAAGGTGGGGTACCTAACAACCGACGTTAGGCCTTACATACCCAACCCTTTTCGTTGCTTTAAGTGCAACCGCTTTGGACACGCTGCAGGTGCATGTACAGGTCGCCCCTGTTGCGCACGTTGTGGGCAGGAGGGACACGAAACCAAGGAATGTGATCGTGCTGAACATTGTGTCAATTGTTCTGAAAACCACCCCTCTTATTCTCGGTCTTGTCCAAAATGGAAAGCCGAAAAAGAGGTTCTACATCTTAAAGTGACACTTAATATAAGTTACATTGAGGCAAGAAAAAGGGTGTCACCATTTTTGTTCGGAAACAAATCTTATGCAGACAAGGCTAAGGAGAAACCAAGAATGATAACACGCGCAACACAAACACAGGTACAATCCACCAAAACGCAAACTGACATCACACCCACTGTCTTACCAACTACATCCATGACGCCACCTGAAGCTGTGGTGTCACAACTGTCATCGTCCTCCGTGGAGAAAATCTCTATGGATTGTGACGATGACTCGAGCTCGGAACGCTCATTCGTGAGCACGAGCTCACAATCACAGAAAAAGACTGTCAAGGGTTTGTCTGTGAGTGGTTCGCTCCCAGACATCTCTGACAAGGAACTGGCAGAGGCCAGGAAGAAAACCCCTCGACAGAAAATAACTGCGCCAAAAAAGTAGGAAATGAAAGTACAGTCCTCTGATTCGAGGTACTTAGATTTAATCTTTTTTCTCTTTCTTTCGTACATTATGGGCCAAACAATCCTCCATTGGAACTGTCGGGGTCTTATTGCAAATGTCGATGACATAAAAGACCTCTTCGAGGAACATAGGGCGGTTTGTTTTTGCCTACAGGAGACAAATTTACACCCACAAAGCATAAACCCCTTTCGGAGATACACCGTGTTCAGAAAGGATCGTTTAGGGTGCGCGCACGCATCGGGAGGTGTGGCTGTCGTTGTCCCGCAGTCTGTACCTGCAAGGGCCGTACCCCTCGTGACGAGCCTAGAGGCTGTTGCCGCTCAAGTATGTCTCGAACGGGTAATTACTGTCTGCTCTCTGTACTTACCGCCAGCAGAAAACATAGACCAAGCAGAGTTTGAACAGTTATGTGATCAGCTTCCTCAGCCCTTCATGATTCTCGGGGACCTTAACGCCCATAATCCGCTGTGGGGCAGCTCAAGGCTCGACAGTCGTGGCAAGCTAATTGAAAGGGTTTTACTTTCAAAGCAGCTCTGCCTTTTGAACACTGGTCTCCCAACGTACATAAATTCTGCCACTCAGACATTTTCACCCCTAGATATTTCTTTGTGCAGCCCCTCTCTGTATTATAATGTCAATTGGGATGTGCAAGCAAACCCTCGCGGTAGCGACCATTTTCCAGTTGTACTTAGATTTCCTGGTCCAACAAGTAGCTTAAGAACACGACCGCCTCGATGGAACCTTTCCCGCGCGGATTGGAGTAATTTTAAGAAAGCAGTTGATTTGTCATCTCTGTCTCTTGAGAGAGGAGATATTGAAGAAACAAACAGAGTGGTGACTGATGCGATCATAAATGCAGCTGTTCTATCCATTCCACAAACGTCTGGGAACCTGCCAAAGCGCTCCAAGCCTTGGTGGAACACCGACTGCAAGGATACACGGAAGGAGCAAAATCGGGCATGGAGTATCTTTCGCAAATATCCAACCACAACAAACCTAATCCGGTTTAAAAAGGCTAGGGCTAAAGCCCGTTGGACACGGCGCCAAGCCAAAAAAGCGTCGTGGAAGGATTTTGTCTCAAATCTGAATAACAACACACCTTCAAAGGTAATTTGGGACAGGCTCCGAAAAGTAAAGGGAGATTATGCTAGTTTTTCTGTTCCTCTATTACAAGTAAATGGCGTGGTGTGCCAAAACGTGCAAGAACAGGCAGACGCCCTTGGAGAACACTTTCAGAGCATATCGAGCTCTTCACATTATAGCGCTGACTTCCTTAAAATCAAGGAACAGTCAGAGAAGCAGACCATCCCCCCTGGATCTGGCAATGGGTACACTTATAACTGCTTATTTACAATGACAGAACTGCTGAGGGCCCTATCACGCAGAAAGGTTACTGCACCAGGTCCAGATCGTGTGACATACAGCATGCTAGAAAACCTATCCAATTTCTCGTTAGAATGTGTTTTAGATTTCTTCAACACCGTATGGCGAGAAGGATCACTTCCTTCTGGTTGGAAAGTAGCGACCATAATCCCGCTGTTGAAGCCAGGAAAGGATTCATCAGATCCATCTAGCTATAGGCCCATAGCGCTCACAAGTTGTTTGGGAAAGACTTTTGAACGCATGGTGAACAACCGGCTCATATATTTTTTAGAGGAAAATAACTGCTTGGATCGATACCAATGTGGCTTTAGGGCTGCACGGTCGACAACGGACCAGCTTTTGCGCCTTGAAACAACAATTAGGGAGGCTTTTGTAAGAAGTAGGCATTGTGTCAGTGTATTTTTTGACCTGCACAAGGCCTATGACACCACATGGCGGTACGGTATTGTTCGAGACTTGTATGCAATGGGACTTCGCGGTCGCATGCTGCGCTGTATTTTGAACTTCCTCGAAGGGAGAACCTTCAGAGTCCAGGTGGGAACAACACTGTCCCGACCATTTGTACAGGAGAATGGTGTCCCACAGGGGTCAGTTCTAAGTGTCACTCTCTTTATCGTGAAAATGAACTCAATAGCAAAAGTAATTCCTCCTTCTATTAAGTACTCGTTGTACGTTGATGACGTGCAGATTTCCTATTGCTCTTCAAATGTGTCTGCATGTGAGCGCCAGCTCCAGCTGGCAATCAACAGGTTAGTGAAGTGGTCAAATGAAAATGGCTTTCAGTTCTCTCCTGAAAAGACTGTTTGTGTCCACTTTTCGAGGCTTCGGGGAGTTTTCCCTGAGCCAGTTTTGAAGTTGCGCAGTCACCCAATTAATGTACAGCCTGAGCACAAATTTCTCGGGCTTATCTTTGACAAAAAACTGACATTTCTGCCACACATGAAACAACTCAAGAATAAGTGCATTAAATCCCTTAGCATTCTAAAGGTACTTTCACACCGGTCCTGGGGAGCAGATCGCGAAGTACTGAATCGCATCTACATCTCCACTGTCCTTTCTAGATTGGACTATGGATGCGCTGTTTATGGGTCGGCTCGACCAACTGCTTTGAAGATACTCGATCCGATACATCACCAGGGACTACGCTTAGTCCTTGGCGCATTCAGAACATCGCCAGTGGAGAGTTTGTATGTCGAGTCGAACCACTGGTCACTCGCAAGACGGAGGTTTTTTCTTAGCGCCACATATGCACTTGGGGTTCGGTGTTACCCCCAACATCCAGCGCTCGAATGTGTGCGGGACACTCAATACAGGCAACAATTTTTGAATAAACCGTCACAATCACTTCCTTTTTGTATGCGCATCTCTCAGGAAGTTAAACGATGCAACTTTGCTGAATACGATTACAAGGTAATGGAATTTAAGCAAAGGCTGCCTCCATGGCATCCACCTCCAAGTTTCAACAAGTCACTAACAAAATTCAAGAAATCTGACACCTCACAGGCTGTTTTGTTACAAGAATTCCTTCATCTTCGAGAAAGCTTCAGCAAGCACACAGAGTTTTACACTGACGGTTCAAAAACCAGCTCAGGGGTTTCGTGCGCCATGGTTACGGGTTCACACACGAGCTCACACCGTCTCAGAACCAGCATGTCTATTTTTACCGCAGAACTGTATGCGATAATTTTAGCACTCAAGTACATATTGAACAATGAAATTACATCATCTGTAGTGTATACAGACTCTCTGAGCTCACTGCAAGCTATTTGCAACTTGCACCCAACTAAGGATTTGCTTGTTCACCATGCGAGGTGTTTAGCGAGTATGATCTCGGAGAGGTCTTACAACCTGATGTTCTGCTGGGTACCCAGCCATGTCGGGATACCTGGTAATGAGAAAGCCGATAGTGTTGCCACAAGTGCACTAACTGAAGATATAACCCCTCTTGAGGCCCCGATGCATGATATTAGACGGGCATTAAGAAACGTCATCAATGATCAGTGGCAGATATTTTGGGACACGCAGGATAAAAATAAGTTACATTCTGTCAAGCCTAATCTCGGGAGAAACTTATCTCCACTTCCAAACCGTCTGCATGAGGTGGTACATTGTCGGCTAAGGTTGGGTCATACATTCCTTACTCACGGGTACTTGTTGCGGCGTGAGGACGCCCCGGAGTGTGACCACTGCGGGGGGACGCTTTCTGTTATGCACATCCTCATTACATGTCCATCCTATGAAGATGTTCGTCGACGTCACTTCTATCGATTTTACAGATATTGTTTACCGTTTCACGCGGCCCTTTTGCTGGGTGATGAGGCTGAAGTACCTTTTACAGCTGTGTATGAATATTTCAAGGACATCCAGCTAATTGGTCTCTTGTGATCTCATACTGTTATTTTAGTCATTTTATCATATGTGGTAACTGTCTCCGGTAGTTCTTAAATAATCATCTCTGATTTTACGTTTGCCATCGTACTTACCATTGCTTGGCGCTCTATAGCCTTGGTAGCTTTTGCGCCAATAAACCCTAATTATCATCATCATCATCATCGCCATGCTAGTACTGGACAGCTGTTTCGGCCTTGTTGGGCCATCAGCAGCAGTACGCAGGCAGGCAACGTTTGAGCCGATGGCGTCAGAAGATCACGTGGCACGTGATGCCTCCCGTCAGGGTGTCCTAAGACACCTCTGAAAGCCCAGTGCAAAGCCAGTCAAGTGTATAAGGGAAAAGAAAATTAGCAAGAGCTCTTTGGCTGCACGTGTAGCATGTGTTTGTAAGTCAAACATCGCCATGCTAGTACTGGACAGCTGTTTCGGCCTTGTTGGGCCATCAGCAGCAGTACGCAGGCAGGCAACGTTTGAGCCGATGGCGTCAGAAGATCACGTGGCACGTGATGCCTCCCGTCACTGTGTCCTAAGACACCTCTGAAAGCCCAGTGCAAAGCCAGTCAAGTGTATAAGGGAAAAGAAAATTAGCAAGAGCTCTTTGGCTGCACGTGTAGCATGTGTTTGTAAGTCAAACATCGCCATGCTAGTACTGGACAGCTGTTTCGGCCTTGTTGGGCCATCAGCAGCAGTACGCAGGCAGGCAACGTTTGAGCAGATGGCGTCAGAAGATCACGTGGCACGTGATGCCTCCCGTCAGGGTGTCCTAAGACACCTCTGAAAGCCCAGTGCAAAGCCAGTCAAGTGTATAAGGGAAAAGAAAATTAGCAAGAGCTCTTTGGCTGCACGTGTAGCATGTGTTTCTAAGTCAAACATCGCCATGCTAGTACTGGACACCTGTTTCGGCCTTGTTGGGCCATCATCAGCAGTACGCAGGCAGGCAACGTTTGAGCCAATGGCGTCAGAAGATCACGTGGCACGTGATGCCTCCCGTCAGGGTGTCCTAAGACACCTCTGAAAGCCCAGTGCAAAGCCAGTCAAGTGTATAAGGGAAAAGAAAATTAGCAAGAGCTCTTTGGCTGCACGTGTAGCATGTGTTTGTAAGTCAAACATCGCCATGCTAGTACTGGACAGCTGTTTCGGCCTTGTTGGGCCATCAGCAGCAGTACGCAGGCAGGCAACGTTTGAGCCGATGGCGTCAGAAGATCACGTGGCACGTGATGCCTCCCGTCAGGGTGTCCTAAGACACCTCTGAAAGCCCAGTGCAAAGCCAGTCAAGTGTATAAAGGAAAGAAAATTAGCAAGACCTCTTTGGCTGCACGTGTAGCATGTGTTTGTAAGTCAAACGTCGCCATGCCAGTACTGGACAGCTGTTTCGGCCTTGTTGGGCCATCATCAGCAGTACGCAGGCAGGCAACGTTTGAGCAGATGGCGTCAGAAGATCACGTGGCACGTGATGCCTCCTGTCAGGGTGTCCTAAGACACCTCTGAAAGCCCAGTGCAAAGCCAGTCAAGTGTATAAGGGAAAAGAAAATTAGCAAGAGCTCTTTGGCTGCACGTGTAGCACGTGTTTGTAAGTCAAACATCGCCATGCTAGTACTGGACAGCTGTTTCGGCCTTGTTGGGCCATCAGCAGCAGTACGCAGGCAGGCAACGTTTGAGCCGATGGCATCAGAAGATCACGTGGCACGTGATGCCTCCCGTCAGGGTGTCCTAAGACACCTCTGAAAGCCCAGTGCAAAGCCAGTCAAGTGTATAAGGGAAAAGAAAATTAGCAAGAGCTCTTTGGCTGCACGTGTAGCATGTGTGTGGAAGTCAAACATCGCCATGCTAGTACTGAACAGCTGTTTCGGCCTTGTTGGGCCATCAGCAGCAGTACGCAGGCAGGCAACGTTTGAGCCGATGGCGTCAGAAGATCACGTGGCACGTTATGCCTCCCGTCAGGGTGTCCTAAGACACCTCTGAAAGCCCAGTGCAAAGCCAGTTAAGTGTATAAGGGAAAAAAAAATAGCAAGAGCTCTTTGGCTGCACGTGTAGCACGTGTTTGTAAGTCAAACATCGCCATGCTAGTACTGGACAGCTGTTTCGGTCTTGTTGGGCCATCAGCAGCAGTACGCAGGCAGGCAACGTTTGAGCCGATGGCGTCAGAAGATCACGTGGCACGTGATGCCTCCCGTCAGGGTGTCCTAAGACACCTCTGAAAGCCCAGTGCAAAGCCAGTCAAGTGTATAAGGGAAAAGAAAATTAGCAAGAGCTCTTTGGCTGCACGTGTAGCATGTGTTTGTAAGTCAAACATCGCCATGCTAGTACTGGACAGCTGTTTCGGCCTTGTTGGGCCATCAGCAGCAGTACGCAGGCAGGCAACGTTTGAACCCATGGCGTCAGAAGATCACATGGCACGTGATGCCTCCCGTCACTGTGTCCTAAGACACCTCTGAAAGCCCAGTGCAAAGCCAGTCAAGTGTATAAGGGAAAAGAAAATTAGCAAGAGCTCTTTGGCTGCACGTGTAGCATGTGTTTGTAAGTCAAACATCGCCATGCTAGTACTGGACAGCTGTTTCGGCCTTGTTGGGCCATCAGCAGCAGTACGCAGGCAGGCAACGTTTGAGCCGATGGCGTCAGTAGATCACGTGGCACGTGATGCCTGCCGTCAGGGTGTCCTAAGACACCTCTGAAAGCCCAGTGCAAAGCCAGTCAAGTGTATAAGGGAAAAGAAAATTAGCAAGAGCTCTTTGGCTGCACGTGTAGCATGTGTTTGTAAGTCAAACATCGCCATGCTAGTACTGGACAGCTGTTTCGGCCTTGTTGGGCCATCAGCAGCAGTACGCAGGCAGGCAACGTTTGAGCCGATGGCGTCAGAAGATCACGTGGCACGTGATGCCTCCCGTCAGGGTGTCCTAAGACACCTCTGAAAGCCCAGTGCAAAGCCAGTCAAGTGTATAAGGGAAAAGAAAATTAGCAAGAGCTCTTTGGCTGCACGTGTAGCATGTGTTTGTAAGTCAAACATCGCCATGCTAGTACTGGACAGCTGTTTCGGCCTTGTTGGGCCATCAGCAGCAGTACGCAGGCAGGCAACGTTTGAGCCGATGGCGTCAGAAGATCACGTGGCACGTGATGCCTCCCGTCACTGTGTCCTAAGACACCTCTGAAAGCCCAGTGCAAAGCCAGTCAAGTGTATAAGGGAAAAGAAAATTAGCAAGAGCTCTTTGGCTGCACCTGTAGCATGTGTTTGTAAGTCAAACATCGCCATGCTAGTACTGGACAGCTGTTTCGGCCTTGTTGGGCCATCAGCAGCAGTACGCAGGCAGGCAACGTTTGAGCCGATGGCGTCAGAAGATCACGTGGCACGTGATGCCTCCCGTCAGGGTGTCCTAAGACACCTCTGAAAGCCCAGTGCAAAGCCAGTCAAGTGTATAAGGGAAAAGAAAATTAGCAAGAGCTCTTTGGCTGCACGTGTAGCATGTGTGTGTAAGTCAAACATCGCCATGCTAGTACTGGACAGCTGTTTCGGCCTTGTTGGGCCATCTGCAGCAGTACGCAGGCAGGCAAAGTTTGAGCCGATGGCGTCAGAAGATCACGTGGCACGTGATGCCTCCCGTCAGGGTGTCCTAAGACACCTCTGAAAGCCAAGTGCAAAGCCAGTCAAGTGTATAAGGGAAAAGAAAATTAGCAAGAGCTCTTTGGCTGCACGTGTAGCATGTGTTTGTAAGTCAAACATCGCCATGCTAGTACTGGACAGCTGTTTCGGCCTTGTTGGGCCATCAGCAGCAGTACGCAGGCAGGCAACGTTTGAGCCGATGGCGTCAGAAGATCACGTGGCACGTGATGCCTCCCGTCAGGGTGTCCTAAGACACCTCTGAAAGCCCAGTGCAAAGCCAGTCAAGTGTATAAGGGAAAAGAAAATTAGCAAGAGCTCTTTGGCTGTACGTGTAGCATGTGTTTGTAAGTCAAACATCGCCATGCTAGTACTGGACAGCTGTTTCGGCCTTGTTGGGCCATCAGCAGCAGTACGCAGGCAGGCAACGTTTGAGCCGATGGCGTCAGAAGATCACGTGGCACGTGATGCCTCCCGTCAGGGTGTCCTAAGACACCTCTGAAAGCCCAGTGCAAAGCCAGTCAAGTGTATAAGGGAAAAGAAAATTAGCAAGAGCTCTTTGGCTGCACGTGTAGCATGTGTGTGTGAGTCAAACATCGCCATGCTAGTACTGGACAGCTGTTTCGGCCTTGTTGGGCCATCAGCAGCAGTACGCAGGCAGGCAACGTTTGAGCCGATGGCGTCAGAAGATCACGTGGCACGTGATGCCTCCCGTCAGGGTGTCCTAAGACACCTCTGAAAGCCCAGTGCAAAGCCAGTCAAGTGTATAAGGGAAAAGAAAATTAGCAAGAGCTCTTTGGCTGCACGTGTAGCATGTGTTTGTAAGTCAAACATTGCCATGCTAGTACTGGACAGCTGTTTCGGCCTTGTTGGGCCATCAGCAGCAGTACGCAGGCAGGCAACACTTGAGCAGATGGCGTCAGAAGATCACGTGGCACGTGATGCCTCCCGTCAGGGTGTCCTAAGACACCTCTTAAAGGCCAGTGCAAAGCCAGTCAAGTGTATGAGGGAAAAGAAAATTAGCAAGAGCTCTTTGGCTGCACGTGTAGCATGTGTTTGTAAGTCAAACATCGCCATGCTAGTACTGGACAGCTGTTTCGGCCTTGTTGGGCCATCAGCAGCAGTACGCAGGCAGGCAACGTTTGAGCCGATGGCGTCAGAAGATCACGTGGCACGTGATGCCTCCCGTCAGGGTGTCCTAAGACACCTCTGAAAGCCCAGTGCAAAGCCAGTCAAGTGTATAAGGGAAAAGAAAATTAGCAAGAGCTCTTTGGCTGCACGTGTAGCATGTGTTTGTAAGTCAAACATCGCCATGCTAGTACTGGACAGCTGTTTCGGCCTTGTTGGGCCATCAGCAGCAGTACGCAGGCAGGCAACGTTTGAGCCGATGGCGTCAGAAGATCACGTGGCACGTGATGCCTCCCGTCAGGGTGTCCTAAGGCACCTCTGAAAGCCCAGTGCAAAGCCAGTCAAGTGTATAAGGGAAAAGAAAATTAGCAAGAGCTCTTTGGCTGCACGTGTAGCATGTGTTTGTAAGTCAAACATCGCCATGCTAGTACTGGACAGCTGTTTCGGCCTTGTTGGGCCATCATCAGCAGTACGCAGGCAGGCAACGTTTGAGCAAATGGCGTCAGAAGATCTCGTGGCACGTGATGCCTCCCGTCAGGGTGTCCTAAGACACCTCTGAAAGCCCAGTGCAAAGCCAGTCAAGTGTATAAAGGAAAAGAAAATTAGCAAGAGCTCTTTGGCTGCACGTGTAGCATGTGTTTGTAAGTCAAACATCGCCATGCTAGTACTGGACAGCTGTTTCGGCCTTGTTGGGCCATCAGCAGCAGTACGCAGGCAGGCAACGTTTGAGCCGATGGCGTCAGAAGATCACGTGGCACGTGATGCCTCCCGTCAGGGTGTCCTAAAACACCTCTGAAAGCCCAGTGCAAAGCCAGTCAAGTGTATAAGGGAAAAGAAAATTAGCAAGAGCTCTTTGGCTGCACGTGTAGCATGTGTTTGTAAGTCAAACATCGCCATGCTAGTACTGGACAACTGTTTCGGCCTTGTTGGGCCATCAGCAGCAGTACGCAGGCAGGCAACGTTTGAGCCGATGGCGTCAAAAGATCACGTGGCACGTAATGCCTCCCGTCAGGGTGTCCTAAGACACCTCTGAAAGCCCAGTGCAAAGCCAGTCAAGTGTATAAGGGAAAAGAAAATTAGCAAGAGCTCTTTGGCTGCACGTGCAGCATGTGTTTGTAAGTCAAACGTCGCCATGCTAGTACTGGACAGCTGTTTCGGCCTTGTTGGGCCATCAGCAGCAGTACGCAGGCAGGCAACGCTTGAGCAGATGGTGTCAGAAGATCACGTGGCACGTGATGCCTCCCGTCAGGGTGTCCTAAGACACCTCTGAAAGCCCAGTGCAAAGCCAGTCAAGTGTATAAGGGAAAAGAAAATTAGCAAGAGCTCTTTGGCTGCACGTGTAGCATGTGTTTGTAAGTCAAACACTGTTTCGGCCTTGTTGGGCCATCAGCAGCAGTACGCAGGCAGGCAACGTTTGAGCCGATGGCGTCAAAAGATCACGTGGCACGTGATGCCTCCCGTCAGGGTGTCCTAAGACACCTCTGAAAGCCCAGCGCAAAGCCAGTCAAGTGTATAAGGGAAAAGAAAATTAGCAAGAGCTCTTTGGCTGCACGTGTAGCATGTGTTTGTAAGTCAAACATCGCCATGCTAGTACTGGACAGCTGTTTCGGCCTTGTTGGGCCATCATCAGCAGTACGCAGGCAGGCAAGGTTTGAGCAGATGGCGTCAGAAGATCACGTGGCACGTGATGCCTCCCGTCAGGGTGTCCTAAGACACCTCTGAAAGCCCAGTGCAAAGCCAGTCAAGTGCATAAGGGAAAAGAAAATTAGCAAGAGCTCTTTGGCTGCACGTGTAGCATGTGTTTGTAAGTCAAACATCGCCATGCTAGTACTGGACAGCTGTTTCGGCCTTGTTGGGCCATCAGCAGCAGTACGCAGGCAGGCAACGTTTGAGCCGATGGCGTCAGAAGATCACGTGGCACGTGATGCCTCCCGTCAGGGTGTCCTAAGACACCTCTGAAAGCCCAGTGCAAAGCCAGTCAAGTGTATAAGGGAAAAGAAAATTAGCAAGAGCTCTTTGGCTGCACGTGCAGCATGTGTTTGTAAGTCAAACGTCGCCATGCTAGTACTGGACAGCTGTTTCGGCCTTGTTGGGCCATCAGCAGCAGTACGCAGGCAGGCAACGCTTGAGCAGATGGCGTCAGAAGATCACGTGGCACGTGATGCCTCCCGTCAGGGTGTCCTAAGACACCTCTGAAAGCCCAGTGCAAAGCCAGTCAAGTGTATAAGGGAAAAGAAAATTAGCAAGAGCTCTTTGGCTGCACGTGTAGCATGTGTTTGTAAGTCAAACACTGTTTCGGCCTTGTTGGGCCATCAGCAGCAGTACGCAGGCAGGCAACGTTTGAGCCGATGGCGTCAAAAGATCACGTGGCACGTGATGCCTCCCGTCAGGGTGTCCTAAGACACCTCTGAAAGCCCAGTGCAAAGCCAGTCAAGTGTATAAGGGAAAAGAAAATTAGCAAGAGCTCTTTGGCTGCACGTGTAGCATGTGTTTGTAAGTCAAACATCGCCATGCTAGTACTGGACAGCTGTTTCGGCCTTGTTGGGCCATCAGCAGCAGTACGCAGGCAGGCAACGTTTGAGCCGATGGCGTCAGAAGATCACGTGGCACGTGATGCCTCCCGTCAGGGTGTCCTAAGACACCTCTGAAAGCCCAGTGCAAAGCCAGTCAAGTGTATAAGGGAAAAGAAAATTAGCAAGAGCTCTTTGGCTGCACGTGTAGCATATGTTTGTACAAACATATGCTATGTCAGAGGTGTCTTAGGACACCCTGACGGGAGGCATCAGGTGCCACGTGACCTTCTGACGCCATCCGCTCAAACGTTGCCTGCCTGCGTACTGCTGATGATGGCCCAACAAGGCCGAAACAGCTGTTCAGTACTGGCATGGCGACGTTTGACTTACAAACACACACACACACACCTGGGGCCCTATCCTGGTCAAAGTAATCTACCTCCATTACTTGAAATTTCTTCTGTCATTGGTGCACAATCGAAAAAGGCGTGGATATTAAAAGTGGTTGACACCTTCTATCAACCAATCGCCCCACGTGTTATCTTGGAAAGCGACCCGCCTTATCGGTGTTTCCACCTGAGAATCCGAAGGCCACACCTGTGATCTGCCCGCCCTGCCTTGTTGCTTCGGTTCTTAGGTGTCGGAAACAGAAAACTCTACCGGCGTAAAATTGAATTGCGTGGAACATGCGCGGAAAAGCACGCTCGTAATTTCCTTTTTTGCTGTTTGTCATTTTTCTTGACATACAGGTATGCAAGACGGCAATGTTTATGTGACACCGTGATTGTACTTTGCATTGATAATTCGGTATGTGCCCGTGAGATGGCGCTGATGGCAGGCAACAAAACGATGAAAGCGCGAAGGATCATTGCAAAGGGTCGAACCGAACGGACAGTGTGGCGCGAGCCGTAAACGCGTTTATGAG
Organism: Ornithodoros turicata; assembly: GCF_037126465.1. Taxonomy (NCBI): domain Eukaryota; kingdom Metazoa; phylum Arthropoda; class Arachnida; order Ixodida; family Argasidae; genus Ornithodoros; species Ornithodoros turicata. The sequence continues at coordinate 67,538,586 of NC_088203.1, forward strand.
AAATCGGTTCGTGCTTTAAATCTTGAGCTTTATTTATGAGCTTTTCTTTATATTTTTCTGTGTGTTCGTGTGCTCGATATGCGAAATGATAATTCGCATTTCAGTATGCTTCTTTTGCTCGTGAGCTGTGGGGGTGGTAATGATACCGCAAATTAGATAGTTTTACTCAACAAACGGTGAACTTTGATCGATGCGTTTTTTGTGTGCACACCGCTACGTTGCAATAACATTGATTGTACGACGTACGGCTCGGACGACGCTTCGAAAAGCCCGCCACTTTCACGCATACGATGCCGCGATCGGCGCAGAGAAACGGTGTTACGCGGTGCTTTTCTATCGTTATTAAACAAAAACGTGGAAAGATGTGAATTTTTTTGATGTGACGAGCACATACAGACTTTATACAACACAATAAACGGAAATGCACATGCGGACGGACCCATCACAAAACCCATCGCCGCTCAAAGTAATCGACCCTCTTTCGCTACATTACTTTTCCGCTTTGAAACTAATCTTTTACGTCATTGTTACGTCAAAATGACGTAGGGTCACGGTCCGAGATTAGGGCCGAGAGCCTGCAAAGGAAAACTAGGTATAAATTTCAACTGAAACGGGCGGTATTTAAGGGCGGAGTATTTCGTGGCAGCCCCGCCCTACAGCTTGTGACGTAAAGTAATCGAGGTCGATTACTTTTGACGAGGATAGGGCCCCTGATGTACGGTGAGTACAATATGGGTAACGGCTTGGATGGGACCTACAATATGGTGGCCGATGGCAGCACATCTGCCTGCTAGCGACAGTGGCAGTCTCCTGCGGATGACGTCATGTGTGAATAAACCTTATAAATTGACGTGGTGATAGAGCTCTTGCTTTGTAATGTCTTTTATAATGTACACAATGTTTATCTTTACCCTGTACAGAATATTTGTATCGAAGTCGTGAGAGCAACACAGATGTTGTTTTTACATAATGCAGTGATGGAAGTGCTGCGCCAATCATGGAGTGGTTCGCAGTCGCCTGCTCGACCAATCGAGGTCGCCTGTCACATTGATGTATCAACGATTGCGCTCATCATTTTGTTTTCTCCGGTTCAGGGACATGTTGCCAATGTACAAGTGTCAAATGCAAATGTAAATGTACAAATGTCAAATGTAATGCCAAAAAATGTCGATGCAACCTCGCTTGCATTTTGCTTCTATGTTCATCGCTATCCGAACTGAGAGGCACGAGGTGATTTCCACGCTTAGACTGATTTTCGATTCCCAGGGTAGCTTGCGGTCTCTCTAAAGATATTGGTTAAACCAATTTACGACTGCCACTGTAACTTGCTACCTTTGAGGATTGCTCAGTTCTTAGGCAACGAAACAAATTGAGTATGTGGACACGAAGTTCGCCCCCACTATGCACAGATTCCTCAGAAGCAGGTTAGGCTTGTGAGCCACCAATCTCGCGCCTCTATGTTGAATGGAAAATTTTCCAAGACACAAAGAAAATGAAATTACCGTGAGGTGAGATCCCGGCATCGTCCACATGAGGTAGTCACGCACAGATCTTCAGCTGTTGCTGAAATTCGTGCTGTGTGGCTGTAACAGTCCTGTGATTTTTGTACGTGCGGCATCTTTTCTTTATGGGTCTATCAGATCAGTGTTGATACTGTTTTTGCTCTTATGTGGCCAGACGAGCATCCCGTGAAAGAGTGTGCATAGCCACTAAACAAACTAGTTAGGACTAGCAGGCTACATAACGCTTTCTGACGTGTTTTGTTCTATTTTCTTGCCACAGTGAGTCATTAGAGGCAGCGCTGCAGCACCAACAATCACTCATTGGAAGAAAGGAGCGAGGTGGCCTTCAACACTCTGCTGCCAATTCAACACTCGTCAGTCAAACACAAGACACCTGTTTGGCACCGAAGTCAATCCAGTTATAGACCGAGTTTTGTACCATAGACATGGTGTGTGGTTTACTGGGAATGAATGTTGATGCGGAGCTTCATATTTGCTATCAATTCTATCACATTTCTGCATGAATGCATGCGAGGACGGTAGCAGGACTAGTCATGGTCTAAAGTACGTCTAAGGGTGGCTAAAGTAAGGTACAGGAAATGTATAACCCGAGACCTGTCTCACGAATGGAGGGATAAAATTGGTCTAGCCGCGGACTTCATGTATAATACATGGTTAGGTGTCTGACCAAGTTCCAGACATCTGGTCAAAAACGTGTCTAAATGTCGGCTAGGTACATAGACATCAGATGTCTAGGGCTAGATGGCTAGGTGGCGTAACATTAGACGTGTTATTTGTCGTCTAGTGGACGGATAATTGACATTTGGTCTAGTGCCTAGACATTCTATAGACATTCCTTATCTCTTTTTTAAAACTTCATTTAGACGTCTACTAGCCCGCCATGTGCTCCCTGGGTAAGTAATTGATGATCTTGTAGTTACATACTTTCTTCGAGATAATATTCGCCTGACCAACTCAAAAACGGCATCTATTTTGTTCCGCTAGTTTTTGTTTGTTTTTTTACAAAAATTCTGTAACGAATAAAAAAAACACCCTGTATATAGATAATGACCAGTGCTATCGTGTTGGTGGGTAACCGGCAAACAACCTGCAGGAATTGTATGACAAGTTTCCCTGGAGTTGTGCCTCCAGGGTGGACTGTGAAACGAAACTGTGAAGCATAAACTGCATATCAGTGATGAAATTGTTACTGCTAAAACATCAGAAACGAAACCTGGGACCTAAGATGCAAGAAAAACAAACAAAAAATGAGGTACAGGAGAGCTTTTTTATGGCAAACGGATCAAAATGGGCACATTCAACAGCCGCGCCTATTTTTCAACATCGGTGGCGGCGCACACCTCTAGTTGTTTAGGCGCTGACGTAAGTGATATCAGTGTTCTTCAAGACATCCCTCCCTCTCTACGGAGCATACGGGAATGTAAGCAAGCGATCGGGGCAGGGAGCGTCTGCTCGATCGACGTAGGCTCCTTCATTGCAGTGTTTTTCTATTTGTGGGATGGTTTGCCAATGCCAAAACACGTTGTTGATACCACCATCATACCACTCTAAAAAAAGGAATACTTTTACTCCTTTTGGGGACTAAATGCCTTGCCACAAAAAATAGTCCCTTTCGGGAGTAAATGCACGGGAGTAAATGAATGTCACAGAGTGCAAAGTGCATTTCCCGCGCAGTTGTAAGAGTCCCAAGTACATAATTCGTGTACATGCATGATAATACTTTGAAGCAAACCGTCAACCGTGATATATCGCGTGATATAAAATCCTGCACCATACATAGGGCACAATTTGCGGAGAAAGATGCGCTAACTGTTTCTTACTCTGTGTGGTTGGAATATTGCTACGTTGTCTGAGTTATACAGCCTTATGCCGCTCAAATTGACCAAGGGACATATTTACGTAGACTGTTGCATTCAGGAGACGATGCGCGAAGTTCAGTGACGATTTGCAGTCCTGGGGAGTAAATGTCGGGACTAAATGTCGGGTTAGGGAGCTAAAATGGGGAGTAATTGCAGACTAGGGGGTAGAAGCTGCAATTACTCCCTGTTTTACTCATTTTTTTCTTAGAGTGCAGTGCTCTTAGGATTCGTGCAATTATGCCGTCGCGTTGCCGGGCTGCGGCTAACAAGCGAAGAGCACCATGAACGTCACGTATTATCAACAGAGCTGTGCTACGCCTACATACGCTATTCTTGTTGGAATTGTAGTTACCTTTGATAAAGTAAGTCAATCGCTTGCTTACTTGCGAGACTTCACTCTCGTATCGTAACCGCTGCATCACTTGCTGCTTGCGAAGTCACGCACTACGCACATATATATATCTCTCTCGGATGGCTGGCGTTTGACGTTCCAGGAACAATAAGTAAGCTGCTTTAAGGGCATTATGTGAACTAGTCGTACTTGGCAAAAACATGGTATCGTATAGACACTGTAGGTACGTACGTAAGAATAAGGCATGAATGACAACAGCAACAGATTCCTGATGAACGTATTTGCCGAAATTATGCATTGTTGAGAGAGCAAGCACCAGATACCACACAAGATACTTACGTGAGGGCATATAATATGGCTTTTGAGAGCTCCAGAGCAGGACAAAACGAAACAAGGAAAAAATAATAGCGTAATACCTTGCACAGTACAAGTACACAGTGAAAGTGTAATTATCAGAGACGTCTTTGCATCTCACTTCTGCTTGTTCACAAGACCAATGCAGTCATGCCACAACACATTAATCAACCACTAAAAAAATAAAAAATACAAAGAGAGATGACGAGTTGCTTGCATACATCACCTAGCCATGTCATTATTACATCTGGATCTGGATATTGGTTTCAGCAGCCAGGTTAATTCTACTATCAATGCACATTTCCACACATTCCACAGATACTGTAGTTTCACACGTAACACATAATTTTATCGCCATACATAGATCATAGACCTGCCTGACTGATCTGCATAATGTTCACCATGGGTGAACAAGGACATTGCAAGCAAGATGAACAAATCATTGTTCTGTGGTCGGTCTTATAGTCAAAATGAGATCATATCCCACTAACCACTGAGAGGGGTTGCAACACCATCATCCCACGTAAACGTAAAAGAAGCCTCTTTTGTACCAATGTGTGTTTTACAACCAAGATGGGGATAGAACTTATAAAATGGGCACCGTGAATACCGAAACTTCTGTAGCTGTAATGTCATAGCCCTAACGGCTACCAATGGGATTGGTTATAGCTCTGAGGTCTGTGGCATTTGTTCGAGGGTTTCTATCTCGCGAAGTATGAAACGTAACAAAAATAATTATTTTTTTTTCAGTAGTATGGTGTGGAAAACATGCACCTATGATGTAACAAACCATCTCTATGAAAGCGTCCCAACCCCTTTAATCTTTCCCTGACACTTCATATAGTTCAAGTGGCTAAAGAACCTGGAGTATCGATTACCGTGAGCACAGGAAACTCGTGTTGGTTTCCCCATTCCTACACTTCTATAGAAGTCACCGGTTAATCGCAAATGAGGTGCCGAAAACCAAAAATCCTAGGTATGGGACTGCTTGTAGACGATCACTAAAGCCCTTCTGCTGTCCACTTGAAGTTAAGGCTTTGTAGAGTTGTCAGTGATTTAGTGACTCATTCAGTGTATCTCTTGTGGTGAGCTTGTGTAGCCTCTTGCTTCTGCTCAGGGTCTCATGAACAGCCACCACACACAGGGATTGAGCACAGCTAGCTCCAGTAACCTCCTGGACATAGCCTAACATGAAAATTAGCATTATTTGAATGCCTAAAACAGACAGAACCGGCCTGCGCAGTAAAGGAACAACGCAATTTCATGTTTCAGTAGTTTTATTGCATGTATTATTCTTGAGTAGACACAACCTGTGGCACACAGATAAGGTAGAAGTGGTGTTCTGATATATACGAGTATATTAGATACCTGACCGAGAAACAGCATTGAGGCAAGGAAACTTGTAGGGCACACAATGACAGGAAGTCTTTCAGAAGAGGAGGCACCTCCATTATCCCCTCCAGCTGTTCGAATGTTACAGTCCCTGTTAGTGAGGAATGCAGGACAATTGCTTAGTAATCCCTGCTAGCTTGAAATATTGTAAATCACCTTCATGGAGCCAAAGCTGCTCTCCAGTGTCTCGATATGGACGTCTTGCATGACCTTGATTCCCATGAATATGTGAAGCAACACCATGATCCAAATATCCATGATAATATCGTGAGCCACTTTACCAGGCAGGACCAACTTCCCATTATCATTGCTTGTTCATGTGCACCAGTAGAGGTGGTTTACAATGCTGTGGCACCATTTTTGCCAAATGTTGCTTCACCAATGCCCCTGCATGTATCTTTTTCCTCAGGCCTGAGCAAGGAGAAGCAGAGTAGTACGTATAATCATAACGGTTAAAGCTAGCAGTGCGAAAAATGTGCAAAAAGCATCTACACATTTAAGCTACAAATGTGATCAATAACGTTGACAGCAAAGCTTGCCCCCAAATGTACCCCTTCTAATACGAAATATGTTGTCGAACAACATACACAAGCTGGACTGCACATGTGTGTTATGACGGTGTGGATTACAAAGGAAATGTGGCTTATTACCTCTTGCAACATACAGCACGTCAAAGTGATGATTCACAGATGAATGAGCCTATCTGTGCCTATCGGTGATGAGCATGCTGACTGTCATCCCTTGGTGGTGGTGAAGGTACTCGAGTACCCAGAAGGCCTGCTGGTTGCTGGAGTCAACTTCAGCGGACTAGAACACAATAGAATTTGTAGCATGTGATAACCTTACATTACAACTTGAACACACAGCACTCACAGACACATCCCGGCTTTTAAATAGGAACAGTAATGCTGCCATGTAAGTGGGATACGGGGCTGTTCCACGGTTGGGAAAAGGCTGATGTGCAATGTGTTGATGTGGAAATAGCATGATCATACAGAAGTGAAGACAGACACAGAGCGTCTCAAAAGAGGGACCCTCAATTTCTTGCTGATTTCAGCTGCTGTGACTGTTTCGTCTTCTCTGTGCTCAAAGGGGGGGAGTGACGTTCAATAAATAATAAAAAAGAGAGGTCTGTCTGTTCAGGCAAGTTCCACCAACCACGTAATTTCACAATCAACTTCTCTGAGAAACTGCGTAGTTTTACATACAACCTCGCATTATAGGGCTCAGCAGCCCCATGTTTCTCGTTCACATGTTCCAATTGTGTGCAAGCCATAGTGCAAGTTCGTGCGGACACTTACCTGCTAATTAGGTCCTTTGGTGTGTCCTCTTTGTCATCGTTGAACCAGGCAGGTGCCTTTTCAGCGATTTTTGGAGTCCGAATCGGCCGTCAAGTGAACGACATCGTAACATTCTTATGCAAAATGCTTCGAGCACACACGACTGTTGCTTTCATAAGTTCAGAGCACTCAACCACTGGTTTCGTACCACCCAATCATGCACAAAAGCAACTGGTAACTTGGTACGAAACATCATTGTTGTTACCTTCTCGTACGGCGGGGAGCACGGCATTCTCACAGTTCTCTCACACCACGTCTCTCACAAGGTGACACCTTAGAAGAAGTTGTATGTACTGACCAGCCGAAGGGAAACGATGATGCCCAAATTTAGAAGATAGCGGTGCTCGTGATGCTTGTATGTACGGGCGACTCTCGATTTCGCTTTCAGTCTGGCGATTGCTCGCGATTGCGAAACCGCGAGCAAGTCAGCAAGCCAAGAAGAGCCAAAGCGAAAGCTGACCGTGACGTCACGGGTTTGAACCGACGATCGGACGGCAAACCAAAAAGTTGATTTCTCCGTAAATACAGGGTGTTTGGCCAAACTATTTTGGAAGTACGCTCAATAGGCACCAACCTTTGTGCCTGCTCGCTTTTGCTGTGATCTGTGACAATAAATTTTGCCCGGAGCTGACCTGTAACCTTATCTCCATGGCATTAACGAACGACATTTTAGCGACAAAGCAAGCGAGCTCGTGTCATACACACAATGGTTCGTAATTAAACCTGAACACTGATAAGGAAGACCCCCCAAATCCAACTAGTTCACTGTCTTCATATTTAACGAACTGTACTGTGAAATGCAGCCTCGTTATGAATTTCAAATATATGACGTACACTGTCATGCGGTTCTACGCCCGGTTGAATTGTTAGAGGCTGAATAAATGAGTTTCCAAGTGCGAGTTTACCTTTAGTTTTGAGACTTAACGCCGTCCACTTGGATATCACTTCCTAGATAGCTTCTGCTTGAAGATACGAACCCTAAATCCCACACATTTGATGTGAGTGCTTCGATGTAACAATCTCTCCAGAATTATATATTGAAAGAACACGATAAATTGGTGCAACTCGGATTTGTTGAAGGTAGAATGGCAGGTAGTAAGCAATTCCAAACAGTAAATGCAAAGCGTACGCAAAACGGATTACGCAGAACTCACGCTCCAGATCACCTAGGAGTGTACACAAAGTACAGGGGTCCCATTGAGTCGCTATACATAATTCTGCATAACTTGATGCCATGCAAAAAAAAAAAAAAAAAAACAGGGACACACCGTGACCAACACATACACTGCTGACCTCCCTCCCCCAACAAGAAACAGTCATGAAGTCGTATTAGAACTCTATCGCGAAACATGCTCCAGATGCAAGAGTGTAGGCACGCAGCAAACCCGCTATTGTCAAAGTCTCCAAGAACACAGGAGCCCGTCCCTCTGTGACTATTGTCTTGCCTAGAGCCTTCCCGAGGCACTCTTTGCAGAAGTATGGTTATTCATGGTCTTCGCTGTAGACAATGAAGTATCTACAAACACGGTTGGCCGGCAGTGTATAGTGTCCGTCTCCCTAATAGATTTCGACGAAATGCAAGAGTGTAACTAATGGGAATTGCAATGCGCATGAGAAACGTACCTACTTCCATCAGACGAAGGCCACGCGTCCGAGAAGTAGGAGTTTGAGCGAGTGGGTGCCCCCGTCCAAAACTTCTGGACCCCCCCCCCCCCCCGTCGCCGGATTGGCCGAAACCACTGCGTGACCGCTCAGGTTCACCAACGGCGTTTCTTTCTCGTCCCTATTACTGTTCTTTGCTTGTATTTATTTATCAGTTCGTACCTCCTTTCCTGGTCATCCTTCTTTCTGGAATAGCTATACTGGTCCAAACTGGTCAAAACCATATGTTTTTGGAAATGCGCGATGTACTGGAACCTTCGAGACGCGTCTCCCTTTCTGCGTCGGCAGTTATGGTGGTTATGGGATGCATTTTCTGTTTTTCTCGGAGGCACAATGCCGGCGCAATCTATCTCAATGTGCATAAAAGAGCATCTGGTGCTTAGCGCTTTAGTCAAATAATATTGTTACTGACTGCATTCGCCTCTATGTGAGATTCTTTTTCGATTGATACGAAACATAACAGGCTTTACTCGAGGCATAAAATGGTTATTTATGCCGAAGATGTTTCGAACTGCAGGGAAACCACTTCCACAAAAGATATAACACCAATTCAGAACTGTGAAAACTAGTTGCATTATTTCGTCAAACTGTCGTTTAAGCTGGTGTTACATGCGCCGTCTCTATTACAACAGTCAATCAGCCACCATAACAGATTAAAAACTTGGTTGTCAGTGCGGTGCACTCAACATCTGTCCTCAACTTTATTTCAAACACTTCCTAGGTCACCAAGCCGCATTTTCAGATCAAGATTTGTATTCATGCTGGTCGCGTCTCACATAAATGCTTCCAGGGTGCACGCTTTAATAGGAATTCGCAGGAATATGCGTTGTTACGGTTTCTGATCGCTATACAGAAGCTCTAACGTGAAGAGGGAGAGAGAGAAAAAAAAAAAGCAAAACTGTAAATTAGCTAAAAGAAGAACCATTACAGCTATTGTTAAAAATCGGACACTGGAATAGTTCGCTAAATGTCTGCTTCTCAAATACCTAGTTTATGTTAGTAACAGATGACATTTACTCATTCCACCCTTATGCACGCGATATACTGGGATCTTCGAGACGCGTCCCCCGTGTCTGCGTCGGCAGTTATGGCGCGATTTTTTTTTTCTCTCTCTTTCTCGGACACACAATGGCCGCGCAGTTGATCTCTATCTGCATACAAGTGCTTTTTGTACTCAGCGCTTTAGTCAAATTCACGACCATCTCTATAATACAGATTATTATAGAGATGGTCGTGGTCAAATTACATATTTACTGGCTGAGCACTACAACTACATAGCATACTACTCAGAGCATACTAACTCAGAGCATACTACTGAGCATTACAAAAAATAATAATACTAAAGCATCCTGACACGGAACTCCATGCACCCCGACTGGCCCCTGGGGCTTTGCTTATCGTCGCCGTGCGATTCATGGCTCACTTCATTGGGTGAAACCCACATTTTGTTTTGATTTGTCCTTTACGTGTATCCTGTATGGGGGAGGATCCAGGATTTTTTCCAGGGTACGGTTCTAGTTGCATATTTTTTTTAGACAAACGGTGAAAAAAAAACATGGGTTATCCCGCTCACCACGAAGCGGTGGCTTTCGATGGAAATATTTTAAACATCCAGACACTCGGTGAAAATCGGCTTGAAACGACACTGGCGCGAGCTATACGTACAGTAACAAAGCACTTTATTTTCAGATTTTACAAGGGTTATAACGGCTATGGCCTGAATTTATTGTAATAGATGGCCAGGTGCATGTTAAGAGACTCAGCAGACATTGCACACCGCTTTTTCCGCTGCAAAAATGTTAGGTTCTACATTAACACTCGATACCGGAAGTGCAAGCAAGTCCAACGCTGCGGCCAATAGCACCGGCCACTGTTCCTTGTGCGCCGCCCAGAAGCCGGCGATAGAAAAGTCACTTGTTGGGGTCACAGTCACCAAAAGATATTCAGCCAGCTCATCCTGGAGTTGTGATAGGTCACTGGATGACACGACACACTTAAAAGCGTGAAGAATGTGCTCAGCGCTACCGCCTACTTCGAACTTGTTGGTGGGATCAATAACCCTGACTTTATACCAGAAGGAGTAATCTAAAATGTCCAATGTGACAGGCAGGTTCCTTTCCCTTGTAGAGATTCACTTTGTGCGCACAGTCTCGTAAAATCTATTGAATGGTGTCACGCACTGCCCCCGATGTGACTCCGTCATCGTCTCTGGAAGGGTTGTTGTTCTTGTTCCAAAATCCGAACACGGTGTTGCTTCACACAACGTCTGCAGTTTCGCTTCCATCGCAGTCCAAGCACGTAGAAAACATCAGTTACTATTGTACGCTCCGACTCAATCAGTTTCATGATTTCAACAAGAATGCTTGAGGTTTCTGACAGGAAGGTCAGCTTAGCATACAGTACTGGAGAGTCTCTCAACATCAGGTTCCGCATTTTCTCCGGTTTCTCGCATTTGAGGTAAGTGGAATTCATCAGTTGCTGAGTGATTCCCTTCTTTGGTGCAAAACCACGCAAGCAGCCTGGGAAGGTCATTTACGTTGGCTATGGGTGCAAAATCCGTTTCCACCGAACATGAGAAACTTGTACCGGCGTACGCTTATCTGTGCTTTTCGATAACTACCGAAAACCGGAAGCCCTAGGTATTGGACAACATGCTATACACATGCGCTACCTAAAGCCAATTGAAGCGCTATTTATCGACAGAAATTTAGGGGAACCATGCCCCCTCCCCCTTAGCTCCACGCCTGATTCGTGTATGAACCAATTCAGAAATTTGGAAATCAACCCGATGTAGCATTATTTCTTGATACAGTCGTTTTAGTTGGTTGTTCCGGACTCGTGTCCACGAACTGTCTGCTTCTTAAACGCGGACTTTTTTTTATTAGACTATCTAAATTAGAAAATACATTTTTTATAACACCTTATGGAATGCGATGTATTCCTGGAATCTGTCATTCGCGTTTCTCTCTGCAGCGCGTGACGGACTCAGTTGCCTCTTGGTGTAAGGCATTTTCTTTTCTTTTCGTTGGAATCTGTGTGAGTTCATCTTCAGATTTGGTTTGGCTAACCTAACCTAACCCAACCCAACCTAGCCTAAAATGCCACGAGAAATCGCAAGCACGCTATGGGCATTTGTGAGGGAGACTTCACACTGGCATGTTTGTTTTCTTTCTCCCAATCTTTACTCCGTGTTTGCCAATGCACTTCTCGAAGTTGCTATCATTTGCAGGCGGGGCCAATACCATTGCTGTTTCATTGCTGCTGAGAGCTGAAGCTCCAGTTCGCCATAATAACTGGAAGGTCTATGGGACAGTCGCAATATTATTCCCAGGAACTCATGTTTTCACCCTAGTGACTTGTAAAATCTGCAGGAAAAAAAATTAAAATTTCGTTCACCGACAGCGGCGCGCCGATTCAGGGGACTCGGCGGTGGCGGCGAGTAAAAATTGCCCGCCGGCGCGGCGCACACCTCTACTTGCACGTGGCATTCCTTGTTCCTCGGGGAGACTCTTTTCGGCTGTAGTTCGAGTCACATGGGCTCCGCCTCTCGGCGAACGTCATATGTCACGTGAGAAAGTCGCTTCTGCCCGGGCGCCGGGCGCTGGCGATTCTTCTTGCTGAAGAGAGAATGAATGCGCATGTGGACATGTGCTCGTAGTTTTATGAGGTAAAGCGCAGTACTGCATAGCCTTGCTGAGATGAGTTTGTGTAAAACCGACAGCGGTTCGCTACACTGAGTGCATTCAGGTGGTTCTTCATCTCGAGTGAAACTGGGAAGTGTCTGAAGTTTCACCGCTTCCCCACCTTTCCCTCCCCCAGTTTTTTTTCATTGGTCTAATAAATATACCCCCTCCCGCTTCCCGGGCCAAAGTCGTAATACACGGCACTGGCACTGCCCCGGCCAAAATAGGGAAGCCGATCGGCGACAGCGCTGGGTATCTGGCACCCAAAATAATTCATACGGCAAGGAAAGCTTTTGTTCGTTTGTTAAACCAAGCATATCATTCCAGATTGCAACAAGAAGAGTAACTCGTTCACTAGTCCTTTCTTCGCAGGCAAGATGGGGGGGAGGATATATTTATTTATAGAAAAAACGGGGAGGAAACGCAAGATGGAGATTAGTGCTTGCCGAACGGAAACACAAATACCTGCTGCTGAACTTCGGATAAAGTTTGCGATCAACAACTACGAATCGCAAGGGAACTGTTCTGAACTCCCTGAACTTTCGTCTTCTGCAGCACAATACAATTTAGACTAAGTGCGACAGGTGTGAGCAGGCAGTTGTGCCTGTGATGTGTGATTCAAATGTGTGCTGAAATCGCTGGAAACATAAAATAAAAGAAAATAGCGAAATAATAGACTGAGAGCAATATGCATATGATTAATGTATTCCATTTAATCAAAGAGTTTCTCTATATATCTCGAAATTCGGAAGCATGTACAACAACAACAATAAATGATAGAGAAGTTATGATGACATGGGATGTTTACCCCTGGTAGCCAAAGGACCCAACCCTACTTCACAGAGGTGAATATGAGATGAAACACAAAGCTCGTAGAAAAGTTCCACATAGCTGTGGTAATCTATACTATTTTGTGAAGTAAAATAAATTTGAAAATCACCGTGTATCAAATACATAATGCTGAATTCGAGAAGCCGTAATGGGTAACACGTGTCGGACACCGGTACACAGGCAACGACGTAAATAATATTTGGTGACTCGTTGGAAGTGCTGACTGTTTCAACGGAACATTTAACGGAATGTTTATCCTGTTCTCAGTCTGACGGCCCGCGTACATATACCCGCTCATAATACCTTTTTTGAAGTTAGAATTTAAAAAAATCGCATAATTTCCCCTAACTTGCAAACAATTCTGCCGCCGAGCACATACCAATCTGACCTCCCCGTCAGTAGTAATGACTGTCCACAGACTGCCACCAACTCACAACTTCGTCTAAACACGATTAAATTAGCAATTAGAGCTAATTGGGACCCCCCACATTAATCAGGACCCTCCAGGGAGTCATTACACTAATTGGGGAGCATCTAACTTGTGTCCAGACCAAGCTGTAAGTTGGCGGCAACCTGTGTCCATAAAAATAGAAAATAGGCACAAAATAAAATAAAAAGATAGAAATAGCGTGGAGAGAAACAATTTATTCGAAAATCAACGATGCCAACGGCGAAGAAGCCGCTCCGCAACACCCGAGTGACCAGCACCCGCCATGTTGGTAGTTGGCACCCAGCAGTTGCAGAGACCGACGACAGGTGGCCACTTAGTTGCAAAGCATCACACCAGATGGCGCCACCATCATAGCTCTAGGCGAGAAAGACAGAACAAGACACTAGCGGCAGGTAGAAAATGCCAACACTGCTGAACAAGTCTAGGCATGCGAGAGAAAAGGTCTAACCGCTACTGCTAAACAGAAAACAGTACACATCGGGGAAAAGGCAATCGCTTAGGCCGAACCACAGCGCCTCAACACTATACACCTAACACAAGGCGGGAACCGCTAAACAACAGGCTTGCTCTCCGCTAAACAAGTATAAACATCCGAGAAAAGGTTTAACACGAGCGCGGTCAAACATCGACAAATCACTCGTTGGTCACCGCTAAACACGGCAAACATGCGAGAAGAAGAGCGCGGCAAATCACTCGCCTTTCCTCCGCGGCGACTGCTCATCAGCCAGGCAGAAACTGAGCGGGCGCGGAGCAACCAAGTGTACGTCTGCTCTCCGCGACAGCCAGCCAGAAACTGAGTGAGCGCGGGGACTGCGGAGCAACCGAGCACACGTCTGCTCTCTGCGACAGCCAGCGAGAAACTGACTGAGGCGACGCGCTGCGGCAGCTATGAATACGCGCGCGCGCGCTCCTAGCGCATTCTGCGCCGCCCGCCCGCGGGTGTTTTCGGTTTCGGCTCTGCGCTGCGCGCGCGCGCTCCTAGCGGCCGACGGGTGGCTTCTCAGTTTCGGTTTCACTCTCCTTTCTTTGCGCACGTGTTTATCTGTATACAGGCAGCGCGCACCGCACTCGCGTCATCACTACGTGAAGATGTACAGCTACCACTCGTTACAAAATTGTTCCCGCACCCACGCTTCTTGGGATGAAGTGGAGAAGGATTGTTTCAACAGCGAAAGTCCCCGCAACGAGCTTGTCATCACTGCTTTTCGCTACGTGATAGACATGGTAGGCTTTGGCAATATAGGAGAGATCTCGCTGGGGCCGCTGCAGGAGATGGTGCGTCGAATCTACGCCCGTTACAAGAACGTCTGCATAACGGTTCCGGACGTACCCCTGGGACTGATGAGTGAATTTGTGAGTCTGGCCAACGCAGAATTCAACTACATCGCTGCAGACATCGTGGACCTTCTCGCTCGTGCCATCGCTCATATTAAGCACGCCCTGCGGAAGCAACGACATTTGCAAGCACTCTACATCGCAAACTTTGTCATTGATTTATTGAAATACCGCTTAGTTATTGACATGCAATGCATTAAACAGTCCGAATAACTTTGACGAGACTCTGTGTTTTCTTTCACTGAAACATGTTTATTGAATACATACAAAAGAGTTGGTCGATAGATGCCTGCACCCTCCCTGACTTGCCTCAAAAGAAAGGATATGGGGAATCTTCATCGCAGCATCGTCATTGCGCGGGTCACTGCTCCAGCACGATGACGGAATGGTCATTCTTTTCGTACACCCATTCCGCTACCACACTGCCACGATGACCCGTGCTTCTCCTGTCTGCGAGAGAGAGAGAGAGAGAAGCATGTCTCGACTAGAACTTTTATTCTCGATTACATGCGCGTGCAGCTCTTTGTTCCGCGGTTACTCGATGCCTGACGACGACGCTCTCGGGGTCTCTTCCGGGTTTTCCGTTGCTGCACAAAGAGAGAGCACTATCGTAATCCTATACGCATCAAAACACTAGGAAAGCTTACCGTATTCGCAGCTTCCGTAAGGGAAGGAGTGTACGGCATCCACAAGATAGTGCTTGTCGTCGTAGGGGACCAAGCTCTTCTTGTGTCTCGAAATGGTGTACATCGTTTGCTTTTTACTCTGGATGGTGCACGGCTTCTGAGAGACCGCCTTTTCATTGACTAGAGAATCTCGGTACACTTCGTGCAATAAATGTTTCCTCACCACGTCTTCCTTAACTCCTTTCACTCTCGCGATCTGTTTGTCTGTCCCAGCCAAGAGAATGCTGTACATTTTCGCTCGGATGGCTACGACTTCCTGAATAACTCCGCCTCCCGTCTCGTCTTTGAAGTACCCCATCTGATTCGCGTGCTCGTCATTGAAAAGCGGGTGGTCCAGCGGATAGGAAGACAGATCTAACTCACTCTCAATCTTCATCAGGTGCTCTTCCAGGCTTTCACATGTGAGAGAAAAAATTATGCTGTCCGTGTCGCTATAGATCAATTGCACTGGACACGTCAAGCGAGAAAAGAGCGACTCATAGATGAAGCTGTACATTCGGACTTTGGATATCTCTAGAATGACAAAGCCCACGTAAAGGGGTGCGTGCATTTGATGCGGCGTTGTTTCATCTCGTACAAGATGCACTTATCACTCAGAATGTGAAAATGCTGACTGTCAACGGAGCTAGCTTTTCGGAGCGCGCTTTCTTTGTCGTAGGCTATAGCATACCTTTTCATGCGTCTCACATTTTGTATCGACTTACCGAACGTGCTGTTCGACATGGTTTTGTACAGAACTCTCTCGAATTTCGTGGTTGTGGCATTCCTCAACGCGACGTTTCTCTGCACGAAGGTTCGCAAAAAGTTGTCTTGGCGGAACGAGAGGATGCTGTGAACACGTTTTATTTTCATGCCCAACCTCACGTACAGAGCGAGCAATGCGTAATGAACGACGTAGCATTCATTGTCGTAGCACGTCAGCAAGAGTTTCTTTGTGGGAGGGGCGTTCAGCGCCAACGCATCTTTCAGGTGTCGCTGGTAGGGGGACAGTTCGTTCTCGTCCACGCAACTGTGTTCGGGTGCCAGGGGAAAATCCCTGGTGAGCACGTGCAGTTCTTCGGGATACAACAAGTCTACCACATACACGTAACCCACGTCCGAATCGTGAGGAATGTTGAGAAAATCGATCTCGCTCCACCTCGAAGGATCGACCCACTCAAAACCACCTGTCGGGAGATGGAAGGTCATCGTGTACGGGTACAAACTGTTCAAGTCGAGGTACTGGATTAAAGTCTTTTCTTGCTGGGGGTCGTAATCGTCACACCCCTCGTGATTAGCCCGACAGTATCTGTGGAAGCTGTTACAAATGCCTCCCCTGATTCCCTTCTCGATCGTTTCGTACATCTCGCGATCGCTCATGAGCTCGAGTTTGACATTGGTGAGCTTCAGAGCGCTACTCCACATGTAACTGGCGAGGGACATGGCACGTAAGATATCCATCCCATCCGTCTCTAGCGCAATCTTCCTGAAATACAGTACGACGTCGCAGAGCTGACAAGCGTGTAACCACCGAGGTTCTTACATTCGAACAATTCGAAAATCTCGAGGGCGTACTGACGAGGGCCTCACGCTGTTCACATAGACACAGTTAGAAATGGGGAAAAAATTTTTTTTTTCGGGTACACATCTCAAAACACGCTTTACACAAGTAAAGTTGGCTTCCCCCGGTTGCATGCGTGCGTTAGGTGAAGCCCGTCCCATCTGGCTGCTCACTAGTTCACAATGAAACTTTTTCACATGCTCTGACGGCGGCCCTACACATACAAGATATGGCGCCGCTTGTCTTTGCAAAGATGGACAGCTGCCATTGCATTGGTGACTCATTTCTATCCAACTGGGTCATACTTCTAGAGAGCCAGCGTTCTGAACAGCTTACATGCCGCGGCCTCCCGCTGTTCACATAGCCACAGTTGGAAATGGGGAAACATTTTTTTTTCAGGGTACACATCTCAAAACCCACTCTACACGAGTAAAGTTGGCTTCCCTCGGTTGCATGCGTGCGTTAGATCAAGCCCATCCCCCTGAGAACAAGCTTAGGATCGTTTAGGATGTGTGTGCTTTGCAGTTCAACTTAAAAATTGTTTCAATCAAGCAGAATGGCAAATGATGCAATGGAGCGCGTTCATTCTTGAGAACGAATTTTGTGACAGAACATAAACAAAACAAAACATTTCAATGTGCAAAAAACTCATCGTGATGCTAATCAGGGAAGCCAGCACGCGTTCGAAATAAGCAAGAAGAAGCACATGATCGACAAAACAACGATAGTTGATGCTGTGCAGAGAAGCTGGTTTGAGGGAAAAACAGCTTGTATGATCAATAAACCCTATGGAGCTTGGGCCTGCTTTTATTTTATACAGCACGCATTCAACACACGAAATTAAATAAATCGAGCAGAATGACAATAGCATAGTGGCGCTATGTGGTGAAGCTCAAGACGCACTGACACTCCAACGCTTATTAAACAATGCTATGCACGCACGTACTGAAGCTAAAAAAAAAAAGACTCAACCCAAGCTAAGTATGAAGAATCACCATTTCACATTGCTCCCCTCAGAATATTCTGTTCAAACATAGCCAGCGCACACGACACAGCTCGTACGCAGAGCACAACTGGAAGCACTCTTAGAAATATAAGTTCAAGGCACAACGTCGCGCAATGAACGAGTTCACCTCGGCAAAAATGCGCTCACCTTCGCAGACGGGCACATAGATTCACGAGCACCATGCAGCAATATCTGAAACATGCGACGCGCCTGCAGCTCGCGCGACTTTAGCCTGCCCATGTCCGTGTATATTGCGGTTTTAGACAGTGTGCGTTTAACATAAGAAATTAACTAAATCAAGTAGAATGGCGAAGCATAGTAATGGTGAAGCTCAAGATTGTTTCTCTCACTGACGCTCCAACGCTTATTAAACAAAGTGATCGAGTAGACTCATAGTGGTTGGTGCTATGCAGTGAAACTCTGCACGTACTCAATATTAAAAGAAGACTCAACCCAAGCTGAGTAGCAAGAAACACAATTTCATATTGCTTTCTGAGCTCTCACAGAGGCACTCTGTGGAAACGTATCCAGCGTATATATCACGCGACACACCTAGCGCGCGTTCCTTCAAAACAGTATGCAATATTATAAACAACTTCATCTCGAAAAAAAATATGTGCTCACCTTCGCAGACGGGCACACAGATTTACCAGCACCATGCAGCAATATCTGAAATACGAATTTCCGATGGCGCACCTGCAGCTCACGCGACTTTAGCCTGCCCATGCAGTTATTATCTAAATCAAGCAGAATGATAGAGCACAGTGATGCTATGTGATAAGGCTCTCACTGACGTCCCAACGCTTATTAAACAATGCTACGCGGTGAAGCTTCGCACGTACTCAATGTTAAAAAGAACACTCAACCTAAGCCGAGTATGAAGAAACACAATTGCTCTCCCAGAACATTATGTGCAAACATAGCCAGCGCACGCAACCTAACTCGCACATGTACCTTCGAAACAGAGCGCAACTGGAAGCACCATTAAAAACATAAATTTAGGATAATCACACGGCGTCGCATTATGAACAAGTTCATCTCATAAAAAAATATGGGCTCACCTTAAGAGCGTCACTGACGGGCACATGGATTCATAAACTAGCCGTACAGCAGGGCGTGAATTTCAGCCGCGTGGACAGCTCACGCGACTTTAGTCTGCCCATGTCGGCGTATATTGCAGTTTTAGATAGATGGCGTTCAACATAAGCAATTAATTAAATCAAGCGGAATGACAAAAGCATAGTGATGCTATGTGGTGAGGCTCCAACGCATATTAAACCGAAATTGGTTGGTGCTATGCACGACCGTACTGAACCCAAGTCGCGCCTCCGCGTTCCTTCTCTATACTGGAAGCACCAATATTAAGCCCTGCTGGAAATAGTCGAATTCAAAATAGCCCAGAAATCTCATTCGGTTTAAGTGGATATCACATTCGCAATTCTCATTGAAAGGAGCCAAAATTTCCCATTCCGAATCGACAATTTTGGACAAATACCATGTTGGAAACTACTGGAATTTAGTGGGTTTCACAGAGAAATCACTGTAAATGTCAACGGGGATGAAGTGGAACCACGCTTACTAACACCCATTGGAGGCCAGTCTAGTTTACCATTGGCTAATGTGCTGTAGCCCAGATTTTACCATTAAAGTCCCTTTCACCATCACCACCACCACCACCACCCATTAAAGTCACATGGAAATTCACACTGACGATGCACCTGTATCGCCTGTGGCGATGAAACTCCCCACTCTCCAAGGTCACAAATAAAGTTGTTGTTGTTGTTGAATGTGTAATAACATTCGATTCTGCTGCATCGAATATGCAGAACGCATGTTTTTGTTGTAGAAAGGAGTTACACTAGATGCCGTTTCTGCGTGCACATTTATTTCTTCATACATCACAATACAGTAGATATTAAAATATTACAAATGGGACATATAAAGGTGAAAGTTATTTCAAATGTTTTGTAAGTGTGCATATTCACCAATCAATTGAAAATCGCTACCAAGACATAGTGAACAACAAGAGTAAAAACTTGATTCAGCACTTATATATTTTGAAAGCATATACTGTCCATCATCAACACACACAAAATAAATCCACAATCAGTAACTTGATAGTGATGTGGCCCCAAGGTCCGTACAGCGTCGGCGAACAAAACAGAAGGTCTTGAAGCACTCAACCATCATGGTCTTCTGTGCTTCGTAGGTGATTCGCGATGCCCCGTCCAGCTTGCGTTTCATGCGCGAAAATTAACCCCATCCAACTTCGGGAAGATTCCGTTCGGGCCACCTGCTGACAAATACCTACGCCCCTGTGCCAGCTGCGTCGCACCAGCCTAACCTTCAAGAAACACAATTTTTAAAAGATACAGGAACAGCAGCATGTCAGCGTGAGTGGGTGTCAAATATATTACATACCGTTGCTGACAGTGCGGGAGGTAACACTGACTGCACATTTCGCTCTCCTACCATCACCGGTTGTAATGCCTACGAACAGGGATAAAACACGTGAGACTGTGTAGAAAGAACGCGTATGAACCTACGACGGCACATGTGCTTTTGAGTATATGTTCACGAACGTTTGAAATAACGTAGCGAACTATTTTCAACGCGGACGAGCCACTATGCGGTGCGGCACGGAAACATGTTACAACGCGCCTGCTTCGGACTCCGCGAGCGGCGACATCGGCGAACGGTTTGCTCAGTTGATTTGTTCGGAATAAATTTTCGTTTACTTCATTAATTAATTTATACCATATCCGATTGTCGTTCAATTTTCGCTTACAATATATGTCGATACGGTGCATATTCCGGAGTTTGGAGTTTCATTTGTTTGAATCGGACGCAATCCTCGAATTAGTTCATGTTATACACGGACGTACGGCGTTCTTTCTGTTAGATATATTTACACAATGTGTTGTCTAGTTTCGTTTTCGTGTTCGTCTGACGTATGCTCACGTGTTTGTTCACTTTCATCTTGCGCACACTGCGTGTCTCGCGTAACACGCTTTTCCTTTACTTTTTCCTTCACGAGTAAAGTCGTTCCTTGTTCGACTCTTGCTGTGGTCTCTGTCTACTCATACCTGCGCAGCGCTAACAGGTTATGGGCCCAGGGCGCAAGTGAAGACGACAGGCCAGGGCGCAAGTGAAGACGACAGGTCAGGATGCAAGAGAAGACGACAGTTCAGGACGTAAGTGAAGAGGGCAGTCCAGGACGCAAGTGAAGACAGCGACCGAAGCCCGAAGCGACGTTAGCGAAGCCAGACGCCAGGAACACAGAAGTAGTGCCTGGGACGACAGAGCGATTCTGAGCGACGCATACCGAGACGGGGCGACAGTCAAACCAGAGAAGATTCAGCAGTCATGGCTTTCAGCGACGAATTCAAGATCACGAAACTGAATTCAGAGAACTACCATGCGTGGTCGATTAGGACGAAAGCTGCACTCGTACAAAAGAATTGCTGGGAAGCAGTGGATCCTGGATACTCCGGCTCAGAAATGACAGACGAGGAGAGGAAACACAATAACAAGGCCCTCACTTTCCTGTTCCTTGTAGTAGAGGACAGTTATCTGGATGACATTGGCACTTGCACAACCGCGAAGGAAGCGTGGGAAATCCTTCGGGAAATTCACACGAAATACGGATTGCTGCACGTCCTACAACTCCTGCGAGATTTTGTGAATGTCCAGAAGAAAGACGATGAACCGATGAAGGAGTACCTGAGCCGCTTGATGGACCTACATCGCAAGTTGACTAACGGTGGATACGGATTCACTGATAAAGAGGTTGCGCTTGTCATGCTGATGGGACTGCCGGAATCTTACGAAGCCCTCATCCTCAAGTTGGAGCAGGACGAAGCCACACTCACCGCTAAGGAAGTAAAGGCAAGACTCTTAGTCGAAGAAAAACGCAAGAAACGTCGAGATGAAGGGCAGACGACGGAGAGTGATGGTACAGCAAGAGCTCTGTTCACCAAACGGGAAGCTGAGAGTCAGTACAAGTCAGTAGGCGACAACATGTCCAACATGTCTGAAGGGAAATCGTCCTCTCGAGGCCGTGGAATGAAGAGTTTTCAAAATGTAAGACACGATGTTGGAAGACGACGTGTCAGATGCTTCGCCTGCGGGAAACTGGGACACATCGCCAAACACTGTGAAGAGGTTGATGACGACGCCACACCGCAGAAATCAACAGGACGACGGCAAGCGAAAAAGGTGACTCACGCATCATCATCGGTGTCAGATACAAGATCTGGGAGTCATGCTGTTTGGTACATGGACAGCGGAGCTACAGACCATATGACATCAAATAGGACGAAATTCGTGGAGTTCCAGCCATATGAATCTACTGTACATACAGCGAACCAAGACGTAATGAAAGTCCTCGGACTTGGCGAGGTGAAATTCCAACTAAAAGAAGAGTACGGTGGGAATTTCTTAACTCTCAAGAACGTGCTGTACGTACCCGAGCTAGACGGCAACATCCTATCTGTAGGGAAAATTGAGGAACTTAATTTCAAAGTAACATTCCACAATGGAAAAGCAGAAGTGCGACGGAGCAACGGTGAGACCATCTTATCGGCAACAAGCTCGGGAAGATTATACACGGTAGAAGAGTTGTGCTCGTCATCGAGGCTATCGAAACGTGGTTGTACTGCAGATGCATCGCTGTGGCACCGTCGACTCGGCCATCTCCACCTGGATGCCGTATACCAGCTCTGTCCAGAAAGCTTCAGGAGCGATGAAGGAAGATGTTCGATGTGTGTGGAAGGCAAGCTCAGGAGAAGTAGTTTTCCGAGCAGTGACGTCACAGTGAGAGCTACAGCGCCGTTAGAACTGATCCACTCAGATGTGGGGAGTGTGACACCAACTTCGAAAGGAGGTTCGAAGTATTTCGTAACTTTTATTGATGATTATTCCAGATACGCAGTCGTGTACCCCATGAAAAGGAAGAACGAAGTCCTTAAAAAGTTTGATGAGTATAGACGGATGGTGGAAAATCTTCACAGCACTACCATCAAGACCCTTCGAAGCGACAACGGTGGCGAATATGTTGGAGAAGACTTCAAACAATACCTGACGAAATACGGGATAACACGACAGTTGACAGTACCTGGGACACCGCAACAGAACGGTATAGCTGAGAGATACAACCAAACGCTGATGGACGTGACGAGATGTCTGTTGATTGAGTCCGGCCTGACTAAAACACTTTGGGCAGATGCGCTTGATACAGCAGCGCACATACGTAACAAGTGTCCCTCAAAAGCCGTCAACCATCAAGTGCCGGAAACTTTATGGCTCAACCGAGAGGCCAAAATAGACTACCTCAGAGTCTATGGATGTCGAGCTTGGGCAGTACAGCGGAGACAACGTAGAAAGACGAAGTTGGACCCCAAAGCGGTCGAATGCATTCTTGTAGGTTATCCTGAAGGTGTCAAAGGATACAAACTGTGGGACATGAAGAATGATGAATTCTTCTTGAGCCGTGATGTTGTTTTCGACGAAGGCGTATTTCCCTGCAAACCCGAGACTGTCGAAACAGTCACGGAGCCAGTGACTGCGGAGTCATGTAACGACGACGGAATCGTAGTCGTAAATCTTGAAGTCAACGACGAAGACGAGGCCCCAAAGGAGACTCCTATACGAGAACCCGAGCAACAAGAAGTGGCATGCCAATGTGCAAACAGAGACGAAGAGCTCGTCGATGAAGCAGGTCAAGTGGAGGACGAAGTAGAACAGCTACCAAGACGATCTCAACGACTAGCGAACAAACCACGACCAAACTACTGTTACACGGTCACACAAGCCGACGCTATCCCAGATCCTATCACTCTGGAAGAAGCATTGTCGATGCCTGATGGCAATTATTGGCAGGAGGCCATAGATGAAGAACTGGGAAATCTAGAGAGGAACGGTACGTGGGAAATTGTCCCAAGACCGCGCGATCAAGGAGTTGTCAAATGCAAGTGGATATTTCGAAAGAAATATGACGAGAACGGGAATCTACAACGGTACAAAGCACGACTTGTCGCTTGTGGCTATTCTCAAGTCCAAGGAATTGATTTCAACGAAACTTATTCACCCGTTATAAAGATGAAGTCAATACGGATACTCCTTGCGGTCGCAATTGAGAGAGATTGGAAAATACATCAGGTTGACATTACAGCAGCATACCTCAACGGAATTCTAAAGGAAACCATATATATGGAGCAACCCACTATCTTGTGTAAAGAAGACCAGGACAACGTTTGCCTGTTAAAGAAAAGTCTTTATGGACTCCGTCAATCAGGGAGGGAGTGGAACATAAGATTGGACGAACTCCTAAAGAACGAAGGCATGACAAGGTCAAAAGCAGATCCCTGCGTTTACTTTTGTGAAGACCTCATTATAGGTGTGTATGTGGACGACATACTCATCCTAGCGAAGACGGAAAGGAAAATTGAGGACTTTAAGCAGAAACTGCGAAGTGCATTCGAAGTAAAGGACCTTGGTGAAGCGAGCCACATACTATCTATGAGAATCAGAAGAAATGAAGACGGAAGCCTGATCCTGGACCAAACGAAGTATGCTGAGGAGCTCGTGGAAACCTTTGGCATGAAAGATGCGAGGGGAGCTTCGTCACCACTAGATCCAGGAATGAAGTACAAGAAAGCGTGTGATGACGACGAGGCAGCGAATGCATTGTCTCACCAGTACCGTCAAGCGATTGGAGGGCTACTTTATTTAGCTGGAGGAACGAGACCTGACTTGGCATTCGCAGCGTCATATATGAGTCAGTTTAATGTGAAGCCTACCGAACAGCATTGGAGCGGATTGAAGCACATGCTACGCTATCTCAAACAAACGAAAGACGTTGCGTTAACGTTTTCAAAGACTGGGAAGCAAATTCAAGCCTTCTGCGACGCAGACTGGGCGACTGATTGTGTTGACAGACGTTCTTTCAGTGGCTACGTTTTTACGCTAGCAGGTGCAGCGGTATCCTGGAGTAGCAAAAAGCAGACGTCAACCGCACTCTCAACAGTCGAAGCGGAGTATATCGCAATGTGCCACGCAACTAAAGAGGTCTTGTGGTTGCAACATTTTACGAAGGAAGTGGGAGCGAGTGAATTCATCGGTGAGCCACATACCCTCTTCGTTGACAATCAGGGTGCAATTGCGGTCGGAAATAATCAAGTGGTATCCGAACGCAACAAGCATATAGAGTTGCGACACTTCTTTCTCCGTGAGAAGATCGAGACCGGACAATTGAAACTCCAGTACGTCAGAACATCGGAAAATTACGCGGACATCATGACCAAGGCTCTGAATGGGAACAGGACACGTCGGCATTGTGAGAGTCTGGGTCTTCATAAACATCAGACTCCGATACCATCGACAAAGGTTTTTGCGACGACACATTGAGGGAGGGTGTTAGATATATTTACACAATGTGTTGTCTAGTTTCGTTTTCGTGTTCGTCTGACGTATGCTCACGTGTTTGTTCACTTTCATCTTGCGCACACTGCGTGTCTCGCGTAACACGCTTTTCCTTTACTTTTTCCTTCACGAGTAAAGTCGTTCCTTGTTCGACTCTTGCTGTGGTCTCTGTCTACTCATACCTGCGCAGCGCTAACACTTTCTAATTATATTATTACTTAATTTGAGAGTGATGATGTACCATTGGTCACCATTACGCTCGTTACTTCAGCAACTGGCTTCTCACTTATTGTTAGGGAGTGACTTTTTCGGGTTAAACCCGATTTCTCCTCGAATTCCAGTCACTATGAAATACTCAAGTAACGTTTCCACTGAAGACGAACAAAGGTCGCCACGTGTAACACATGTAAGGATGGGTCACTTACGTTCCCAGCAATACACCCAGGTGTGTCAACACTGTCTATGCCTTCGTGGATTACCACTGGAAGGTCACGATCCCGCAAAAAACAAAAAAAAAAAGAAAGAGAGATGAGGAAAGGACTTAATAGAGAAGAGGAGAAACAAAAACACCCGATAACACCCGAAGGCACAATTATCGCCCGATTTCTCTCCGAATTACAGATTTTAAAATAGCGCTCGATTTTTACCCCCGAATCTGAGAAAGGCATTTAACCCGGAAAAGTCACTCCCTACTTATTGTATTGGCGGCCATGCATGTTGGATCCCAGTAAATCAATCGGAAAGCAGTTTCTCATTGGTACACATTAGACCAATTCCTCATTCCTTCTATTGGTGCAGACTGAATTGCACAACACCTTGGATCTCATTAAATCAATTGGAAGTCAGAGTTTCTCACTGACAACACTTAAACCATTTCATTCAATTGGTTCCTTGCTTCGTGATGTGGTCTTCGCCACACAACGCGGCAGAGCCCGGTTTCGCGAAGGCAGCTTACCTGCTTAACTTCGACTTCACTCAATGAGAAATAGTGGACTTTTACACGTTGAACGAATTCGCAGTCTGATTTCTCATTTAATCTCATTAAAATTGCGGGGAGACGTCAATGAGATCATGCCCACAATTTCCAGCAGGGAGATCCTCACACTATGAACAAGTTCATCAAGAAAATGGGCTCACCTCATCACATCCGCATGACGCACGTAGATTCTTGTCGCGCGACGCGGCACAGCAGGGCACTACTTCGGGCGCGTGGACAGCTCACACGATTTTAGCCTGCCTGCGCACACAAGCTCAACATGCGATGACATACCAAAATGTCGCGCGCACCATCCAGGCACCCGTTACCGTGCCAGCCGCACAGAAAACTAGATAGCCGAAACACAGGCGCGTAATATACCTCTCTGGTTGGGGCCATCTGTTTTATATCAATGGTCGCTCGTTTCTGCAAGGTTGCAAGTCCAAGAAATTGGGTCACCTTGAAGATGTGTTCGAGCTATGGTATTACGGCATGCACGCGCCGTGATGTGTGAAGCGGTGTTCTTCTTTTCATAATGCTGTTTGATCGCGCAGAACATTTGGGATATGGTATAAAATTGCTTTAAGAAAGCGTGGTAACCTCTCCGCAAACTATACTCGCTTAGACGATAATACTTGCTTAGGTGACATGACTTCTCAGTTTCTACGCACACCGAATGAACTGAAAATGAGAACAACTGTTACCTCCTCAACTTGAAGACAATATAGTCAGACGTACTTTCCTCGTCGTGCGCTTGACCCACAGCCGACCGTCGGACGGAACTCAAATGCGCGCTTGGAGTGTGGTGCGATTTTGTTTACACAATCACGCCCGAGCGCGCGCGAAGGACATTTGGAAACTGCATAAGCGAACCCTTTGTTACAGACAGCTTGTTTCGGCAATGAGCAGGTGGTCGCATAGCGTTGTGTGATCGCTGGTTTTAAATACGCGCGGCCTCGGAAAACATGATTTACGAGGTGACCCAGTTTCTCGCCTATTTACATCACCTTAACGCAACATTTTTTTTTTTTCGCTAGGGTCCGCCGCAGAGTTTAGCCATAAAGCGCGTTTTGATATAAAACAGATGGCTCGAACACATCTTCAAGGTGACCCAATTTCTTGGACTTGCAACCTTGCAGAAACGAGCGACCATTGATATAAAACAGATGGCCCCGACCGGAGAGGTATATTACGCGCCTGTGTTTCGGCTATCTAGTTTTCTGTGCGGCTGGCACGGTAACGGGTGCCTGGATGGTGCGCGCGACATTTTGGTATGTCATCGCATGTTGAGCCTGTGCGCGCAGGCAGGCTAAAATCGTGTGAGCTGTCCACGCGCCCGAAGTAGTGCCCTGCTGTGCCGCGTCGCGCGACAAGCATCTACGTGCGTCATGCGGATGTGATGAGGTGAGCCCATTTTCTTGATGAGCTTGTTCATAGTGTGAGGATCTTAATATTGGTGCTTCCAGTATAGAGAAGGAACGCGGAGGCGCGACTTGTGTTCAGTACGGGCGTGCATAGCACCAACCAATTTCGGTTTAATAAGCGTTGAAGCCTCACCACATAGCATCACTAGGCTTTTGTCATTCCGCTTGATTTAATTAATTGCTTATGTTGAACGCCATCTATCTAAAACTGCAATATACGCCGACATGGGCAGACTAAAGTCGCGTGAGCTGTCCACGCGGCCGAAATTCGTGCCCTGCTGTACCGCTAGTTTATGAATCCATGTGCCCGTCAGTGACGCTCAGCATGCGCGTCGCATGTTTCAGATATTGCTGCATGGTGCTCGTGAATCTATGTGCCCGTCTGCGAAGGTGAGCGCATTTTTTCCGAGATGAACTCGTTCATTGTGCGACGTTGTGCCTTGAACTTATATTTCTAAGAGTGCTTCCAGTTGTGCTCTGCGTACGAGCTGTGTCGTGTGCGCTGGCTATGTTTGAACAGAATATTCTGAGGGGAGCAATGTGAAATGGTGATTCTTCATACTTAGCTTGGGTTGAGTCTTTTTTTTTTTAGCTTCAGTACGTGCGTGCATAGCATTGTTTAATAAGCGTTGGAGTGTCAGTGCGTCTTGAGCTTCACCACATACCGCCACTATGCTATTGTCATTCTGTTCGATTTATTTAATTTCGTGTGTTGAATGCGCGCTGTCTAAAATAAAAGCAGGCCCAAGCTCTATAGGGTTTATTGATCATACAAGCTGTTTTTCCCTCAAACCAGCTTCTCTGCACAGCATCAACTATCGTTGTTTTCTCGATCATGTGCTTCTTCTTGCTTATTTCGAACGCGTGCTGGCTTCCCTGATTAGCATCACGATGAGTTTTTTGCACATTGAAATGTTTTGTTTTGTTTATGTTCTGTCACAAAATTCGTTCTCAAGAATGAACGCGCTCCATTGCATCATTTGCCATTCTGCTTGATTGAAACAATTTTTAAGTTGAACTGCAAAGCACACACATCCTAAACGATCCTAAGCTTGTTCTCAGGGGGGGTGGGCTTGACCTAACGCACGCATGCAACCGGGGGAAGCCAACTTTACTCGTGTAGAGTGGGTTTTGAGATGTGTACCCTGAAAAAAAATTTTTTCCCCATTTCCAACTGTGGCTATGTGAACAGCGGGAGGCGGCGGCATGTAAGCTGTTCAGAACGCTGGCTCTCTAGAAGTATGACCCAGTTGGATAGAAATGAGTCACCAATGCAATGGCAGCTGTCCATCTTTGCAAAGACAAGCGGCGCCATATCTTGTATGTGCAGGGCTACCGTCAGAGCATGTGAAAAAGTTTCATTGTGAACCAGTGAGCAGCCAGATGGGACGGGCTTCACCTAACGCACGCATGCAACCGGGGGAAGCCAACTTTACTTGTGTAAAGTGTGTTTTGAGATGTGTACCCAAAAAGTTTTTTTTTCCCATTTCCAACTCTGTCTATGTGAACAGCGTGAGGCGGCGGCGTGTAAGCTGTTCAGAACGCTGGCTCTCTAGAAGTATGACCCAGTTGGATAGAAATGAGTCACCAATGCAATGGCAGCTGTCCATCTTTGCAAAGACAAGCGGCGCCATCTCTTGTCTGTGTAGGGCAGAGCATGTGAAAAAGTTTCGTTGTGAACCAGTGAGCAGCCGGATGGAGGCATGGGCCGATAGCAGTTGGAGCCTGTTAGGGAGCTCTAGACATAAGTGACCAATGAGAGGCTTGTAGTCAGATGGGCCAATGAGCAGACCACTTGCAGTTAGATGAACCGATAGCAGTTGGTGTCTTTCGAGGGAGCTGAGTGACCAATGAGCGCAAGAGATGACCGGGATCTCTCTGATGCAGCTGAACCAACCCACAGATGGACCAGCAGGCTGTTGTACGAAATAAAGGTTGAAATCAACAATTGTCGTGTGTCTTGTCTGAAGCTGCTGCATTGTGGTTTAGGAGCGCCAGGCTAGCCAATCACTGTTCAGTAGGCTCAACGTGGACCAATCAGGGCCAGACATCAGAAGGCTTTGGTGTAAAGGGACAATCAGTAGGCTTAGAATGGACCAATCAGCGTGAAGTAGGCCGAGCTAGTGAAGAGTTGTGCCATCTGGTGTCAGTGGACTTAGAACGAGGGCCAATCGGTAGCGGCCAATCAGAGCGCTGGTAGAGTGATCAGTAGGCTTAGCGTGGACTGGCTTAGAAGTCAGTAGGCTTAAAATGGACCAATCAACGCGAAGTGGGTGGAGCCATTAAAGAGTTGTGCCACAAGGTAAGTAGCATGGACCAATCAGGGCCAGCCACAGCAGAACCAAGCCGTGCCCTATGACGCAGCTGGGCCAATAGCATAATTTCTATTAAATGTGTAGGGAACCTTCTTCGGCGCCGTCAGAGCACGCGTAGAAACGTTGTGAAGCATGATGAGCATCAGGGTGGAGGCATGCGGTTAGCACAGGCCAATAGCTGTTGGAGCCTACCAGTGTATGACCCCCGCTAAAGTTATCTTATGGTAAAAGTTACAATATCCCACAGTTAAATTTATCTCGTCTAGAGATGAGTGTGAGTGACCAATGAGTGGCTTGCAGTTGAATGGATCAATAGCAGCGGGTGAGTGACCACTTGCTGTTAGATGGACCAATCTGGGTTGGAGCCTATGAGGGAGCTGTGACCAACTAGAACCCATAAGGAGCTGGGTGAGCGGCCACTTGCAGTTAGATGAACCAATAACAGTTGGAATCTACAGCGGGAGCTGAGTGAGCAATGAGCGTGAGAGATGACTACATAGAATTATGGACCAATGATCTCTCTGATGCAGCTGAATTTACCCACAGCTGGACCAGGAGGCTGTTGTACCAAATAAATGTTGAAATCAACAATTGTCATGTGTCTTGTCTGAAGCTGCTGCCTGGCTTAGGAGCGACAAATTCAGGTAAGCGTTCAGTAGGCTTAGCGTGGACCAATCAGGGCCAGCGGCTTAGAATGGGCAAATCAGCGTGAAGTGGGCGGAGCTATAAAGGGTTGCACCATCTGGTGTCAGTGGGCTTAGCGAGGGCTAATCGGCAGGCTTACATTGAGAGGGTGACCAGTAGGCTTTGGCTTAGACGTCTGAATCGGTAGGACTAGAATGGACCAATCAGCATGAAGTGGGCGGAAAGTTGCACACCACAAGGTAAGTTTGAACATCTGAGATAAAGCCTCAGTGGGGTCGCTGCCATCCGGCGGGCGCTAACGAGGGCTATGTTCAGCTGGCTTAGTCAGTGCGCTTAGAACGGGCCAATCGGTGGGGACGGCCAATCAGAGTGCTTAGAAAGTGTGGGAGAGTGATCGGTAGACTTCGAATGGACCAATCAGCGGAGCCGGTTAATCAGCATAAAGGGGCAGAGCTGTGCTCAGCGATACGCGTGCACCAATCAGCGTGAAGTGGGCAGAGCTGAGTAATTAGCATAAAGGGGCGGAGCTACAGTCAACCAATCAATGATCAGTCAAGGCTTAGCACGGGCCATTCAACGTAAACTGGGCGGAGCCAAGCCAACTAATTAGCATAAAGCAGTGGAGCTACGGTCAGCCAATCAAAGATCAGTAGGCTTGGCGTTGACCAATCAACGTGAAGTGGGCGGGGCTAATCGCAGCCAATTAGATGGCTTTGGATTTGGCTTGTGTTGGATTACAACTGGATTGTGTTGGCTTAGAACTGGATTTTGGCTTAGAATTGGATTTTGGCTTAGATTGCATTAGAATCGGCCATCTTGGATTAGCAAAAGGACGTCGTTGTTGGACCTAGCTCTATACTACTGATTTCTTGACGGTTATGAACCACTCTCATGTGAAGGTTCACGTGAAGGAGATGAGAAGTCAACCCGTCGGCTCCGTCCTTAACCATGAGCGCTTTCGAGCACAGGCAAAATTTGAAAGGCATGGGATATGCTTCGAGGACGCGCGCGATTACTGGAGGTATGCTCGGTAGATAGAGTCGCAAATCGCCGACGTTATCGTCGTGCGGGGAACAGAGAAGCGTGTACCTAGTAGCCGTTCCGTCAAATGCCTCATCTGTGACAAAGAAAGGAAGGACTCATCTCTCCGTGACGGAGGGATGATTCTCTACGACGTGTTCTCGCAATTCAACGATTCTACGACCCTGGACAGGCTCAGCTTCGTTTCGAAATTCTGGGCTTGCATCTGGTGATTCATCTCTAGCCCTACCAGACAGAGGAATAAAATCTGCATACGACTGATCCCCTTCCTATATCAGCAGCTCGTCTGCACTGTCATGCCCATCTAGGGGTTCGTCGTCGTCCGTTTCAGGTATTACGAAAGGCGGACTACTGACGCTTTCGTCGTCATCTGAAAGGACGACTGGGCTGTTACCGAGATTCTCTATTCTAGCTTCGTGCTCTCTTTCTACGGCAACGAGCATGGCATCGATGGGGTCGTACTGACATACGAGACAGCGTGGCACTGCAGTCAAACAAAATCAGTACAAGATTCCCCCTCACGAAACAATGCTCACTTTTCCCTTCAGTTGAGGAACGCTTGAGATTGATGATGATGAGAGAGGATGGGATGAGCCCCTGTGTGTGTTCAGTATCATGCGGTGACAGCGGCTATTGGTTCCTGAAAAACAATGTCTTACATAGAATATACTCTCACAGCAGAGACGGTCAACTTATATTTTCGTCCACGAAACGCCTCGTGTCGTGGATGGATGCCCCTCATGGGCTTTCGATCAATCGACGTAGAACCAGCGCACCTTTTATAGTCGCTACACCGCTCTCCTCCTCCTCGCATTGCGACGGTGTCGTCTGTACTTTGACCACCCCGCCTTCCGTCTTTCGCGCCTTTTTGCGATATCGCATATGACAATGATACCATCGGCGTTGAATAAAACATTACACTAATTTCTAGTTAACACTCTGGGCCGACTTGTATATGACGACGAGAAGACCCAGAGTGGGATTCAAACCCAGGAACCTCCTACACTGGACGCGATACACTAACCACCAGTCTAATTCGTACTGCGTGACGTTTTTCGTATTGCGGGGTTCGTGTCTACACACGTCACAACATGTTCAAACACGTTCAAAGACGTCATAGAGAGGGAGAGAGGAACTAGTGTGTCCAAGGACGACTTCGACGGTTCGCCGCCCGTGTCTGAACACGTCCGAACATGTTCAAACACGTCTTAACATGTTCAAACACGTTCAATGACGTCATAGAGAGTGAGAGGAAAAGCTTTACTATAAATGACGAAGCGAACGTTCGATCGTCATTCTCGTGCCATCATGATCAGCTTGGTAGATCCTCTTAAGTAATACCCATGACGTCATCATCGTCGAAATGTTTGAAGAGTTTCGTTTTAGTGTACAACACTTTTGCGGTCGGTTTTTTCCCGCCTCACATATTTCGGGAGATTGGCAGCGCCCGCTTCTTCTGCACCAATTGCGGTGGATTATGGTCCAGAGGTACGCTTCCTCGTGTTTTTTGTTTTTTTTAATACGTTCTATAATCGTTCACATTTTTTCAGAGCAAAAGCATTGGACGGACCGATTGATTCGCCCGTTTCTCGGCTGTCGGACGGTACCGTTGGACGTACGTAGCGAAGGACTTCGACTATTGAAGGAAGATGGAGAAGATGGACCATCAGTGTCACGCTGTGACTGAAGAAGATTGTACGTCTGTGTTTGAGATAAAAAAACACGTGTTTCTCACGCTCCTTTCGTTGCAGGTTACGAATGGTTACTGACGGGAGATCTACCCCTGGTCCTAACCTTCAAGCCTCCTCCGAAGACCTTCTTTTTGCGGATCGGCGATCAGCTGACCACCTGTCGTTGTGGTGGACTCTGGTCGAGAAACCCCAGCCATTGGTTAGACTCGAGCCTTCGTCCGTATTTGGGCTGTCTTCCCGGCTACGAAACCAAAGCTGCAGCCTAATTCATGTATAACCTCTCACGACAAATAAAAAAGGTTGTCTACTCTCATTCCGTCTCAGTCATGACGCCCGAGCAGAGGTTTGCAACCTTTGTGCAAACGCGAATGTATCGGGACTTGCGGCGATTACGCGATTATATTCATGGCGATAGCTGCGAGGGAGACTTTTGCTCGATTCTCAAGACGATACCCTTACGTCTGTTCACCGTCAGTGGGAAGATTGCAAAGAAAATGAAGCGATTCGTAGATTACAAGCTC
Organism: Ornithodoros turicata; assembly: GCF_037126465.1. Classification (NCBI taxonomy): domain Eukaryota; kingdom Metazoa; phylum Arthropoda; class Arachnida; order Ixodida; family Argasidae; genus Ornithodoros; species Ornithodoros turicata. The sequence continues at coordinate 67,572,635 of NC_088203.1, forward strand.
GAGCTGTTGGAAAAGTATAGACGAGGAGAGACAGTCGACCCGTCTCTCATCAACGCGGGTTTCAACCGACCTATCGTCCGTCGCTACTGGCTCCTCCACACATCCCTCGACGTCACGGTGACCGGCGACGACTAGCGTCGGGTCAGCACGTTGGAAGATCGTCTCGCAAGTGTCTTGTGTATGTCGTGAAAAAATAAATGGACTATTTTACGAAACGAGTTCGCTCACGAGGAGACGCTTTTTGTTTCGTCATTCTCTTCGAGGTTACAGGAAAACATGGATACACAATTTTTCAAGCTGTAGCATTCAGACATGCGCGTGGCTACGTAGATACAAAAAAGCCTGCACTAAGGCAAAAAAGATGATTGAATACACTTGTCGTTATACTCGTCCACTGCAGGTAAAGTCCTTCGAAGGTTTGCTTCGATGGGGGGAAGTTTGTAGCTGTCGAAAAACACGGTAGACCTGTCGTAGTTTTTCAGGTAGAGCACCCAGTGCTGCCCGCGCTTTCTTCGCTCTTCCGTATTGATGATTAAATAGCCGGGTTTGCGTAAAACGAAGGCTTCGTCGGAAGCGCAAATGCCTCTCAGCATGGAGGAAGCGAGGGGGTTCAGGGACACGAGTTCCAAGATGCCGCTCTCGTAATCTTTTCTATGGGAAGGTGAAGGTACGGTCCTTGTCGACGCACATGAGCTTGGGACACTCGGAAATCAAGAGGACGGTGACCGTGTGTGGAAGGGCTTTAGCGAAGCGTAATTGCAGGCGAACGTTTCCTTTTCGCCACTCGTTCAAATGCGAAGGAGAAGAACACTTGTCCACGTCCAAGTTGAAGTAGAGAAGGAACCCGTTCGTTTTAAATCGGTCGTAGCTGTACTTCAAATGTTTTTAACCCAGTTCTTACAAGAAGTTAAAGTAGGGTATTTTGAGGTCGATCTTAAAGTCGTACTCGGCTCGCACTTGCTGGCCGTCCACGGAGAGCATCGAATGAGACGGGTCGTAATGGCGGAATTTGTAGGGGTTCGATTGGATGTCGCCGAGAAAGTCGGACATGGCGAGCCGGGCGATGCATAATTTGAAAGGTACCCTTTCGCGGTAAACGTTTTCAAAGTGAGCGTCCAAGCTCCCGGCACTCAAGCTCTGCACCTTGAATTCCAATCCGCGTAACACGTAGATGGCCGGCGTGGTTGAAGCCGCCGTTCATATTCCAAAAACAGGGAAGGTGCCAGCGTCACCTTTTTCAAGTGTAACGTCATTTCTTTAATGTCCACCTCGTAATTGTACGTTTTCTTGTCGTTGGGGCCGATATGAGTTTAAATTCGTCGTTGTTTAACAGGAAAACGACACGAATTTCGACGGCAGGTACCATCAGGCGCAGCTGTTGAAACAGGTCGGTATTGATCTGACTGACCAGGTTAAAGTATTTTCCACCTTTCGTGGCTCTGTAACGTTGTTTCGGACCGCGAGACGAGACGTCGTAATCGTTCTTTAAATGTTCGTCGTCCTCGACATAGAGTCCAGCCGCGTGCACGGTTTCTTGAACCAGTGGCGTGGAATGAAGCACGACGTCCAAAATACTCCTGTAGGCGTACAACTCGTTGGAACTGACGAGCTTGTTGTTCGCATAAACGGTGACCGTCTTAAACATGCCGCTCAACAGATGGTTTATTGGGAAAACGACATCTTTCTCGTCCATTTCTCCCCCGTCGTAGCGAACAATGCGCGCGGTCAAAGACACGAAACTGCCGTAGAGATCCAAGTGTGCCCTTTGTAAATTTTGAATACAACACTCGATCACGGAAATATTTACTCCGTTGACCGGATAAAAAAGTTGGTACGAAGTATCTTCCATGCCGTATTGAATGGAAGGGGGTTCGAATATCATCACATCACTCGTTAGACAGATCGGCGTCTGTATTTTTCCTTTCGTTGACGTCATGATGGACGGAGCGCGCACAGCGGATGTGTGACCTTCACGGCGTACCAAAGATATCTGCAGGTGCGTCGTGTGTCGGCGCCTTTTGTTGTCGTTTGCTGCATTTCTTCCCATTGTTGTTTCCAGAGCCCTCCATGGAATCCAGCACGTCTCTCCCCGTTCCTATGGCCGTCTTTTTTACTGCGCGCGATATTCCTTCGCCATCGGCCAAATTCCGCGCCAAGCGCTTCAACGTTCTCTTGGCAATCGGTTTTATTTGCTGCCAGATGGGAACGATAAACTTGGATATGTTGCTCAACACACCGCCCCCTCGTTGGAAAAGGGGCTCCGTGTACACGGGAATTATTTTGGGGGAATTACGGTACATATTTGAAATTCAACATTAGATTGGTTCTGCCTTTGGACCGCAACAGCAAACGTCTTCCCGTTTCGTCCGCGAGAACGATCGTCACTGAGGGAATTTCGAATTGAGACAGGTTAAAATACTGGATGTTATCTAACGTGTAGGTGACGACGTGCTTGTCTTTCTCGTAATAAAAGGGTAGTATTTTTAATATCGGTTTTTTCCCGCTTCCCACGTACGTGGGTTTCACGATATCCGTGTAGACGATTATGTTGTGAAACAGGGGTTCCGGGAGTACCTCGACGGAGCTCGTGGCATCCTCCTCCTCCCTCGTGAACACGGTACGCAATTCGAAGCCCAAAAGCACGGCCAGGTACTCGGAAAGTCTTCGGGTGGAGGTGCCCTCGGAAAGCCAAATTTTACATTTCTGTTCAGTTCTGTCGAAGCTGAAGCGCGCGCGTTCGCCTACGCGCTGGTTAATCGCATCCAGAAGTGCTTGCGGCGTCGCATAATAGCCGGGAGGAAGATGTACTTGCAAAGATCGAGGAATTTCGTCTTGATCGTGAAAGAAAATTGACGCACTACGAGAGAGAGACGCGTAGCGTTTCTCCGTGTCCCTCGACGGGTGAGAGATGTAGCAGCTTGACAAAGGGTTCCGGTACGTGCAACCCTTTCGGCGTTTTCAGAGAGTAGATGTTATCCGCGAATTCTAGCGAGGCGTCCAGCTTGTGCGTCTGGAAATACTTGTTGAGTGTGTTCCGCAGGGACGTGGTTTCCGAATTCACAGTGATGTCGCCGAAAACGACGGGTGCGGCGTGCTCCAATAAGATGGAGGTTGCTTCACGTTCGCTCAATTTGGGAGGCTTCCCGGGACACTAGCGAGGCGTCGACCGCCTGTGCGAGCCGAGGGTCCAATTCCACGGCCTTCACGTCCACGGGTAAGACGAAGTCGTATCGCGATTTATTGTACGCGAAAGAAACGTTAAATTCCGAAAGGGCTTTTCCCAAATCCCTCTCGAGATCCGAGGTGGCATGAAAAGTTCTCCCGGCTTCGACTGTGTCCTCGAAAGAAACCTCGATTTTTGGATCTTGCCTTTCGTACCCGATATACAAAAAATCGTTGCTTATGCTGAGATGCATCAGACCGACTTTATACCGATTCGAGAGCTGAAGCAGACTATCGAAAGCTACCATGAAGGCGTTGAGTTTATTCGAGGGAAACTTATCCATGCTGGCGTTCGAGAGCAGGTGGACGTAGATGTCTGACGTCATTTCCCAATCTTGACCACGTCGCTGCTCGGAACCCAACTGTCGCGTTCTTTGGCGTAACCGAACCAGCGAACCAAGGAGAAGCTCTGACCGTTCACTTGCTTCTTTCTCAGCACTTTCGTTACTGGCCAAGGCTGATTGGCGTCTCGGGTTACGACGAGTACCTCCTCCGGGTAGAAAGATCCGTCCACTTCCTTACCCCGGTAATCTTCCAGGTGCACGACGGGAGGGGAGGTGTCTCTCAGGCGGGACACGGTGAAAATCTGAGGTGACCAACTCCCTTCCGAGCTCTTATGAAAACCTTTTCTGTGTAGTAGGACCCTCACTTTATCCCCCACTTTGAGCTTCTTTTTCACGGAGGGTACGACGGGCTTCCCATTTATCTTATTGAACAGCTCCAATTCGTTTTCGGGTGTGGCTTCGGACGGGCTGATGCCCAAAGTCCTGTGTTTGGTGTTGTTGTAGTTGCGCACGATCTTGGGAAGCGCGGAAACGAAGTGGTATTTTCCGGTTACTCTAAAATAGCGGAATATTCTGTCGCGTAAAGTGCGTATCATGCGTTCTGCCTGCGATGCTGGAGAAAAGGTGGAATACATGTGGACCTTCTTTCGTGAGAGATACTCCTTGACGGTCTTGTTGTAGAATTCCCCTCCTCTGTCGCAAAAGATGTGTGTAGGTGCGTTACCTCCCCGAAAAAGTCTTATCATGGCCCTTTTCATTTCGGCGGGGCGCTTCGTCTTTAGCGGGGGGGTGCGCAGAAAGCGGGAGAGGGAATCGATTGCCACGAGAATGTAGCGGTAGCCACCGTTGAATCTCTTGTATTTTGAAAAGTCTGCGAGGTCCATTTGCCACACTTCGTTGATCTTGAGCGCGATGATGCGTCTCCTATTAAACTTTCTTCTGACCGGATGGTGAAGGGTGTAGGCATCCAGCTTTTTAAGAATGTGACGCGCTTTTCTATAGCGGTCCACACACCCCAAACCACCCGCTGGCTTTTCATATCCCTCCATAAGTCGTCCACGCAATGGAGGCCTGCTGCTGCTGTTGAGGCTCGCGAGGTTTGGGCAGAGAAATCAGACGCAATAGTTTAGAGACTTTGGGGAACCAGGAAGGTTTCTTTCCCGTCTTACGTTGCAACAAATAATTGACGAGTTCGTAAATGGAGGAGTGCCTGATGGGCTTGCCCGGCACGGAGACACAACCCTCGCGATCCCAGGAAAGAACCTTCTTTAATTCCGAGACGACCCTTTCCGCTTCCTCTTCGTCCACATCTGGAGAGAGGAGAGAATAATCAAAGTCATTTGTACTGTGGACGCCTTATTTCTATTGTCGTAGGGGTCGAATCCGTACTGCTTGAGTATGCGATACAGTTCTTGTAGTATGAGTTTCACTTTGACGTCGTCATTCTCCTTCGAAGAAAGAATGTTTCCGATGGAGGAGGAGGTGGTCACTTCAATTCTCTTGGCCATTGGCGAAAAGATTCAACACGGCGGAAAGTAGGAGAGGAACCACCGACGAAAGAACGCCCTGTCTTTGCTGCTGAGACAGATAGCGCTTCAAACGTTGCGGACTCTTGTGAATCTTTTTGTAGGCGAGCCGTCGTAAGAAGCGTTTGTGCTTCTTCAAACGCACGAACGTGTCTGGAGCTAGAACCACCTTTACGTTCAATACATTGAGGCACATTTCGGAGAGGTGTTTCATGTCGGACGAGGAAGAACGTCTCAAGACGTCGCGACGGCGCAGAAGGGGTAGAGTGGAGAGTACTTTGAGTAAAGTGAGGTGAGGGCGGAGATTCATTTCGGAGCGTAGATATATTGACGTTCACCCGGAAAGATATTGCTACGCAACCTGCGATCCTCGTGCGTACAGTTGTGAAGATCCACGAGTAAATAAGCGTGGGGCGACGACATCGCTTGTTTATATGTGTCTAGAAAATACTCCAATCTTTTTCTGCCAAATAGCTGTTGGCCGAAATGTTCCATCTGGTGCACACTGCGCACGGTGCGCCACAGGACGACGTAACTGGCGTTGTAGGATATAGTTCTAAAATGGCTACTGTCGAAAAGGATGTTTTGAACAAGTAAGAAGATCGACGCATTGGCGTGGTGAGAACCCCGAATTAAAAGATCAGTCACCTCCTTCAAGAAACTGGCGTCGGTCATGTGATCGTTGTCATGTGGTCATCGCTCCTTGGTAAATTTTACGGAGTCCCCAAATTCGTCCTGCATGCTCAGCGAAGCATATTTCTGCACGTAATATTTGTGACGGAGGCTTGTCCACCACCTCGCTCAGGTTCCTCAGCACGTTAGCAACGAATGTAGATGTGCCGCACATGGAGGGGCCGCTTAAGATACAGCGAAAAGGATGACGGAAACGAAAAGGTTCGGGGAAGACATGTTGCGTGCATACACGTTGCATGAAGAAAAAGAAGAGACTGAGACTCGAAGAGAAATGCATTGCTTTTATTTACACGTCGTCATCGTCCTCTACATCGGAACTGCGTTCCCAATACAGATTATCCAGGCTAAAGTTGGACTTCTTTATCGCCAGTCTGTCCGCCGCTAAGATGCGGTCTAAGCGTCTTCATCTTGTCCTGACACATTTCTTGACGTGCTTGCAACCATTCCAGGCGGTGGACTTGAAAGGTTTCCTCCACTATGCCGTGAATAAATTCGCGAAGTTCTTCGTTTTTTGTCTTTTCCTTGCGACAACGAGAAACGCAGGAGAATAAACCACACGTGGCGTTTTCCACGTATCAGTCAGAATGATGACGCGAGCGCGGTGCGCGCCGCCTTCATACAGATAAACGCGCGCGCAAAGAAAGGAGAGTGAAACCGAAACTGAGAAGCCGCCCGCTGCCGCTAGGAGCACGTGTGCGCGCGCGTGTAGCGGAGAGCCAAAACCGAAAACACCCGCGGGCGGGCGGGCGGCGCAGAGGGCGCTAGTAGCGCGCGTATGCGTAGCTGCCGCAGCGCGTCGCCTCAGTCAGTTTCTCGCCCGCTGTCGCGGAGAGCAGACGTGTGCTCGGTTGCTTCGCAGTCCCCACGCTCGCTCAGTTTCTGGCTCGCTGTCGCGGAGAGCAGACGTACGCTCGGTTGCTCCGCACCCGCTCAGTTTCTGTCTGGCTGATGAGCAGTCGCCACGGGGAAAAAGGTGAGTGATTTGCCGCGCCCCTTTTCTAGCATGTTTGCCGTGTTTAGCGGTGACCAACGAGTGATTTGTCGATGTTTGACCGCACTCGTGTTAAGCCTTCTCTCAGATGTTTATACTTGTTTAGCGGAGAGCAAGCCTGTTGTTGAGCGGTTCCCGCCTTGTGTTAGGTGTATAGTGTTTAGGCGCTGTGGTTAGGCCTAAGCGATTGCCTTTTCCCCGATGTGTACTGTTTTCTGGCATGCCTAGACTTGTTCAGCAGTGTTGACATTTTCTACCTGCCGCTAGTGTCTTGTTCTGTCTTTCTTGCCTAGAGCTATGATAGTGGCGCCATCTGGCGTGATGCCTTGCAACTAAGTGGCCACCTGTCGTCGATCTCTGCAACTGCTGGGTGCCAACTACCAACATGGTGGGCGCTGGTCACTCGGGTGTTGCGGAGCGGCTTCTTCGTCGCGGCATCATTGATTTTCGAATACATTGTTTCTCTCCACTCTATTTCCATCTTTTTATTTTATTTTCTGCCTATTTTTTTATTTTTATGGACACAGGTTGCCGCCAACTCACAGCTTGGTCTGGACACAAGTTAGATGCTCCCCAGTTAGTGTAATGACTCCCTGGAGGGTCCTGATTAATGTGGGGGGTTAATCGTGTTTAGACGAAGTTGTGAGTTGGCGGCAGTCTGTGTCCAGTCATTACTACTCCCGTCCCCGTCTTTGGTGTTCCCGCCTAGTTGCCGCCATTCCCGCTCCATCCCTTGCTCTCTCTTTCCCTCCTCACGTGACATATGACGCACGCCATGAGCCGGAGCCTGTGCGACTCGAGCGACAGCCGGAAAGAGTCTCCCTGTTCCCCGGCGCCACTCTCTTGGACTTGGGCTGCGTTCCAATACCTCGCACCCGCGAAGCCGCCTGACTAGGCAGCTGAGTAGACCCCTTTGCTTGTCACTATTGGAAGAGGCTTGCCTAGCCGAGTACGCATTCGTTGCTCACGCAAGAAATGCGTACGGCGCAAGCGCAGCGGGTACTAGCGTTTCCCGCTGTCAGCCACCCCGGCTGTCAGATGGTCAGGCGTATAACTAGACTGCATCGATGCGCACTATGCAGTAGCCGACTGAATAGCGGACTTGGCGAGATTTGGAACGAGACTTAACATGGCGGCACTTCCGGTTAGACCGCTAGGCAGTCGACCATGGAGGTTGGAAACTAAGGAGAGGGCTATACGTACGGAGGGCCGTGGGACCCCTCTAGCGGTCGCTCTTGGCAATGCCACGCCCATCTAGTTGCCCGGTCACGTGATACCAACCTGTTTCGGTTTTATGGCGGTCTGCGCGGAGGCTTGGAAGTTCAGGAAGTTCGCGGCTGCATGAAGCATTAAAGGGACTATGAAATTTCCCGAACCCCCATACTTTTTTTCGATGGAAACTGTTCTTCCCGCAGAGAAACTAATATGCCACAAATTTTTCCGGACAAAATCGCTCCACGCTGCGAGGAGCGCGCGCTGGAAATGTCTCTTCCGCATTCCTCCTCTCCCGCGCATATTTCCCTGCCGATGGTGTAACTGTACGGACTGCTCTTTGGTTCCCCGTTACGTCACCGGTGTTGCACAATAACAAGTAATGCAGCGAGCTCGCGCTGTGGCTGCCGCCACTGCCGAAATCTGCCGATCGCGCGAAAGCTGCTGTCATGGAGATTTCCACTCCCGATCACAGGGGTGGCATCCAATGTATTCCTCCGTAGAAGAAAGCGTGCTGGGCGAACGCAATGCATCCTGGACAGGTCCTGGTCGCACGTCACAGCGAACGTCAAGGCGCACGTGACCTTAAAGATGGCGGCGCCCGTAATCGACAGCCAAATCGTTTGTAAACAATGCGGTTGTTGTTTCTGGACGACGTTTTGGATGTTTTTCGATCACGGTAATTGTTTTTATCCGATAATCTTGCAGTAAAACGCGCAGTTTTGCACACAAAGCCTCGTATTGTTGACTTCCAAAGGTGTGATGACGACTGCTCGTTAAGACTTACCGAGCCGATGCCATGTATACTTAAACTAAGGAGAAATGGGCTACCATGTTGCGGAAGAAGCACCGCATAGTTTACGCTGGCAAAATACGGTAATCTCTTGGTGTTATGACGGCGAAAATATGTCGGTAAGCGGCAAAACGACATATAAACAAAGTCACATGACCTGAAAATGACGTTTTCTATGACGTGCGACCAGGACAAGATGGCAGTTTTGCGAAAAGCACCCGCTTGAGGGTAGTTACAACAATGGCGGACTTGTGTCACCCCTGTGCTCCCGATGAACGCATACGCGGGATTCTACGGCGCATGCTCCTGGCGGGATTCCTCGGCTCGGCAACACGTCACGATGACGTGTTGCTGAGCTGGCCGTAGTCGCGTCAAGTTACCCGTTGTGTCTCCGCTCGGCAGCTCGTCACGGCGCGGCGCCAGCTGTCCTCCCTTCGCCGCTCCGTTTAAATTCGCTCCCGAGAAATCCGCTCGCGCGACGAAAGTAAAATTTCGGTTCTAGACTCAGAAAAATGTCTTCTTTCGAACGAAACGAAGAAAAAAATCGTTTCATAGTCCCTTTAAGACTTTCGGATTTCGATTATGGTGACCTGTTCTTGTCCAGGCTGCCACACCCGTTCGTCGAGGAGCAGTGCGGAGGCCGGAATCACATTTCGTGAGTAAGTTTTTTTCCAAAGACTGCTGAATTTCGGGAGTGCGTGTATTCGTCTGCGTTGTCGTCGCATCTAGAAACGTAGCTAAGCACCGTGTTGTCCATTTATTCCACGCAGCTTTCCGTCAGATAATGCCCAAAGAGATGCGTGGGTCTGCGCAATTCGAAGGACTGGCTGGGCACCGAAGCCGAGAACGAGCAAACTGTGTTCGAAGCACTTTCGTGCTCAGGATTTCGACAGATCGTTGAACCGTCTGCGTCTCCGAGCGGGTGCTCTTCCCCAAATATTCCCTTGGTCGTCTCAGGTAAGTCGGTAACAATTTTGTGCGGTGCTTTGTTAAATGCATATATAATTGTGCCGGCGTATAAATTAAGAGCAAACGTACGACGTCACGTTGTTCAGACGTGGTCATCATCTGAAAATCTTTTAACCATTCCAACCTGCGGAAGTAAACTATATGGCGCTTTCGCATTTGTTCACTATACAATCTGAATTTTTGTGACTCGTTGCCGCAGCAGGAATATGACACCCTCTTCTTTAAATCTGCCTGTTGTGTTTCTGAAAAAAAAATAAAAAATAAATAAAAGAAGAATTAACTCGCTTATTGAAAAGTATCATGTGACATGCGCTACTAACATTAATCGAGCAGCAGAACAAGAAACATCAAGTAATACATGCATTATATGAAGTTTCTTGCTCTGCTCAAGGAATTAGACGTTCAAGATTTGAATTCTTTTGCTAAAGTCCTGAAAGTAGTTTTAGAACTCAGTTTAGTCTCAGTATTTATTGTTTGTGTATTAATTTGGTTGCAACAATTAAAAAAATGAAATATTTCTCCTGTGCCATCTGTCAATAGGAAGAACAGCCCGCTCAGGAGACGATACATGGGACAAGCCACCCAGGCCCAAGTGTGGAATGCACAGCTGCTCAGGTCCCTGCCACATATGCAATGGAAGTTGATGTGAGTTGTCCTTTTCCATACCTTTTGCTACATTATGGGTTTTTGTATTTGCATTACACACATCAGTCACTCCGTTCTCTCCGGTGAACTGTTAGACTAGTTGTATTGTGGAAGATATTTGACGTGGTGCACTTGAAAGTACTTAATCTACTTGTAATTTCATCACAACATGGCAGGAAAGTCTAGGCTCAGTGGACCAGTTCAGCTTGCGCACAGAAAATGTGAGCACTTCCTATCTGGCGCATGAAGAAGACTCTAATGTGAGTGTCATGCTCATTTGCGTAGGCACTCCACAGCAGTATTTGAAATAAATTCTACAACTCTCTCCACTATAGAAAACACCAGTAACAAAGTATCTTCATTATTTCTTAGCTACATAGGGTAGTGCAGGATTCGACACAAACAACATTACGCAGAATCCGTTTGAGGAGTATGTAAGTAGACACCTGATGTGATGGCTTCTTGAAATTGCAAGACAGTGGTAACCAAAATGGTTTGTTTATTTATGCATGATTACAGTGTACCCCATGCGAACCTGAGCATCTGTTCCTTCATCGACTGTTGGAACACCAGTGGTGTGTATACATTTGTCTCTCATGGATGGTGTACATTGTTACGTTAATCTATAATAATTTCATTGGTCACAACAGTGCAGTGGGATTATAGTTTAGAAATACATTATGTAGAAACAATAATATATTTTTTCTTGTCACTGTAATATATGAGCATGTGAAGTAATATAACAGAAGCATTATATCATCTAAATTAATATTTTCTTTATCTGTACATGTGGCTCCCTCACATTGACCTCAGCATTATACTGTCCTTATGTAGACATCTTTTCATCATGGCAATATGTAGACCATCTCTGTAAAATAGCTACCACTCTCCTTTTTTTAAATAAGTTCTCACTGGGTTCCTTGTTTCTTCACTGGTGCCAACTCGCTTCCGCGTTATACCCCTGTCACACGGGCATTTTCGATCCTGCTCGACCGAACCTGCTTGAACCCAATGCAGATCGGATGGTGCTACACGGCCGCTTCCAAGCAGGATCGAACTTTGATCCTGCTTGACTCAAGACAGTTCCCATAATACCCCTGTCACACGGGCATTTCGATCTTTCTCGAATTCGATCTGCATTGAACTTCCCGAGCACGCTCGAGTTTTGACGCTGCTACACGGCCACTTTCAATGCGCATTGAATGGTTGACCTGTGCAAATGAATAAACGGAACTCATTAATTTCGCGTTTCCTATATAACAGCGATATTAGTGGTAATTTATCGTATACCGATGTAAGCATCGTTTGTAACTTCGCGTGCATGTCCGTCTTAAGTTATGACAGTTCACCGGGGTCGAGGATGCAAATGGCCGCCGTCGAGCCGTCTTCAAATTCTCAATCCTGTTATGGGAACTGTCTTGAGTCAAGCAGGATCAAAGTTCGATCCTGCTTGGAAGCGGCCGTGTAGCACCATCCGATCTGCATTGGGTTCAAGCAGGTTCAGTCGAGCAGGATCGAAAATGCCCGTGTGACAGGATTGAGAATTTCAAGACGGCTCGACGGCCGCCATTTGCATCCCCGACCCCGGTGAACTGTCATAACTTAAGACGGACATGCGCGCGAAGCTACAAATGATGCTTACATCGGTATACGATAAAACCACTAATATCGCTGTTATATAGGAAACGCGAAATTAATGAATTCCGTTTATTCATTTGCCTATATTCTCGACATCGTCAACCATTCAATGCGCATTGAAAGTGGCCGTGTAGCAGCGTCAAAACTCGAGCGTGCTCGGGAAGTTCGATGCAGATCGGATTCGAGAAGGATCGAAATGCCCGTGTGACAGGGGTATAACATTCACTCGTGCCTTCAAATCATTACTTAGCGTAACACATGTAGTTACTAACACTTGTTGCTGCACTAATAGTTCATTATCACACAGTTATGGTAACGAGTAAGAAGACAATCAGTGAGGTGACATATTTGAAATTTCAACAGTGCTGGTAATTACCATCAAACATGTGATAACAATCACCTAAATATTTGACGGTCATATATTTATCCGTGACTTTTTGTAAATACAAATAACCTAAGGCCCAACACTTATGAGTGAATAAAAGCAGGGGTGGTGCAAGCATGTGATACATGATGTAAGTAATTACTTGCATGCTGTGATTTTCTATATAGACAGGAGCAGTGTCATCACTCTGACTAACCATGTGTCTTGCTGAAAATTTGATGAATTTCTGCAGTTCTATGAAAATAAATTTTTATATGACGTGAATCATGATTTGCATGCTGTGATTTGTGTATGTTCAACTGGAGCAGTATGATTATTTCAACTAACCCAGCATGGCACTGAGAGTTTGATGAATTCCTGCAATTATGTGGAAATAAAGTTTTATATGATGCCGTTCATGGTTGCATGCGTTCATGTTTGGCATGTTTCGATGTGATTACTCTGCATAACCTTATGTCACATTGACAATTCAATGAATTTCTGCAGGTGAAGACAAATAAAATTTTGACAATCAGCATGTGTGTTGATATCTCCCTGCCCATGTATCCTACTGGTGGGTAAGTGACTCAGTTCGAAAGCAGAGGCTGTTAACATCCGACCTAAATGTACGCATGAAGAGGCTCATTGGGTGATAAAAAAGTGGCATAGTCTTGCCTTCAATGTTGCTTCACGAGCGGCAATTGGCATAGCTCATTTATTTGTTGAGGATCAATGTTGTTTGCAAGTTTAAAATTTAAAACAAGTGGGTATAACTTCTTTCATATAAGAACAGCTCAAAGCATATCTGAAAATACACATTTGAGTGTTAGTAAGGTCCACGTAAAATGGACTGACTAATGTGTTTTAATTGTTAGAGCTGCAGTACTGTTACTACGAGACTCATATTTACTAGCAATCTGCCTACCAATCAGTCATGCTCATACAGAATTGTCTACTGCACTAGGAAACATCCCCAATGAAAGACACACCAGTTAAAGTTTTTCTGAAGCAAGAAGTGAGACGGATTCGAAATCTTCATACTGCGAGCAAAAAAAGAATCAAGGCCCTACAAGAAAGACAGCGACGTATGAAGCAGAAAATGGGAAATCTAGAAAATGTCATCCAGGACTTGACGGCTAAAAATATTCTGTTGCAAGAGAATGCGGATGTGTTATCAAATATAGCAGGAGCTAACAAAGAGCTACTGCTAAGGCAGACAGCTAAAAGACAAGGCGACCGCTCCCTAGAAAGTACAGCCCAGAGCTCCGTGCTTTTGCACTTACACTTTACTTTTATTCTGCAAGGGCGTACAGATATGTGAGAAGGGCCTTTGACACTTGTCCGCCCCATCCTCGTACACTCAAATAATGGTATCAGTCAATTGATGGTCAACCAGGATTTTCCAAAGAAGCCCTGAATGCACTTAAAATGAAGGTAGCAGAGAATCAAATGAAGGAGATTCCAACTCTCTGCAGTCAACAACAACATTCGTCAACATGTTGAATGGGATGGGAAAAAATCACATGGTTATGTAGACATTGGAATGGGTTCCAGCAGTGATGGCACAATAGCTAAAGAGGCTTTGGTTCTGATGGTCGTCTCTGTAAATGGCAGGTGGAAGCTTCCCTTTAGGTTATTTTCTCGTTGGTGGACTGTCTGGAGAACAGAAGGCAAATTTGGCAAAAGAGGGGCTTTCACTTGCCCACGAGGCTGGGGCAGAGGTTGTGTCGCTCACATGTGACGGAGCATCTTCAAACGTAGCAATGCTACGAATCCTTGGGTGCTGTCTGGATGTCGATGCTGGGCTCAAGACTACATTTCCACATCCAGTGACCATGAACCCAGTTGCAGTCTTTCTCGATCCGTGCCACATGTTAAAACTTGTCCGGAATGGCCTTTGTCACAAACAAAGTTTTGTGGATGAGAACGGCGGTAGGATATGCTGGGACCACATTGACAAGCTGCACCATCTCCAGCAGAAAGAAGGAATTCATGCCGGCAACAGGTTACGTACCACACATCTCCACTGGCAGAAACAGCCAATGAAAGTCAAACTTGCAGCCCAACTGCTCAGCTCATCAGTTGCAGATGCACTACAGCATTGCCGCGAACTTGATATTCCAGGCTTCAACGATGCGGAGCCAACAGAAAAGTTCATTCGTGTTGTGAATAACTGTTTTGACATTTTAAACTCCAGAAGTATCAGGCAGTACTCACGGAAAAAGCCACTGTGTTCAGAAAACATTATACAAGTCCGGTCATTCCTTACTAATGCATCATCCTATCTGGCGGCACTGCGACTCGCCAATAGTGGGCAACTGCTGCCAGATAACAGCCGAAGAACAGGATTTATTGGCTTCCTCATTTGTCACCAGAGTGCACTACAACTGTATGAAAATCTCATTGAAAGGACATCGAAGCTGCAATATCTACCCTGTTACAAAGTAAGTCAGGATCATTTAGAATTATTCTTCGGAGCAATCCGTGCCCATGGATCATGTAACAACAACCCAACAGCCAGACAGTTAGCATCGGCATTTAAGGCACTGATAGTTCACAATGAAGTCGGTGATACGACCACAGGTAACTGCCTACCGCTGGAACGTATCCGCATACTTACCGTGTCCAGTGCAGCATCGCCGTGATCTGAGGACATCATCAACTGGTCTGCAGACCGGCGGCAGCTAACTCTAGGTGAGGAAGATCTGGAACTTGAACCCAATTTGGACTACGACTACATACCGGACCCCACAGACTTGTCACCGTATGCCGACATAGTCGTGGCGTACATAGCAGGATTTGTGGTGCGTTATCTGCGAAACCGCTTGAAGTGTTTGTAAGTGCG
Source organism: Ornithodoros turicata (assembly GCF_037126465.1). Lineage (NCBI taxonomy): Eukaryota > Metazoa > Arthropoda > Arachnida > Ixodida > Argasidae > Ornithodoros > Ornithodoros turicata. The sequence continues at coordinate 67,587,817 of NC_088203.1, forward strand.
CTATCTACCCCAGCATCCTGCCTTCCTCAGCATTCACTGATTCGTCTAAAAAGTCTGGGGTGGCTTGTGTATCCATCAGAGGATGTCATCCAAGTATGCAAAAAGACTGAAAAAGTATATAGATCAACTATGCTAGCATCCAGACTGTCAACTGAAGCACTAATGCAGAAGATGCTAGTGGATGTGCTCGACGTTACTGTTTCCACTAACATATTTTCAACACTTCGAGGATCCCGCATGATTGAACAAGGTCCCTTAGAAAACCATTTTTTTCGTCTGATCAAGAGTATTGCACACAAATATCTAGATGTACGTCTCCATCATGCTGCAAAAAATTTAACAGCTGACCGTCATACACAGAGGTGTCGTCAGATGTACACTAAGCTGACATTATTCAAAGGGCAGTGAGAGTGTGTTTTTGTTTTTGCAGCATTTTTGTAGGATGCAATACAGTTGCTTTGCAAGGGTTGTAGGCACACTACACATATTAACACTACACTTATTATTGTGTCGTCTGTTCCCTCTCAGAAGGGGAGAAGGTATCATCCTGCGAAATGCTCTTGTTTCTCTCTAATCATCATCTATTCTGCAGCCCCATTATACTCATTCATTTTACATATAATCAATGCTACTGCCCCATATGAGCGGGTAAGAATGTCTTTTTTGCAATATCTTAGAGTTGTATTGTTTGCAACAACGTTATAACGTTATGTCATCTAATTTGAGTATTTACCGTGACATTTTGCATACCTATGAACGTTGACGGCTATCCGCCGATACAATATATATATTACAATCCATCTTCAGCACACCACTGGCCTTCAAGGAGACCATTTTCACAACATTTTGAAAGGTATGGGGTATTTAGACATTTGCCACGTAATAAATCACAGCGAAAGTTCTCCAGAACAGAAGAGAAGCCATGCAGGTCACGATGACGTACGTAGTACTTCTTCTAGCAGTTTAGTGATCCATTGCTTCTACGGTGAGATGTTCTATTTTGTGTTTCGGCGGGTGTGGCAACTTCTATCTCCAAAGAGGTTATGAAAGCGAAAGCTAGTTATTGGGCCGCTGCTCGTCTCCGTATTCAGGTGCCCATACGCCACGGGCATGGAGGACGCCATGTTTAATGGCGTTTTGCAGTGACGTTTATGGGTCACGTGTGGGGGCAACTAACCACAATGCCTTGCGCCGGGTCAGCACGGCCGCTTGCATTGGGAGAGGCGCTTAGGGCATCTCCTTAGTTTCCTTCCTCTAAGCAGTCGACTAACCGGGGTATTGGAACGCAGCCTAGGCCTTCGGGAGAGGAAAATAAGTTGCGCCGCGCATGCGCCAGCAGTGACGTCACGTGTCGTTCTTTGCTGCCCCACCTACTTGGCCTTCGGGAGAAAAAAAAAAGACTTGCGATGCGCATGCGCCAGCAGAGATGTCGCGTGTAACCTGCCCCTCGTGAGACACTCCGCTCGGTCTATTGCGCAGGCGCCAACCCGCCTTCAACTCTCTCTCCTTCCGCTTGATGGTCACGTGATACCAAAAAAAAAAAAAAATCGACATAGCGAACGGTGGCTGTTATGGTTGTTACGTGAGTTAGAGATCTGATGTTCTGAGGCTGGAACAACATAGGTCCTTTTCTGTGACTTCCATCTTTCATTGTTATGTGGTTATGTTTCGTATGGGTACGAAAGTGCAAGGTAGTCTGTGTCTTAGAGCTTCTTATGTTTGTGTCTACATGTCTGTGTCACAGTTTTTGCACCTAGTTTTGTGTTGTGTTATGCAGTTAGGTCGTTGGTGTAGCCGCGTTGTGAGCAGCTGTGGCCTGTGCGGTTGCGGGCTGTGTGGTGTATTGCTGTTTTCCTACGACAAATGTATGAAAGGAAGTGCCTCTGTCGCAAGGTAATTCGCTCTGGGTTGTCATTGGAGCCGACTATGACAAAACTTTCAATTGAAATGTAATATTCTCTTGTTATTTCATGCTGTGAACGTAAAAGTGACACGTTTTTCACTGTTGCCAAACACACAAACGACAGGCGTGTCTCAAATGTTTATGAGAACCAAGACGGCGTAGAAAAACGTGTTCGAGAAGACAGAATAGGAGAGGTGCATGGCCAGGATGTTTTCCATGGGGGGGGGGGGAACAGAGGACGTAGACAGAAATAAAAAGGAATCATAGTTTGTTTGTTTGGGGGGCAATGGCCCAGCCTTGTTTCAGTAATTGATCATGGATATAATATGTGAATCATAGTTGTTTCTTGTTTATAATTGTTCCTATAGTGCAATATAATTGTTTACAGTGTTTTAGCTTATGACAATACACTCAGAAATTGTTCCACATGAGCTACGAGCTACATATGTAACAAACATCAACATATTGATCATTAGGGCCCAGAAGCTCATGCAAAATGCATATTTTAAGAATGCGTTCAAAAGGATATCATAGCATTTCTCCATGCATTACCAACCACAACATAAAATCTGCAATGTTTCATGTGTCATATGGGCGCATATTTCGCCATGTTAGTTCCTGGTCACCGTATTGTATGACTGTTGCATATGGTGTCATATTTCGGCATCATTTGGTTGCAAATGTCATATTTCCGTGCCATTTGGCTGAATATTATGTAATCTTTCTGTGCCATTTGAATCAGTTTTTAACATTTCCTTTGTTGTGCCACAATATCTTTGCAACTGCAACTTTGTTTTGCCACTACTCACGTTAGTTCAAAAGAGAGGTCATCGGCCGAAAACCCACGTTCCAGTTAGACATCTAAGCTGCTACCAGACTTGTGCCTGTTACTCGGAAAAATAATTGATTACCGTTACTTCTACAAAAAAAGTAATTGATTACCGTTACCAGTTACTCGGCTCCAAATGTAATTGGGTAACGAGTAGAAAAGTAGCGCGTTACTACGGCCGTTACTTTGCATTCACACACATTAAACCCGCCTTTCTGTGCCTCAGAGAAGAAGGAAAGAGAGAGAGAGAAAACAGGTTAAACAGCGGAGCAGCTGAAATAATACGAAAAAGAAAAATGTAGGACAAGTAGATCTGGACGTCCGCTGTATTTATCACCAGGGAAGACATTGACTCTATTCTGGAAGAGCAATGCAGGGAACTTCACAATGACTCACTAAACCTCCAAAGCTTCAGGTTCCACCACACAGGTGTGTAGGAAGAGATTAGGGAGAGAGACCCTGAAATTCCAGAACGTTATTACAATGGCCTCTGCGTGCTATAGTTGAACGTCCCAACAAGGGCTGACAGCAAGAGGGGCATGACTTTGGGCAGAGCATCTGAAAGATAAGGTAATCGCTGCCGGAAAAGTAATCAATTACTGAGTAATCGATTACTCAGAAAAGTAATTGATTACTCAAAAAATTACTTTGACATTAAAGTAACTGATTACTCAAAAAAGTTATTGATTACAAGTAACACGTTACGCACATGTCTGGCTGCTACACTGCTTTTAGGCTGCATTTTGCTATGTAATCTGTGGGTTCAGATGGCACCACTAGCACCCAGAAGAAAATTCTAAAAGCAGGGTGCCATTACTGAAGCCAATGAATGGGACAGTGAAGAGTTGTCTGCGCAAGGTGTAGGTAGCTAGCTAGTCCGCCCGAATAACATCCAGCTACATACCACACATTTTTGTGGTATATTGCTTTCTTCACTAGATTCTTAACTCATCCCATGTAGAAATGCATATGTATGTGTGTTGCACTGTTGAAAATCCCAAGTATGGTGGCAATAATGGCATATGATAATGGACAACGAATAATACCTGAGTAGGCACATCTAAACGTATACTCCCCAAATGCGAATAAGGAACATGCATTTCCATTTGTATAACACTCTTAGACAATTTACGTATTTACAGTTCACAGTTACAAGAAAGCTCCTGGAGGAACATTCCCGGCAACACAATATATCTGCATATTTAGACATTTCATGCTATATTCTGCATGCTATATTCATGCAAGATTCTTGGCGCATAAAGTCCCGGGCCCTATTGATTATGTTGAGTGTTCACAAACTAGCTGTGCCCATCACCAGTTCATGGGTGGCATATAGTATACCTAAGCTCATCCATGAAAACAGGATGCTGTTATGTGTTCCACTTTTCTGTTCATGAAATGCTCAAAAGTGAAGTGCTTTGGAAGAAATCATTTGCCAAAAGAAGACAGTAAGAGAGAAATAACAATACATGTACTCACACTTCAATTTTTTGGAACTAGCAGGTCACATCCTGCTTCAAACAGGTACTACAAAAATAAACTCACAGTACATGACAAAATGCACGGGTTAAAAACTTGGGTGGCCCCTGGCATTGTCTATTTAAAGTATGTGTGGTCAAACCCAGTGTGGTGCACTTCTCCGTGGTTCAGCAGTAAAGATGCTACTTCATTTCTACTTTCATGTGTTGGCTTTGCCATGTGTGTTGCTGACACTCTGGAGGTTTTCTTCCTGTTGCTTGTGAACCGTGGCTGGGGTGTTATTTTTTTGTTTGGAGCTTGTCTTTGCAGAGGTACTGAAGTAGTCGAACTGCATGATGCTACAGATTCAAGGAGTGGACGCAATGTAGACTTGACTGTTTCCTTTGTTCCTGCATCTACTACTGTGGATTGAAGCTGATGAAATAAGGCCCCAGCCATTAGGATATGGCTTTTGTCTTCACTATCGTTGTCACTATCATTACCATTGCCCTGTATAACATCAACAGTGACTAGTGACTCCATGAGGCTTTCACTGTTGCATACCTGCATAGAGGAAAGATGAAACAATCATCACTGCAAGGTAGTGAATCCAATACTACTGCTGTGGCACAAAGCATGATGAGGCACGCAAAAAGATAAGATTTTATGAAGAGGTATTGATATCAAATACTCATTGTAGTAGTCATTGTACTAAAAGTGCTGAAAGTGCAAGAAGATATTATACTCATGCAGACACAATCACGCTTGTGTGCACCTGTCACCTTTTTTCATGTTTTTAGAAATTTTAGCACAATGACTGATTCCAACATAGTCAGATACACAATTAGGTGCCAGTGTCGCATATAATCATGTGAATGAAATCATGCATGCACAACACCCTTGTAAAAGCGTATAATGCACACAATATCGTACCTGTTCATCCAGTTGCAGTACAGTTTCTTTCAGGTGTCCAGCGTTCATCAGAGTGGCAGCAACTGCGTGGATATGCTTGCAAAGACCAAGCCTCACTGTGTTGTCGATACATGTGCAAGTAAAGTTGTGGACACATATGACACATTTTGGACACCTGAAGCTGCATGTCGATGAAGTACAGTCAGTGTTTGGCTGCTGTGTCACAGTGTACGACACACCCTCAGAAGACTGTGACTTCACTGACCATTGGTATGTGCCAACATTACATATGTGTTCTTGCGGAATGTGAACACCAGCTTCATGCCGTTTGACGATTTCCTTTACTTGTGCCCCGGGCACATTCTTAGAAAACTTGATCAAGCGATCAAACAGCTTGTTTTTCATAAGTCTCAAGAGAGCTGATATGAGCCTATCTACCCTCTTATTGTGCTTCCCTTGAAGGTAGCAATACTTGAGAACCCTATGCAGTGCCTCAAGCCGCATGTTTGTGTTTATCCCGGCCCCTATGCGGTAGCAAGCTGCCCAGACATTCGTTCGTCCAGCATAGTGGCGCGTAAAGTACTTTAAAAAGAGTTCCATTGCCGGCTGAGTTGCACACTCTTCAAGAAAGGCTTTCAACAGCTCTTGGAACCTGCCTTCATCTGCTTCGTCCATTAATGTCCGCAAAGCCTGCGGGTAATCCCAGAGAGAAACCAACATGAATACATTATAGTACTTCAAAATACGATGATTACGGTCTCTGGAAGAACGTGTGTTTCAAAAGCTATCAGGTCTTCAAAAAGCTAACTGAATGTGATTAGCATAAGCTATTGCTGCTGTGCGATGCTACATGCCACTAGTATCATGTAACCTGTTCTTACCTTGTATGTGAACTCCTGTGCTTCTTTGCCTTTTACATGCTTTCTGATGTTTTCTCTCCAGTTTTTATCCACATGCCATGTGCATAGTAGTTGCCGGTCAGCCTTTCCCATGGTGTCTTTCCAGGCATTGTAAAACGCTGGTGCATCATCACTCATGAAGGTATTTACGTGCAGGATTCCAGTTCTTTCTTTTATGGCACCAAAGAAGATCTTCATGGCTACATAGTCTGTGCGACTTGTGATGCAGAAAGCGCAAGGAAACCCGCTGCCAAACTCGTCAACACATAGGAGCGTCACAAGTTCAAAGTCGAAACCTATGGGGATGACACAGACACAGGGTGAGAATCCCTTTGCAACTTCAGTTAAGCTGCTCATATAAAGGGTGTCGAAGAACGAATTAGAAGTGTTCCAGTGGGCTGGTGTATTGTAGAAAGGGGCAACGTTTCTTTCAGCCTGAGGAATACACAAACAATAAATGGACGATCAAAAAGGACGACACAAGACACAGCTCTGCTCCATGTCTTCTTTGGCTTACACCTAAAGGAAATGTTGCCCCTTTCTACAGTGTGTCTCAGGTATCGTGTACCAGTATCCTTTAAAAAAAAGACTTTACACAGATGAAACTGACTGGCTGTTATTAGCCTGATGGCAACTATTTTTTCATTGTGCGTTTTTCATAGATATAGTAATTAACAAACACTTAAACATGCTACATTTAGAATATTGATTTTAGCAGCCAAGATATCAATGGAAACGTTGTGAATGCCTTGATAAATATCTGACAAAGCTGTGTCCAATAAGCTCCGCTTTACATTGATTTTTTTTTTCAACCTAAAACCAAAGCTTCTAAAAAGAGAAGAAAATATTCTTTTCTTAAAAAGAAAGTCCTATGGCAGAATGGTAATGTCATTAAAAAAATTTTGCCTAATTTTATTACAGGCAAAAAATTGTTTTGCCTTTCCTTCAAATCTCAATGTCCTCCCAATGTTAAGGAGGGACTTTATAAATTATACGTCCTTCCTGCATTCTAGAATGTACATCTGTTGTATGAGATTCTCAGCAGGAATACTTGGACAGGAACAACAGATAAATTGATGAAGATGAATTGAGACTATTTGAAACAGTTAATAGAGAAACAATTAAAATTAATAGAGGCCGTACAAAGTCAGGCAGCGAGGTTGGTGGCAGGTAATAATTCCTTTTCAACCAACTCCACTGAGATAAAGAAAAGGTTAGGCTGGGAACTGTTATCAACACAAATGCCACTTGCACTTCTTTTTGATATACAAATATGGTGACACTGGGCTTGATAAGCATGTTTTCCTTGTGTGGTGTGAGTACTTATCAAGTAGGATAGATGATACTAAAAATGTAAACTGTATGTCAGTAATAGTGAAGTCCTTCTTTGTCCTTTTTTGTTGCATGATGCCTAAATGATTGCCACATAATGTTGTGAGTGCATCTGATAGCCCTCGTCCTCGTCAAGACTCAAGACTTCGTATGCATGTTATATCCTTTTTCCTCCCTGCGTGTTTAATTGTCGGCATCTGTAGGTAGACATCCTGCACGCTGCCCTGGTACAATGCATATAGTGACACTCTCTGGTATTGAATGAATAAATAAACTGAACAGGCCAATAGCCAACTGCTACATGCAGAATATCCTAGAAATTCAGACATGTACAAGATACCCAAAAAGTATTTAAAATAAGATAGCAAATTGTGCCAGGAGAGTGAATGTACCTCTTTCGTTGGCTCCAGTCTGTGAACTGACAACCCTTGCAGTATAACTTCTTTATATCGCTAAATAAAAAAAAAAAAAAAAGAACAACAACAGGGCCTGTGGCGGTGACTGACCAATCTGTCGTACACAAAGAGAAAGAGTAGAAGCTTGCCATGTAGGGTTGTCTTAGAGCTGGAAGGCTATGACTGAGCCAGAGGTGATATTTGGGTCAGAACTCTGTTGCAGCTGCAAGGCACACATCATGAAACCCTTGCCCTCCCTGGAATTGTGCACCTGGCACAAAACCTTGAATTTGGATGATTTTCCAGAATGGTCAACGTAGGGGTTCGAATGGACATGGGAATGGAAATTCGTGAACAGCGAGCATGCGAGTACAAATACTCCCCTAAAAAGTATTGAGTAAGATACCAAAATACCAGAAATAGTGTTGAAAATACTGTCATAAATACAATACTCTAAACATGTACAAGTCTGCCTAAAATTAGCATAACCATGATAGAGGTTACTATCCACATAACAAGTAAAGACCTACAACTTGTGTAGAGCTTGCAGCTTATCAATACCTGTAGTCCCATGAGTGCCGTCAATGCATAGTCTGTCAGTGCCAAGGGCCTTTAGGAGTTGCTCTTGTGGTGGCATCATAATGACAAGCAGGAAATCTTTTTCATCAAGCAGCTCACCCTGTGTTCGATTTAGGACACTAGGGTCATCTTGTTGGTCTTAATGTTTGAAAAAGGGAATCGGATCCTGACACTCCATTTTCATTCTCTCGACCCATAGTCTGACACTGATGTAATCATTTTCATGAAGCTTTTCATTGTAGGTGATTTTGAAATCTCTCATTATATTGTGGAGATCTTGTCGTGTCGCCAGGTGTATGCGGTCAAGGGTTCCATCGAGGTTGTTGCGTATGCCATCCAAGACAGCGTCCATGGTCACGCCTTCTTGCAGTTTTGCTGAAAAAAAGGTTATACTTTATAGTACATGCAACAAAGGCTGAAACCACCTATTTTTGTGTGTTATGTGCCTGCAAGGGTCACTAGGTAACATCTTCATAGTGAAAACTTAATTAGCAATGGATACTAAAAAGTAGTTCTCAATATTGTGCATGTAAATCATAAGTTTTCATATGGTTGTCTCTTGGTATATGTTATAATACTGATTGTACATTTTGTTACCTGCAATACCCGCCTTTTCAGTTGTAGACAAAGTAGTGTGGCACAACTCAAAATTGTGCCCCAGGTGTGAACTCTGGTAATTCACTCTCACTTCTGTACCATCCTTGCAGACTGTCATGTGTGCTAGACATGTCCCACCAGTTTTAACACTGCCTTGGGACTTCAACTGTCTTGCACCTGTGCCTGTAAGGGACAATTAATGAATTGGAATAAAATACAACTTTTCAATATATATGTGTGTCTGTATATATATATATAGTCATAGCTATATCGGCCTCGGTGGCTCAGTCGGTAGCGTGTTCGCCTTCTGATCCCGAGATTGCGGGTTCGAACCCGGCCGAGGACGCCAGCAACTTGGTGGCAGGGTACAAGTTGCTTAGACACGCCGTCTTCCGCGAGGGACGTTAAATACGGGGTGCCGTGTGATGAGCTTTCATCGCACGTTAAAGAACCCTCAGGTGGGCAAAAGCAATCCACAGACCGACCGCTGTGGCGTCGCTCATGATCTCAGTTGTCTCGCGACGTAAACACCCAATTATTATTAAAATTATCATAGCTATATGTTGCAAATATGTACCCCTTGGAACATAAGTGCCTGACCGGTGACACCGCAAGTACCATTTCTTGACACCACCAGCAATTGTTCTTGATCCGGTTGAGGCTGAGAACTTGGTGTGTGTGGCCTTCTCCACTTCTTCCTTCCACGCTTTGAATTCTGTTGAAATCATTCTGAATTTAAGTATATTGTTGAGGCGTGCCACTAATTACCATCCACATTTGTGCTCTTGTACGGAATGTCGAATCAAGCATTTGTACTGAAAGCTGAAATGTATGTGATGTGCCTTTCACAATTAGTATGTGCAACACTATCAGCCAGGTGACATTTCAATGATGTGATGTTACATACTTATGCTTTGAATGTGGGATAGTGAAATGAGCTCAGATAAGCAGTGTCTGAAGACTGAGGTGGGGGTATGTCTTTCAAAGTGCTTTGTATAAAATTTTCACTCTAATCACTATCATATACATTTCCAAATTATGTTTTTAGACAAATATAGAACCTTTCTTCCAACCACTTTTCCTGTCCTAGAGATTTTAAAGTTGTATATACCATAATATATGACCATCCAAACACATAACCTAGTACAAGTGTGTACATGTATAAGGCAAGGTTGACAATCCTGTCCAAAACAAAACTTTCTCGAATTTTGTTTCACATATTCTGAAAAACAAACCAACAAATAATATCTCCTCGACGTAGGTTCCCTATGTTTGCTTTCACAACAGCGTAGCGCGAGTCTGCTTGAAATAAGCGCGGCAAAGAAGTGCTGCAGAAGGCCGCATGAATTGCAATGTGGAACTTCTGCTCTGCCAGCGCCTCTGGCTTAGCAAATTGTCCCTTCTTTATACGTAGGGGATGAGATTAGAGACCTACCTTCCATCGAGGTAAATTTCCGCGACTCATATTTCGCAGCGAAGCTGTGGATCGTTTCATGGTGCGCTACCAAGTCCTCGTAAAAGCGATACCCGGCCGTGCAGTGACAGCACATGAAGTTATTTTTCAGTTGTGGAGAGTAATTTACCTTATGGACACTCAGCACATGTCGTTTCAAGTTGTACAACTTACTGAAACACCGATCGCAGTACGGACATTCATCCGTAGCTGGTTTCTCCATTTCAGACCGAGAAACCGAAAGCAAATTGCCCGCCAGCGGCACACGTGGATTTTTTTCTTCTCTTTTTTGGTTGGCGTGCAGACCACATGGGTCCATACAAGCGGAAGGAGAGAGAGTTGGAGGGCGGGTTGGCGCATGCGCAATAGACCGAGCGGAGTCTCTCACGAGGGGCAGGTGTCGCGTGTAGACCTGTGCCCCGCCGATTCGCGCCGCCAGCGCCGCCGATCTGCCTCACGCTGGTGCCAGCCCGGCGCGCCGAGGGACCACGCGCGTTCCGTACGGCGTTCCGTGGTTGATCTCGTTTTGTGTGCGGACGAGCGCAAGCGGGAAGCTCAAAACGATTGCGCGATGCTGCTTTCGAGGTTTGCCATGACATCGGAAACGAGTTGTCCGTTCCGAAGGAAAGTGTCGTTGTTCTCTATCGATAAAAGTTCGAAGGCCACAAAAACGAGCGGGGTCTGGCGCTACTTTGGTGATCTTGTTCTGCAAGGTGGTGACAAGAAGAGGAACATCTGTTCTGATTTATTCTGTGAAGAGTGCCTGGTGCGCGCGAAGGAGGAGGACGGAGACAAATCATTTCAAAAGTTAGTATCTTGAAGAAGCATCAAGATATATTGGGCTCTCTTGCATTTAGCAGACAGAGCGCTCCAGCCGTTTGCCTGTCTTTCCCTTCCGGAACCCATGCGTTAATAACCAATATTTTCACCCAGGAGTAACGTAAAGCGGTACTCTTCATCGGTGAGCACAACCAATCTGCAGAGACACCTGTATGAAGCCCATCGGATAGACCTCAACGAAAGGCAAACAGGGAACATAGGAACGTTTTTCGAAGCTGCTCCAAGGAGGACATCTCACACCACAGCTGCAGAGCGGAAGTCTACTCTAGCACGAGACATGGTGCTTTGGTTAGCTAGAGACATGCTGCCATTCAGCATTGTAGACGGGGATGGCTTTCAGGTTATGTTGTCTTTGTGCCAGCGGTTAGAAAACAACTTTGTTGAAGCCGAGCAGTGCTCTCTGAAGCTGTTTTGTTTTGTCGTTTGAATTATCAACAGGATTTCATGGTAAAGCAATGCCTTGTGCAAACAGCAGAAGACCTTCCTGACCGCACCATCCTTTCTAGAGGTGCCCTGGTGGACATATATTCCCTGATGCGTGACCACGTCAAACAACAAATAAAACGGAGACCCAGATTCATGGCGATGACTTACGACTTCTGGAAGGAGCTACATAACTTTCACCTGCCACTTTATCGATGGTAATTGTATTTAGTGGGAAACATGAATCCGCACTTTGCGCCTAATATCAAGCTTGTTTATACTTTGTAGAAAGCTTCGACTTACGAGGCATCACTCTGACGACAAGAAATATGACACAGAGCTCTCGACGAGCTGACGAGCTCTCGAAGTGCGTCGACGAGTTTGGGCTAAATGGGAAAGTGGTGCATTCCGTCACTGATGCCGGTTCCAACGTAAAGCGTGCAGCCTCATTGGCCAAAACAGAGCAGCACCTGTCCATAGGTCACGGCCTTCATAACCTCATCCGCGTGGACGGCTTTGGAAAAGTTCCTAAACTGCAGGCGCTTCTTGTGAGTGCATTACAAAGCTGACATGCTTGAAGAGTTGATCGAGGCGGAAACAAGAACTGTCGTTCTGTCGCTTTCAGAAGTTGGCAACATTCTTGAAAACGATGAGCAGTACCCCTTGGCGCCAGTAACAGAAGACCACGATCACGAGTATGCAGCAAACCCGGTGTCTTCAACAAGACATTACTGTGAAGTCCGATATGCCCACCCGCTTGCATAGTGTATTAAAAATGGTTGAAAGCATCTCAGCGAACTATGGACCGCTGAAAAAGCTCCTGTTGATGGTAGACGTCAGCCTTCTACCAAATCAAGAGGAATGGACCTTGATAACGGAACTGCTCCAGTTCCTCAAGACGTTTCGCACATCCGTCGAGCTTCTGTCCGCCCAAAAAGGATGCACTTTCAACCTTCTCCTCGTCTTAAGGTGTGAAATAGAACAGTGCCTCACTGACAGCGAAGACAACAGTGAGCTCGTGAGATCGCTCAAGAGAGCAATGCTGAGAAAGTTTGAACACCGGTTTCCTGTCAGCGACCTTGCAGTCACGGCATCGCTTCCTGGCCCAAGATTTCAGATTCTGAAGATAGTAGAGGATATCCTTGAGAAAAGGTACATGGATAAAGTGGACTTTCTGGCATCCCAGGTCGCAAAATACTGCAAGGAATGCGATTTGCCCGCTACGGGTGCGTCTCCGAAACCTTCGATGGGATGCCTAACCGACCTTGCCGAAAGGTATTCCTCAACTTCGTTTGTGACGACAAACTCTATACGAGCTGAGTGCCACGCGCTTCTCGGTTGCTTCGGCATGCCGTTAACCGAACCTGATGGGCTCTTGGGGTTCTAGAAACGTAGAGAGCGCGAGCTTCCGTGGTTATCGCCTAAGGCAAAAAAAAGTGCTAAGCATTCCAGCAACGAGCACCCCCAGCGAACGTGTGTTCTCGATTGCCGGGCTGTTTGTGCAAGCGAAGAGGGCAAGTTTACATCCGTCGACTTTGGACAAATTAATTTTTGTACATGACAACTACGAGCTCTGCAAAAATTCAATCAGCAGCAAGGAGAACTGAGAAGAATATTCGATAGCGTGCAACAAACGTTCACCTAGTCATGCGTGACTTGCTCTATCCAAGTGTTAACTAACATATATTTTTTAATAAACAACTTAATCCGCTTGGAGGGTTCCGTTCTTGTGGCAACGTGCCAAAAGAGCACACGTAGAGATGGGTGGTGTGCCTTGAAATAAAAAACATAAAATAGAAAAGATGTCTGACAGTTCTGCTTTTTGCGGAATAGGAAACCACACGCGTTTATGCGCGTAGTGCCTCCTCGCACGCAAATAACCAGATGATTACTGCTACATCCCATGTTAGGTACCACAGGGCCCACGCTAATGGCAACGGTTAGCATCTGCATGCTCGCGCTGCCGCCGCCGCCACCGCCACCGACCGAAAAACCGGCTTGACGCCGCCGCCGGTCAAACTGCCATCGGCGCACAGGTCTAGGCTGCGTTCCAATACATCGCGCCCGCGAAGCCGCCAGACTAGGCAGCTGAGTAGACCCCTTTGCTTGTCACTATTGGAACAGGCTTGCCTAGCCGAGGCGCCTGTGGCGCCATCTCGTTGCTCATGCAAGAAATGCGTAAGGCGCAAGCGCAGCAGGTACTAGCGTTTCCCGCTGTCAGCCATCCCGGCTGTCAGATGGTCAGGCGTATAACTAGACTGCATCGATGCGGACTAGGTGGTAGCCGACTGAATAGCGGACTTGGCGAGATTTGGAACGAGACTTAACATGGCGGCACTTCCGATTAGACCGCTAGGCAGTCGACTAACCGGGGTATTGGAACGCAGCCCTAGGCTGCGTCTACTAAAGCAGCGCCGCTGCCAGCGCTGTCAGCGGATGGCAAGTTTCCGTCTACTAGGGCAGCGCGCTCGTTTCGTAGACAACCTGCTGCCGCAGCGCCGCTGCTCCCGCTGGCCAGCGCAGGCAGCAGGTCGGGAGCCGCTGAGCGCGCTGCTGCTGTCTTGACGGCTGATTCTACCATGCCATTTGAGCGGGGGTAGTGAGGACTACTAGTTATGTGACAGGAAGTCCCATTCAGTGGCGAAGTGCGAGAATTCTTGGCTGGAAAACTGTGGTCCGTTGTCCGTGAAGACTGTGGAGGGGATCCCATATCTTCCGAAATGTGCCTCTAATTTTTTGATTACTGCTCCACTTCAGCTTGTCAACTTCCCAGAAATTGCTGAGGTAGTCTACAGTTATTAGGAAGTTGTGTCCTATGCACTCCATGAGGTTTACACCTACTTTTTCCCAGGGTTTGGATGGTACTGGGTGTGACATCAGTGGTTCCTTTTGCTGTGTCATCAGGTGCGAATTGCATGTGTCACACGCCTGTACGAGTTCTTTGATTTCCGCGCTGATGCCAGGCCAATATATGCACTCTCTCGCCCGTCTGAGGCAGCTCTCAACACCCATGTGAGATTCGTGCAGTCTTTGCTTCATTTCTGTTCGCAGTTCCTTTGGCACGATTAGTCGTTCTCCTCGGTAGATCAGTCCATCTTGAACACTGATCTCATCACGAATCGTGAAATATGGTTTTGCCTCTGGTGGTACTTGACTCTTGTCTTCTGGCCATCCAGCAGCAATTATCCGGGAAAGTATTTGCGAGGTAGAGTCACTTTGTGTGGCTTCACGGATTTTGTTTATTGTGGCTGGACGCACTGGCAGATGTGTGACTACATTTATGATGGGTGCTTCGCAGGCGTCGTCTTCTTGCTTGAGGTATGCCCGTGAAAGGGTGTCAGCAATGACGATGTCCTTTCCTTTCTGATAGACGATGTCTATGTCGTACTGTTGAACTTGCATCATCATCCTTTGTAGTCGACGTGGCATCTGCCCAAGAGGCTTGTGCTGTATCATTTGTGAGGGCTTGTGATCAGTGACGACGGTTACCGTTTTTCCGTATGTGTATTGGTGAAACTTCTGCAAGGCGAATTTGATGGCAAGTAGTTCTTTCTCTATGTGCGCGTATCTCTGTTCCGTACTGGTCTGTGCTCTACTTCCAAATGCGAGTGGGTAATCTTCCTGTAATAGAACTGCGCCAAGGCCATCTTTGCTTGCATCACATTGTAGAGCCAGTTCTTTGGCACTGTCGTAGTATGCGAGCACAGGTGCTTCAGTGACAAGATGCTTGACTTTCTTGAAAGCATCCTCTTGGTCTCTGTTCCACATCCATGGCACACCTTTGACTGTAAGTCTTCGTAGTGGCTCCAACTCATCTGACAAATGTGGCAAATATCTGGATAGGTAATTGACCATCCCACAGAAGCGTTGCACACCTTGTACATCTTTGGGGGCCTCCATTTCCTTGATTGCCTTGACCTTGTCAGTATCTACTGCTAGACCATCCTTGGTGAGTTTGTGTCCCAGGAATACAGTCTCCGTTTTGTTGAGTTCACACCTGTCTTTGTTGAGTTTAATGCCTGCCTTGCGGCATCGCTGCAGTAGTTTCTCTACCTTTTTGTCGTGGTCATTTTGTGCTTGTTCAAGGGTTCCTCCCGCTCCGTAGATCAAAATATCATCTGCTACGCACACCAGACCAGGTATGTCTTGTAGGGCCATTTGCAGTCGCTTCTGAAAGATTTCATTGCTGACCTTCAGTCCGAATGGCAGACGTAGCCATCTTTTTCGTCCAAGTCCCAGACAGAACACTATCTCCTGCGGACGTTCGAAATAGATCCCAACGTCCATGTCCTGAAATGGATGGACAATCTCTGGATGGAAATGGACATCTCTGGGAGCTACATGCATGGACGTCCCTTATTGTACATCCGCAGGATGTACCGTAACGGGCGTTCGAAGAATTGTCTGAATAGGTTCTCTGGTGGGATGTTGCAGGGAGCATTATCAGAGGAGAGAGAGAAACATGGCAAGGTGTGTCGCGTCGTGAGTTCGACTTTCGCTGAACCAGCTAAATGCCTCAAATCAAAAGCAGTAAGAAACACAGACGTTATCGTTGGAGTGAGTCAATACGCCAAGCAGTTCTTCAGTCCAGTGTTGTCGGTATACGTAATCGCATTAAAATTAAACACCTCACCCTTTAGTTTGACTCGCAGGCAAACGGGACTCTAGAATTGGTGGAAGCTCGCGAGACAAGCAATATATAGTATCTGTTTTCACTTTCGAAAGGTATGCCACTGCCTTTCTAAGTTCATGGTTCTAAGACCTTTTTTTGCTTTTTAAAAGTTCACGCTCAATGTCTGTCACAGAAATACTAGATAGAAACAAAGAGAACCAACTGAGAAAGAAAGATGCAGTGGCCGAAGCTGAAACAAAATGGCAGAAAAAAACGCATAGTAGGAGTCTGTCCACTTATGCAGCAGCTCAATAAACGGTATCAATAATAATGAGAAAATACCGGGCCCTGAGCACGTACGCAAGTAAGTCCGTGCAACGTCCCGGCATCTCCGTGTAACTTCCTGTGAGGGCAAACGACGGATATTTGTGGGAAGTCCAAATCATGGCGTCATCTGTCGGAAAAATGTCTGTCTCCCAAGGAGATCCGAATTGCCGGGAAAGGATATCCCCAGGAGCACCACGGGAAATTTTGTTCCGTTTGGGGTGGTGTCTGGAAGGTTGTCAATTTACTTGACTCTTCGTCAAGCGTGCAATGCCAGTACCCATTCTTTAAGTTGAATTTCGAGAATACTCTTGCCATTGCTAGGTCTGGCAGGAGGTCGTAGAGTGCAGGTAAGGGATGGACCTCTCGTTGCAGTGCCCTGTTTAGCGCTTGTGGATCAATGCAGATGCGCATTTCGCCTGATTTCTTTTGGGCGATGACCATTCTGTTCACCCACGGTGTTGGTTCGTCTACCGATGTGATAACACCTTTTTTTTTTTTCATTTTGTCCAGAAGCGTATTCACTTTGTCCTTTATATTGACAGGTACTCTGCTTGCTGTGCTCATCGGGGGCACCATTGTGGGGTCAACTGTTAAATGCACTTCTCCAGGGAGATTTCCAAGTGTCTCATCAAATACAGCACGGTACTTCTCAAAAATGGAAGTTTGCTTGTCTAGTTGCGACACAAGGGCATAGTTGAAGGAGATCAAGCCCATTTTTTCAGAAAGTTCTCTGCCCAATAGTGGCACGTAATCTTCTTTTACCACAACGAACTCGACAGAATAAAGTTTCTTCTGTTGCTTTTGGTTTCTCAACTTCAAGCGGCAAGTTCCTAGCGGAGTTCTTGTACTGTCACTCCATGCTTTCAGTGTTGTGGTTGTGGGGCTGAGTGTTTTACCTTCAGCAAGCTTCACTGGGATCACGTTTATCGACGCTCCGCTGTCAACTTGGACGCGTGTTTTGTGTCCATTTTCTAGCTGCATATTGGCAAATATTCTCTTTTTGTCGCTGTTTGATGACACTTGAAGTATTTCTTCCTCACTGCTCTCCTGGTTGTCTTCTTGCAAGTTGTTGATTTTGCCTTGATTGCACACTTTGACAAAATGATTGATTTTTCCACATCGGGAGCATTTATTTTGCCATGCTGGGCATTCACTTCTCACTGTGGCATGCTGGCCACCACAGTACCGACCAGTTTTGTACATTCGTCTTCTGGACTTTTTTCTTTGCGTGCGCCCATTTTTTGGTAGAGATTTTTCCGGTGTTCTTCACTGCGTTGATATCCTGGTTGCTTTGCTGGTTGTTCGAGCTGTCTTGAAACGTCTTGATCTGCGCCGTTGCAGACTCATGGGCGAGGCAGATTTTAATGACGTTATCCAACGTTGCATCGGGTGTTTGAGAATGTCCGTGCGTATAGAGTCACTAGCCACACCAAAGATTATTTGGTCTCTGATCATCTTGTCAGATTGTGGCTCGAAGTTGCAGGATCTTGCGCGTAATCGGAGATCCGTGAGAAACAGGTCGAACGACTCGCAAGCACCTTGCATGCGGCGGGCGGCGGAAAGCATGTCTTGCTTGAATTTCGTTTTCTTTGGGCACGAAGTACTCGTCCAACTTGATTATGACGGTATTCCACACCAAGTCCGGCTCGGGTACTGCTTCGGTGGCTGTTCCGAAGTCGAAGGCGTTGTAAACATCGATGAGGGCCGTACCGCCCAGAGAGAGAAACAAGGCAACTTTCTCCGCATCCGTTTTCTTTTGTCCACCCGTTGCTAAGAGATATAGCTTGAATCGTTGCTTAAAGGACTTCCACTCGGATGCGATGTCCCCTTGGAAGCCCATTCCTTGCGGCGTTTCGATAAGCGCCATCGCCATTCCGAAACTTTAGGGCTGGGCGAAATCGTCAGACGTAGAAGTCGTGCGGTACTTATGATCGGCACTCAAAACCGTTGCCTGTGCATGGATGGAAGGATTACCTTGTCAGTTGTGCCATCTCACTTCTGACACCTTGTTTCATGTGCTGGTATTTATTCCAGCTGAAGTGACATGACCGGGCTGACAGGGCTGACTGCCCGTATAGGTACATACATGAGATTGCGTAATAAGAGGTAAACCAGAGGGATGCCTGCGATAGGGAGGGGCAGGTGGCGCCACATATCCAAACAAGCGCGTTAACAAAATTGCTCCATGGTCTGCTCCGTTACCGCAGATTGCAACAAATGCAAGTCCACTTTTTCTCAGCTGCACTCTCTTAGCCCAGGCCCATGCAACAGCAGCACCAGGTAAATGTATACAACTTCCAAGCGAATTAAGACGCGCGACTGCAATTCTAAACGGAGGTAAGTACGTCTCATGCTCTCTTTCACCAATACACACATACCATTCGCGTTCAACGCTTTTATTTAACAGGTGTTGCGACATATGATGCCATGGCATAAACCGGCAGTCCGGCGTGTAATGTACACCCATATTGCCGAGTTCGACTAGTTCGTGCGGCGTGTTCGGAATAACTAACCTGTTCCATCTCAACACCGAAGCTGGTAAATAAGAATAAATATCATGGTTCCGGCTGTTATCAGTAATCTTTAGTTGTGCTTAATTTTTCGTATTATTTTGTACTTGTGTTTTTACTCAGAACTCTCATGCTCCATTTTTAACTGGGGCAACGAAATACAAAACCCGTGCCAATTGTGTTAAAACTGAGGGCATTGCTATTTTTTTCTGATCTCATATTTTCAGACATGGAGAGAAGAAATGCAGAAGGCAGCCAAGAGTCATTTCACTAAAGGCACACGGGAAAAAAGGTTGAAAGGTGGAGGTTTAAAGTGTTATTATATTTGTGACTGATCAGGTGCTTTTACAGAGAGGACACATCAAAGGATATGTTCCATAAAACCACAAGGTTCTGTCAGGCGTGAGGGCACCTGCCTTCCTGATGTGTCTGCAACGTTCCAAACTAGCAAGGTCTCATTTGTCTTCCAAGCTTCCTACTATGAATGTGACTTTGGGCTGTGCCACACCCCACTGACAAAAACAGAGGAAGATGCAATAGAGGTGGCCCGTGCTAGGCCCATGTAAAACACTATGTTATACTGGAATGTCTCTCTTTTTTTTTTTTCCTTCAAGAAACTATTTGTTTATATAAGGGAAACTATGCGACTGTGGAACACTCAGCTTTCTATGCAGCTTAGTGTTCGAATTGCACTGGATAGCGCATTGCAAATGATTTAATTCACTTCACTACAAGGCAGTATTTGTACACAACCATGAGGGACTATAATATATATTACAGTGACAGGAAAGATGACGACAATCAAAGCAGTGTTGCCCTGTTGATCAGTTCTAACCACGGAGTAAGAAGACTAGGAGATGAAACTTCACTCTCTCCCGCGACCAGATAATGTACGAGGAGCGCGCGCTCGGCGGCCCGGCCCACACTGCCACCTGAAGATGATGAAGAAGATGAAACGCTTACGCGATCATAGTGCTCCTGTCGTCTGCTCAACAGAACCGAGAGGCAAGAGAACGAAATTGTTTCCGTTGGTTTCGCTAAACAAGAAGCGCTACGTAGTTGACAAGCGTGACATTTATTGCCAAGACAAACATCGTTCACGTTCATTAGTTTGTCATCATCCGTAGAGGCTGCCGTACGACTCGCGAAAAGCACTGCTTTCCCCATAGCCTTCCACGTAAAAGCACAAAATGGAAGACAGCGCCGCCGTGCCATCTGTCGCGTAAAGTCAGCAACTGCCTTTTTTCTCTCCCGCAACGTGACAGTCTCTGGTCGCGCGCCGGCGCTTGCTTCTATAGGCAGTTTCACCTCCTAGTCTTCTTACTCCGTGGTTCTAACAGAGCCCAAACAAGCAGTCCAGTGTTTTCCCTCCACACAGACGCAAGAAGGATGACCCTACTCTCTTTCAATGAGGAAATACTGACTTGTTGCAAGGAGGCGGACGTGTTGAGGATTTCTTGCTAGTTCTCATGACAGGCATGCAAAAAAGCTCGTTAAGGCATTTGGCAAGAAAAGTGTGCATAGATTGTACACATGGCAGCACAGGTGGGTCATTCTATGAGATAGTTGTGTACTGCCACTAAGTACACTTTGGTAAAAAGCATCTGTTGCAACTTAAGAAAACAATACCATCAGTCACGGGGGCAGGCACGGGAATTCAGAAGATCATACTGTGCGTGAAAATAACTGGCACAATCACTGATGTTTGGATGTTCGTGTGCCGTGCCTCAGCAACTGAGTTCCAATGTATGCTTGATTGCATTTATTTAACTTTGCGACATGAGAGGCAAAAGTCCGGAAGATACTGCAAATCTATATTGTAGATCTACTCAATATACACCAGTTAGATCACACAACTTGGTTGATTCATTTATCAAGCTTTGTTTCACACCTCAAGGAAATGTAGCTTTTCTCTCACCTCAGTGAGCCAAAAATGCAGTTCAAGTCCAGTTTTGGATAATTTTACTGGTCTCGTTGATCGTTAACAATACATCGTTCCAAAATACAACATATATTCCAGCTGGACAGCATATCAATGAGCCTGTTGGCTTGCACTTCATCGGAGCGGCCCTTGGCTAGCAGGAAGATATTGAACAAGAAACGGGTGACGAACTGTTCTATGCACCCCTCAGTGTGTGTGCCTGATTCGGTTTGCTGCTAGGGTGTCGCTCCAATGAAGAAATGCGACACCCTGGTGTTCCGTAAACTTTTCCCAAGCTGTACAAATATTGATGCATAGACGGTGTGAAGAAAGCAATAGCAGCAGGGCAGTTTTCAGAAGCAGCTTTGCAACCAGATTCCACGAGCGTGCCAAGCAGCAGCAGAGTTGTGCCTAACTCGTTACAAGTAACTCGTTACCTGGTAACGGTTACTTTTTTTGGTAACGAAGTAACGATTCAGTTACTTTTTAAAAAATTGTAATAGTAACGGAATCAGTTACAAAAATTGGTAACGCGTTACTGGCGTTACTCGTTCCTTTTTTTGAGCACAGGGAGCACATTTCGGCATTCCGTGTGGTGCAATGGCTGCAGATTTGACCTGCGTGACTTGTGACTCAAGGTATTATTGCAGTCCCTCACTGTGTGTTGTTGTCCTTTCTCTTGTTTCCGTAATCTCCGACCATCAGTCCTTCCCAAGAATGGACACCAATTGTGCTATGGCTACAAAAAACGCGTTTCGACTTATCTTTGCTAAGCTTCTGAGCGCTCTAAATTATGACGCAGCCCCTCGTCTGTTTTGGGAAACCGTTGGTGATCTGTGGCACGAAAACCAGTGTTTTTTCTTGTGTTTTCGTAATCTCCGATCACCCCCACTTCGGAAACAAGGGAGAAGGTTCAGGCAAACTGATATAGATTCATGGTAACGGGCCGAGAGACACGGAACACGATGGACGGACGACAAATCTCGATTATCAGCTTCTCCTGAAGTGCAATTCCTCATTAATAAAGAGTTGAAGGCAAGTGACGGCGTGTTTGTTGGCTTCTTTAACTATGCAGCGGTAACGTAAAAGTAACTCGTTACCTGTGAGTAACGAGAACTCGTTACTTTTGTATGTTGGTAACGAGTAACGTATTTAGTTACTTTTTTCTGAAGTAACGGGTAACGGTATTTAGTTCCTTTTTTTCGGTAACGGGCACAAGTCTGAGCAGCAGGAAGTACACCCAGGCAGAGTATTTCTGTTGAATTCATGTTTAAGGACCTTCACACCTATATCATTTACTCATGAATGCAGCATTGTCATGGTTTGAACATGCATTGAGCTTTGTGCCTCTGGTTGGGCATGAAACAATGAATCTTTCATCCAGCATATCATTTTCCAAATTGCAAAACATTGGAAACAGTTTATCAACATGGCTCATGTCTTGTGCCACCTCCAACTCATAGGAGAGTATTACCAGGCTTGTATCCATGAATCGGTCTTAACAATAACCCATTTTTCACCATACCCCCGAAAATCCTTAACGTAGCTAACAATAATGTTCTTAGGACCGGGCCACATGAACTCACTCGGGTACCATCTGTATGGTTTCTGGGCATGGTGCTCCGTGAAAATATATAGTGGCAACATCATATTCACTTTGTTAAAAGGAGAACGCCATCTGGCCTTGCTAAGCTCAGGTGCTGTTAACGTTCCGTGTGCTACGCCCTTATCCACTCACGTATCACTTATGGCCTCACCTTGAAGGTATATGTGAGGCTCACATATACCTTCAAGCCCTTCTCCTGACCCAGAAGCAGGCACTGCAGATTATTCTCTTTTTAGATCCTGATGAGCCTCTCTCATTTCCCTTCTCCCCTTTTCCGCATCCTCAATGTTCATTTGAATTAGCCATGCACAATTATACCACACCCTTCTCTCAGGCATGAGCACAATTAATTCTGGTTTCCTACTTACCACACTAATTTCGGTCCATTCTTCCTGTCGTCCTTGGGTAGTCACATTTGGAATGACATCCCTCTATGCCAGTATTTCTCAAACTTTTTCAGTACGTGACCCCTTTGAGTAGCACCAAACCTACCATGACTCCCCACCTTTACCCCACCTTCCGAAAATTTACTTCCTTTCCATGACGCAGATACATTTATATTTTAATGTATTTAAAAGACATCAACCACAGATACACTCTTAAACCCGTACCTTTTATTGTAACTTTTAGAAACATGTAACTTCTACATAGACGTAGATTTCGAGATTTCTTACAGGTTACACCACTGTAACGTATATTTAGAGGTTGAAAGCGACCAAAGTCATGTCTTCACAACACGAATAGAAGTTACATCTCGGAAAAAACAAAAACAGCTTGTTGTAACTTATAAATGTACCCTCTACTCCGGGACTGTAACTTCTAAGCGAAATCTCCAACGATAATTTCTTTGTTAGTTTCTTATCATTTGTTTTCCTTCTGTTTTGCAGCATAATGCCGCGTTTCAGCCTCCCATTCGAGACGACACCCAAGCAGCACAATGTACTGAAAGTCGAGTGCAATAGGGGTGGACGGTATGTGTCTTATCAATGTTCCTTAGTTTCTCAAGTCTGTTCAAGGCCTTCCACCTACCCGTCCACACCTATTGCACTCGACTTTCAGTACATTTTGCTGCTTGGGCAGTTGCGAATCTACGCTGTTATTTTTTATCTGTTTCAGCGTCATCTATACGTCGACTGCATGTTATCAATGCTGTATGCACACAGATTATAAGTTCGCAGTCTGGAATACTGTTAGTATGTTTCGTCCTAAAGGGTGAAAAACCATTGTCAATGCCGCAACCACCAAGATTTCCGATTTCGCTGCGTAGCCGAGCCTGGTCTAGGTCTGCCCACACTGAGAGCGGTTTCCTTATAGCGGTGATTATGGCAAGCGTTTTGCGGTCCTGGATATGAACGCCACTTACGCTTGCTACTTTTCTGCTCTTACTTGGTCGCCAAGTCAATACACCGGCGTGCTTTTTGCGAGCTGCGGATATATGCATCGAGATATATAATTCGCAGCTTCCTACTTGTTGTATTCTTACGATATTCTAAGACTCAATCGCGGAGTGAACGCCTTCCCGCATTTATGCTGCTCTCTCAGCGTACCTTGTGCTTAGTACGGATTTGAATGGTTCCGAAAATGTTACTCTCATTGCCCAAACTTTTGTTCCCAGGATCCCACATGCAGGTTCACATACCGTCAACCAGTGCAAAATGCAGTACCTCACAAACTCGTCCCAGAGCGCTTCCAACGCTGATAACGCAGTAATGTAGTGTCTCCTGCGTTACTGTACACTCACACTCCTCAAGATTGTGTGCGTTTTATGTAATACTGTATTGCCCTTTGCGCTCGCCTCTGCAACACGAATGTGGAATAAATTTTTTTCTGCTGCCATTCTCCATTTCGTTGGGTCTGTTCAGCTTAGCAAACATAGGTCAGTTGTTTTGACTCGCTGGCTTCCTCGCACTTTTATGCATTGCTTCTCACTTAGAAGATAGTTCTTTTTTCCACATACCTTTGGTAAAGCGATCATGGTTCCTCCTCACATCAGAATCGCACTTGTGCACAATGTGTCACCTCTAGATAGACTTCTGTTTTTGTAATATACATATGTGCAAGATCTCCTTTTCTGCTCGTGCATTTTGGTACCTTAGTGTGTTCTGTAAATGTCTGTCCATATCCCACGCACAGGGTGTTTGTTTTTATTCGCATCATAGCAGCGCTCATTTGACAGGTGGGTTGTGTTAATTTTCACGAATTAACCCATCCGTAGTTACAAACATTTCCGACATTTCCTGACGCATGTGTTTGTAACTACGGATCGATTAATTAGCAAAAATTCACATAACCCACCTGCCAAATGAGCGCTACTCTGATGCGAATAAAAATGAACATCGTGTATAAAAAGCCGCACGTTGGCGTAACCTTTACGGGCAGGTGCTGGATTGAAGGCCGTAACCTCTAATTAGTGGGTGCCTTTGTAACTTTTATAAAAGGTACTGCTCAGAGGGTACTTGGTAACTTCTGAAATAGAGGGTAAAATATTGCGATTTTTTACCCTTTACTAAAGGGTACCGAGTTAAGAGTGTAGAGCTACCAAAATGCTTATTGATGTTTTTTAACAAGGATTGATTTAATTATGTAACTTGAGAAGGATGTATTTGCTTTCTTGATACAAGCAAATCAATACGTTGGTCTGTGTCTGTGTGACTCAAGGCATATCGCATGTCTGCTCTGACCCTCCATGACCCCCAGAAAAAAGCTCATCGCCAGTTAAGGCTCATTTGGGGGTCATGAACCGCAGTGTGAGAAACACTGCTCTACAATACAATAATCCTGCATCCATCAAAAACGCGAATAAACAGGACTTTTCTGCTGATACGTAGGATTACATGCAATTACTTTTTGATTATTTGTATGTCTCTGCTGTGCAATATCTTTGTTATTTGTTTCTTATACTTGACATGTGTTCTTGGTATTTCTATTCCCACTAAACTGTGTAGACATTTGCATTGACTGTGTCTTGGACTGTTCAACAGGGCCTGCCCTCTCAGTCCTCTTATCAGTCGTCATTGTACACTCTCGTGGAATAGTAATAAAAGTCGCAAAACTGAAAAGAAAAAAAAACTGAGACACACCTGTCTGGCTGATTCTTTTAACAATCTCTTCACAAATGCTTGATGAATGATGTAACCACCCCTCTGTTTGTGTGGCATAGGATATCCACCTTGAAGGTGATGATGTACACAGAAATGAGCTGTAACAGGCCGAGGAAGTTTAGATCATGTGGTGAACCTATGAGTTTGCTATTGCATTGAATGGGCAATATCGCTCAGAGGTGAAACTTATTCATGTTGACTACTGCCTTCAAAGTTGAACTATACATTTTTTCATGTAATGCACTTCTCTTTGTATCCCAGAGGCCAGCCAAATAACTTTCTTAAGCCTTTTCGCAAGAGCAGCCTTTTGGGAAGAAATAGGCCGCAAAATCTCCAATTGAAACTCTGACCTTACCGAGCAATGTTTGTTAGCTGTTGGGGTTGTATAATGTACAGCTTGGGACCAAAGTTTACTGAACACCATGGTGTCATATTCCTCCATCGCAGTGACACTCTAGCATTAAACAAGGGCGGACACACATACTGAGAGATAGACAGTCAGATAGTAGTTGTAGTCATACAAATTCTGAACTGCATGCCACTTCTTAGAGAATCTTTGGAAATTTAAAAATGTTATGCCTTAATGGTCGGCTCTGATCATAAGCGAGATATGGTGGGGGGCCCTGGAGCATACGTCCCAGTATGTCCTACAACCTTGCCAGTCTGGAACGTTGCAGATGAATCATCAATACAGGTTGCCCCACACGTGACGGATCCTTGTCGTTTTATGGACCTCTCTCCCTTGATGTTTTTCTCTGTAAGAGCACCCAATCAGTTACAAATATAATAACACTTTAAACATCCACCTTTCACTATTTTTGCTCCTGTGCCTTTTGTAAAATGGCTCTCGACTGCCTTCTGCATTTCTTTCCTCCATGCATGAAGATCTGAAATCAGTAATAATAAGCAATGTCCTCAGTTTTAACACAATTCTCATGGGTTTTATTTTGTCGCCCCCAGTTAAGAATACAGCATGGGAATTCTGAGTAAGAACACAAGTACAAAATAATAGGAATAATTAAGCACAACTAAAGATTACTGCTAACTGTCGGAACTACGATATTTGTTAAATATTTACCGACTATTGAGATAGAACAGGTGATACAACGAGATAGTCCGAACGCGCCACCTGAATTAGTCGAAGAATGGGATACTGATGTCCTGAGGCTGGAACACTGACTTCCTGCTTTCAGAATTTGTCGAACTCGACAGTACGCGCGTACATTACGCTCCGGACTGCCGTTTTGTGCAACAGCATCATTTGCTACAATACCTCCAAAATAAGTGCATTGAGCGCGAATGGCATATGTGTGTATTAGTGTAACAGAGCATGAGACGTACTTACCAGCTTCAGAATTGCACTCGTGCGTCTTAATTCACACGGAAGTTGTGTACATTCATCTTGTGGTGCTGTTGCTTGGGCTGAGAGAGTGCAGCTTAGAAAAAGTGGACCTGCACTGTAGTAACAGAGCGGTCCATGGAACAATTTTGTACAGACACCCTCATCTTTTCAATGGAGCATGCAACTCGCAGGCGTGACCGAAACGTTCCCTCACCTGGTGAACATCGACGGTCGTCTAGTGAGGAACTTGAACGGAATATTCAGCAAATTTGCTTCACCACTACCACAAATCGCATCCTCGAGCAAACCGCTGTCTCCTAGCGCATGCGCACGCCAAGCGAGCAGACGGCAAGGCGGCAACTTGGCCTTCGGAAGAGGAAAATCAGTTGCGCTGCGCATGCGCCAGCAGTGACGTCACGTGTCGTTCTTTGCCGCCGCCACGGAGGAGAAGTAAGCAGACCGAACTCGGCTGGAGAATGACGTCACAATTCCTCGAGTATATTGTTGGCCGCGGCGCGGCGCTCGCGTTCCCTCCGGTACTAGCTCCGCGAAATCTCCTGCAAGGCAATGCGCTGTTTGTCCTCGAATACTCTACTAAGAAGCGTTAAAAACGAGTGTTTGTGTAATAAAAATTAACAACGATTTCTCCAATAATGAGTTTTCTGGTAAGCTCTAATCTTGTTTTGCAATTTCTGTTGCTTCGTTTTCGTGTCATAGGTGGGACCTACTCCAAAGGAAGCAAAGGTTGTGCTGAAAAGCCACATTTAAATGGCGTGGAGGGAATGATGTGTTTGGAGACCTGTACAGTTTCCGGACGCGACCTTTTCGGAATATGTGGGAATTTCTATGTGGTGTCGCCGCATAAGCTGGGACTGGGAAAGTTTTAACTGCGTACGTGTGAAGCAATTAAGAGAACTTCGTGTATGGCGACGTTTTAGTGACACGCTATGCTACGGTTTTGGGAACAGAAAAGAAACTCGGTATGTAGTCTGTAATGTGTGTTATCCAACACTGACATCTTGAATAACACTGACTTTTGATGTTAAGTTCCATGCCTAGGAGTTCCAATTTACTTCAGCACAAGCATGCTGCTCAAACCGCTACACCAGGTATTTTACCCAAGCTAAAAAAAGACCCAAATCCAGTAGATATGGGCTTCACACCCCAACCGGACACCAAGATGAAAATCGTCTTCGGGATCTCTTCCTTAAACTGAAGTACGTGTACTGAGTCCCCTACCGCGTTTGCAAACCTGTAACAGAAAGTGCGTTCTGGCACCTTGGCATTAAATTCATGTGTGGTGTCATGTGAAATGTAACTCTATCCTCTGTACCCTAGCGGATGCTTCACAATTACGACAAAAAGTTCTCGTTTCCCAAAACGTTGTCCACGCGAAGCGGGTGGAAGAAACGCGCGACGACGCTGTCGTGCAACAGCTGGAATCCAAATGTGCTCAATTACATCATTTCCTCACGCTGCGAGATGTTCGTGGGAAGTAATAATAATCAATGCACACCATTAACAATGTAGATCTCGCAGTCGTGCCTTGCCAGTCATGCAACTTATACTACCATATCCCCAGGGAACACATGGTAGTCAACTAGACGTCCAGACCTGTTCTAACCCTAGACTTTAGGGATAGTGCCCAAACTAGACGTTGACTAGACGTCTAAAAGTCTTACTATTATTTAGACGTCTAAAATTAGTGATTTACTAGACATCTGGTAGACATTTAGTAATTGACGTCTAATTGTAGACGTCTTGTAGCTGGCCTTGTAAATACCACATATTAGAAATCATCAAGATTTTGTCTTATTAGGTTTTTAAGAGGTGTGAACACACTCACACATCAAATAGAGTCACTAAATTATAAGAGGTGGTTCTAAACTTAGCCTTCAGACTTACAAATCTGAAGTTCAATTGTTACAAAACATATGCAGGAAACTGAATTACTTGATGGCAGAGTTAACATAACTGTGTTGTTCAAGTTGTCCGTGAACCGGCCTTGGTGGCTGAGCCTGTAGTGTGTTCGTCTTCTGATCCCGAGATCGCCAGTTCGAACCCGGCCAAAAACACCAGCAACTTAGTGCCAAGATACAAGTTGCTTAGACATGCCATCCTCCGCAAGGGACGTTAAATACGGTGTGTTTTGTGGTGAGCTTTCATTGCACATTTAAGGACACTCAGGTGGGCAATCCACAGACCTGCTGTGGCGTCGCTCATGATCTCAGTTGTCTCGCAATGTAAACCCCAATTATTATTAAGTCTTCCATGCTGGTATCTGTCCACAAGAGTCACCACAAGAAATCTAAAAAATGTAGCCAAATGCAGAAAGGGAACTGGAATTAGGAGGGTCATCCAAAAATAAGTTTCCCGATATTTGTTATTCAAAGGAAATACCACTATGACAAACTGAATGGTGTAGTAGTTGGGTGTGACATCCCGGCACTGCAGACGTTGGTTAATGAAGTGCCGTTCACCTATGTGTCAGGCATTTAAGCATGGATGTAATATTTCGGAGTACGTCTGACTATCCTAGTAAGTAAGAGCTACCCTACTTTTCGGTAAAGAAAAAAGAGTGCTTTAAAGAATATCCACTGACAGTTAACACCTGTTTATACAAAACACTTTACAGGCATTGAAATGGTGTGTCCTCTATACAGGGTCGTGGAAATCTGCACAATGAACAGTACAGTGGGAGATCAGCTATAACACCACGAAACAACGTTTCTTTTCTGAAATTCCGAGAATTGTTAACGAAGACTGGCAGGTCACTGGTACTGCACTCTGATACTAATGGGAACAAATTTCCTTCAGCTTGGTCAATGAAAGTTATGCGAGATGGGGGCCACATGTGCTCGGTAATGTTCGCAAAGAGCAACGAATGAACGCAGATTGCATTTTCGTTCAATGGTATCAAGACGGTCAAGACGAATTTCTTGGAACAATTATTATTAATGAAACGTGGGTGCATTATGCAAGTGCTGAGACAAAATACCATAGGAAGTCATGGTGGGTGCCCGGTGAAAGCATTCTGAAGGAGGCCAAACTCGCGTTTTCGTCTGGAACACAGTAAACTTTTTTACACTTTTTTGGTGTAAATGGCTTGTCCCATGGCGCACACCTTTTTGGTGTTGCCTTTACACTCAAATGATGAGTGTTTTCTAATGCACCCTTTAGTTAAGTGTATTCCTAATAAAACACTGTTATAATGGGTGTTTAAAAACAAAAACACCCTTAAAATGGGAATATTCTATTGAAAACACCTTTTATGATGGAATTATTTGCTAGCAAATATTCCTTCGATAATAGTGTAATAGGAGCTTCCGGGGCAGCATACCGACACCACTGGCCGAGACATACAGTTCGACGTTCTTGCTTCTATGGCAAGCAGCACCGCGAACGCGGTAGACTTCCAGCCGTGGTTCCATCGTAGAACCTAAACCGGAGTGCAATGCGTCGCAGGCACGCCTCGTTAGCTTGTTAACACTGTGGGACCAACGTGAGTGCAGAGGCATAGAGAGACCTGGGGCACCCTCAGTAGCCTATATTGGCGTGTCGGATGGATCATATACTGAAATAAAATTTGTTGGAGCACGTTCGTTACATGTGGTGGGGCGGGAAACGTTTGTAACGGTGGCGGGAATGTGTTTTTGCAATGAACACCCACGCTTGCAACGAGTCAAAGGTATAAACTAAATTTCTAACATCCCTCCCTGTCAAATACTGTGTTTTTAACTCAGGTTATCGTCTATAATGTGATTACTTGCTGAGCGGAGCTGTGAAACCAGCATAAGTTTTCTCTCACGAAATAAAACACAATTTTTAACACCATACTGCCAATTCAAATGGGTGTAAAAAAGGTGCATTCGACGGAAAACACCTGTTTCAACACCCCACTTTACACCCTTAATGATCCACATTGGATAAGACGTGGTGTATGTCGATATTACACCTTTAGTAATGCACTTATTGCACTCTTTGTGGAATAGAAAAGGGTGTTTTTATAAGAATACACTTTGTTTGAGCAAATAAAGGTGTAAAATGATTTACTGTGAAAGGCTATGCCGACAGTGTTTTAGGACTATCGTTGTGTGCAACTTGTAGATTACCTCACATGCACAATCACAGTAAATGCAGATGTACTGCGAGGTCCTGGGTAAGCTTCAAACTACAATGAAACAAAAACGCACAGGACTTGGAAGGGAAGGGCGTAGCGTACCACGTCAACGCTGTCTGCACTCGTCTTCGAAGACTTGGGATTTATTACAGAAATTCATCTGGAAATTTGGCAAAGAGAGAAAAAGTACGCAAGTGAGCTGGTGCAACGCAGAAGTAGGAAGCATCACCTTGAGCATGAGGAGAATGAAGTATACAGGAGACTCACAAACGTGAGTTTCCTTTTCGTGAGCTTCCTGTATACTTCGTTCTCCTCGTGCTCAAGGTGATGATTCCTACTTCAATGAAAATTTGCCCAATTTGCTGTTCCATCTTCCTCTCAAAGCGCCCCTCGGCAGTCACCAATTCGCAAGTGATCATGAAACACAAATTGATCAGATAAAATGCATAGTGAATGCCTCACTTTGTAAACAGGACACAGCATTGCACAGACAACGTATTGAATACCTGGTATCACAGTATCAAAAATGTTTAGCTAAATAAAGTGGGTATATTAGGAAGTAACGTTGAGCTCTAACCTGTACATAAATTTTTGCATACATACATACATAAATACGTACATAAATGTTATGCTATAGATTTATTATTTTGTTCACAGCACAAGAACTGTTGTTGGATGATCCTCATACATGAAGGAAATTCCTTATTCTGTTACTTTCCATCACACATGTGTGAAGCAGCAAGTACAATCTGTTTGCAAATGATCATACTGAGGTCATTCTGAGATCATACTGAGAAACTACGCACCAATGGACCACATTATGTAGCCTTTCATGCTATGTGAGTTGTATGCCCATATATTGTAACAAAAGATCAGTCAGATGAAGGCAGTCTGACTGAGGTACGTAGATAAGTTAAATAATATCCATACATATGATGATCCGAGCTTTTTTGGCTCACTGGCATACATATATATAGCATCCACAACTAGAAGACATTACCAGAATCTAAGTGCTGTGAACTAATATTTTGTTCTACTGAATATATATCTTTTTTCGTAACGGAAGCCCGCATTTGTTCGGGGCAATGTTTCTTGAACTAGCGTTCCTGATGGCGTTACTGTTGCTGGTAAGTGTTGTACGTCAGTAACTCCCCTGCAGAATACTACGCTACACCAACTTAAAGAAATCAGCAACTAAATTATGGAATCAATTAAATGTCAATAAGAAAGTCGACGACTCCGACGGATCGTTCAGCGCAGCACTATAAAACATTGCTCCATAAACACAGAAGCACTTTGCACGTACTGTGGGCAGCAGATGGCAGATGTTTGTTTACTGCATGTAACATTTTCCCACAAGCTACACAGCTGCAACAGTAAAATGGAATCTGACGTGACTCAGGGATTTCAGGACCCTTCAAAAAAACCTTGAAACTGTCCATGGTATCTCTTTGAAACCGCTGAACTGGCAATACGGTACATATTAGGCACAACTGCAGCTCAGTAGCAAAGGCACTGATAAATTGTCTGCAAAAGGAACAGCAAATTTTCAACACACACAGCACCAAAATACGACACTCGTCGCTGCAACAACGATGGCAATGGCATAATGATGATGATGTTGGTGTCACTTCCGCTGGATTGGCATATGTGTTATTTAACATTTAACCTCCACCACCCAATTATAATGAACGGCCACGGAAATTAAAGATATTACAAAAAAATAAGCACTCAATAAGCACGAGCTAAAGCAATGGCAATGACGTCTGCCCGTCTACCCAATCACCATCCATCATCCATCCATCCAACCAGTTCGAACCTGTTCAGTTTCAACCGTTGAAACTTCAAACTTTCTGGACGCGCAACGGGTAGCAGTTGGGTCTTGGCGGCTGCATTCCACTGGTTGTTATACGAAAATGTTTCGAAGTTCTAATCACCCGCGCGTTTTGTCTTGCAATTTTTGAGCATAGCGAGAACGTACGCCGTGCTGTCCAGTGATAAAAACTGTTGAGCGCAGCAGAGCTCCCAGAGTACTGTGGTGGACAGCGTTTCTTTGTTCTCTGGCTTTCAAGTTTAAGGGGTGAGTTCACTCTTCATTAAAGTATGTGCCTGTTTCTGTGCACCAAATCGCATGTAGTAGAGATGCGTGGCATAATATCGGAATATCGTTTCCTTTATTTATTTCGGCTTCGTATCACCGATTGAAGCACATTGGAAGTGTGGGTTGACCTGACTGCACTTGCATTCAAAGTAGTGATTAACGTTGTATGTTCGGCAGTACAACGTTTCAGTGCCTTGGTTCGTCTTGGTGCTAAAACAAATGCGGTATCACTAATTAACCATCGAGATTCACGAGTTTTCGATGACTGTTGAAGTCTTGAGTAAACGAAAGTCGACAGTTACGGTTTGCAGGGCGGACACGCCGGAACATAAATGCTGGTTAGTTCATTGTCATGTCAGCCCGACTTCTGTTGCATTTTTCGCTGGTAGTGAAACCACACTGAAAATTTTGCGCAAGTACTTTTGTTTGCATATCATGGTTTCATAGCAACTGCATTTTTCTTTTTATAGGTGCTTGGACTATCTAGCATCGGTGGATATGAAAATAGTGGTAACCTACCCTACGAAACATCTATTTGCACATAAGCTTAACAGTTCCCTGTGAGGTGAGGGGAAGCAGTTGTCTCTGACGTCTGACTGTGTTGTCCTGCAATGTTCCTGATGTTCGATGTGCCCCCTAATCTTACTCTAGAGGGAGCCTCTTTAAATTTTTTGTCAACAAAGTATTGCAAATACAGTTGGTGGAAGGCTTTAACTGCTTTCCATTTACATGGTTGTCGTGTGGTTAACGTAATCGAACTTTTTTTCAGATGCTGTGATGTAGAAGAAACGACTGCCAGAAGCTTGCTAAAGAACCGCACAACATGTATGGGCAGCAGACAAAATATTCATCAAACGGTACAAAATTAGTATTTCTGTGCTTAGTCGTTTTGAAACATCATTGGTATTGTATGGAGAAGAGCGTGACTATGTCATTCCGTCTTACTTCACCCAAACAGCTATCTGGCAGTAGTGCAAGATTTGAGTTCCTAAAAGGTTTATTTACTGAAGTCAGCTCAGCGCCATACTATAGGTCCCTCAATGTTAAGTCCTTGAATTTGTTCGCTGCATTATGCTTTTAGGTGACTATTAAAGGGAGAATCCGCATAAGGTCCCTTCCGAGATTTTCGAATATTCGTCACCTTTAGCCATCAACGACCATGCCTGTAAAATATCTCCTTCGAAAACTGAGTCAAACTTGATAAAAATGATTTTCTTCTATGACGCGCTCGGTGACAGGGTAGTGCGAGCCACGAGCGCTTTTCTGCAAGCAACATCGAGCGTGATGTAAGTCGCGAGATATCCCGCGCCGTCCGCCTTGCTTTGCTGTGTGTTTTGGCAGTTTTGACGAAGGAAATTTTCCGTAGCAATTGTGTTCGTTACGTCGCACACTGATCTTACACCCACCACGATGGCCGGTAAGACATGCTGTATAATCAGTTGTGGCAACAGGTCGGATACAACAACAGACGTAGCATATTTCCAGTTTCCGACGGCCAAACAACGTCGTTTGGAGTGGGAAATGGCGCTGCGCAAAATCAAGTGGAGGAAGACCAGCTCGAGAACGATATGTTCTCATCATTCTGAGCCAGGAATGTTCGACACGAAAAGACGGCTCATGCGGGAACTCGGAGTGGCACCTGCGGGCACCTGCGGGAGGCACCGACCGCATGTGCACCTGCAACATGTTTCATATTACGCGTGCACCCGTGGCACTTATACAGGGTGCCCAGAAAACGTGTCATTGAATTATAATAAAAAAAACTACGCCACCTAGAATCATGCGGTCAACAGCATTTGTTCTTATTAGTTTTTGCCACCTCCTAATGTGAATGTCATTACTCCAAGTTTAATTATGTAAATATTTGCGAACTGAACTCGGAAATTTGCCAAGTAAAGGTCACTTTTTTACCCCACCAATATGAAGAGCGTGCCGAATACACTCAAATTCATGATAATTCGCAGTGATATTCACGAGCTATTCCATCGGAAAAAATAGCCGAATATCATGCTTTTCGGAGCACCGGACAATAGCGCGCGATGACGTTTTGAGCGCAATCGCTCTCAGTGCGACGAAAGGAGGTTCCGAAGCCAGCCCACAGAGTGATAGTAGAAAAAGTAACAGTTTCTAAAATTGGGAGAGGGAAAGCAAAATCCCAGCGAAAGTCGGACATGATAAGCCGTGCCTGTTTTATCTCTTTCTGCGATGTCGGGGAGGGCTGGGTTTCCAAACTCCTTTCGTCGGACTGACAAAGATTGCGCTGAAAAATTCATCGTGCGCTATGCTGTGCGACCTCCGTAGAGTATGATGTTCGGCTATTTTCTCCGATGGGATAGCTCCTGAATATCCCTGTCAATTATCATTAATTTGACTAAATTAGACACGCTCTTCACATTGGCGGGGTTACAAAGTTACCTTTACTAGGCAAATTTCCGACTTAAGCTCGCAAAAATTTACATAATTAAACTTACGTTACACGACATTCATATGAGGAGGTGGCAAAAACCCTGTAAGAACAAATGCCATTGACCGCATGACTCTAGTTGGTGTAGTTTTTTTATTATAATTCAATGACACGTTTTCTGGGACACCCTGTATAAGAATGTGCGACAACCTATTAGAAACTCATCATTAGTTACTC
This sequence comes from Ornithodoros turicata, assembly GCF_037126465.1. Classification (NCBI taxonomy): domain Eukaryota; kingdom Metazoa; phylum Arthropoda; class Arachnida; order Ixodida; family Argasidae; genus Ornithodoros; species Ornithodoros turicata. The sequence continues at coordinate 67,623,718 of NC_088203.1, forward strand.
CGAGTTCGACAGTCTTCAGTGTATGGGTCCGAGGCCTCGGTTTCAAGCGACGCGCGCACTGGTACAGGGTCCGTCGAATACGGCGAATCGTTGTGGTTTATGGTGGCGGTGAAGTCATTCTCCTCATTAGAATACACGTCTGAATCGGGCTGAAGTCCCGTGGAGTTCTATTCTGATGCGGAGTCGGTTTCCATGACTGCACGTTGAGCGTAACTTGCTTCCTGGCGTCTTCAATGCAATACAACACATGGGAATCACGGCAGACGAATCTCGCGACTGACGTCACGGCGTGGCGCTCCTCGATTCCGATACCACCGCCTGCTCTCATAGTTTCCGTTTCGCTTTATCGTTTTCGCTGTTTGTAAATTATACGCGCACGTTTATACGAAACGGAGGCTGTTGTCAGCATCTGGGGGGTGGTCTCTGCTGAAATCAACTTTCACTTAATTTTGGGCACAACCGTTGCGGACCCTCCCTTTAACACCAAAAACATGGAAATTGCTTGGATATTCTACAAATCACAGAGCAACAAGTTTTAAGCACCAGATATACGGTGAGTATAATATGGGTAACAGCTTGACTGAAATCTACAATAGGGCCGAGATCTACAAAGGCCGATGGCAGCAAATCTGCCTGCTAGCGACAGTGGCGGTCTCCTGCGAATGACGTCATGTGAATAAACCTTATAATATTTGACGTGGTGATACAGCTCTTGCTTTGTATTGTCTTTAATAATATACACAGTGTTTATTTTTATCCTGTACAGAATTTTCGCACCAAAGTTATGAGAGCAGCACAGATGTTGTTTTAGCGTAATGCAGTGATGGAAGTGCTGCCCCAATCATGGAGTGCTTCGCAGTCGCCTGCTCGACCAGGTAAGGTCGTGTGTCACGAGAAAACGCCTGTCACATCGATGTATTTTCACAGCGACAGCTGTTACATCCTCATTTCCCTGAGATCCTGGCAGCGTCCGCTAGAGCCCTGCGCGGATAAGATTCTTAGCACCCGACCCGCATCCGCGCACACGTTATCCGATCCGCACCGCTGCATACACAACCGTTTACATCTGCATCCGATCCGCAAGTTTCGAAGGACGCGTAAACACCGCCGGAAGAATGTTGGTATAATTTCGGATGCCTCCATGCTATTACGGAAGGACTCACGACGACAAGCAAAGATAAACCTTTCAACAACCGCGGTATGGAGAGACTTCTGGAACGCGTGAAATGCTACATCGCCGGTGCTCATGTGGACGCCAGAATGCCTTCTCTCCCGTCTTGGCCGTGCATGGTCAAAGGTGAACCCGGGCATGCGCTCGCTGTCGGCGCGCAATACAAATAAATTGCTAGTAGAAAAATTACAGCATGCGGTATATCCGCATCCGACCTCGAGCCATCCGATCCGCACACCGCAGAAAGTGATAAATTTTCATCCGAATCCGCAAGTCTCTTGCGGATATCCGCTTCCAACCGCGGATGGTGCAGGGCTCTAGCGTTCACATCATGTAGTCACGCACAAACAGATTTTCAGCTGTTGCTGCAATTCGTGTTGTGTGGCTGTAACAGTTCTGTGATTTTTGTACGTGCAGCTTGTTTTCTTTATGTGTCTCTCAGATCAGTGTTGATACAGTTTTTGCTCTTATGTGACCAGACAAGCATCCCGTGAAAGAGTGTGCATAGCCACTAAACAAACTAGTTAGAACTAGCAGGCTACATAATGCTTTCTGACATGTTTTGTTCTATTTTCTAGCCACAGTGAGCCATTGGAGGCAGTGCTCCAGCACCCACGATCACTAATTGGAAGAAAGGAATGAGGCGGCCTTCAACACCCTGCTGCCAGTTCAACACTCATCAGTCAAAACACAAGACCCCCTGCTTGGCAGCAAAGTCAATCCAGTTTTATACTGAGTTTTGTACCATAGACTTCGTGTGTGGTTTACTGTGAATAAATGTTCATGCTGAGATCCATGTTGCTATCAATTATATCACATTTCTGCATGAATGCATGCCAGGACGGTAGCAGGACTAGTCATGGTCTAAAGTAGGTCTAAGGGTGGCTAAAGTAAGGTACAGGAAATGTATAACCCTAGACCTATCGCCTGAATGGAGGGATAAAATTGGTCTAGCTGTAGACTTCATGTCTAATTCATGGTTAAGTGTCTGACCCTGTTCCAGACATCCAGGTCAAAGGAATGTCTAAATCTCGGCTAGGTACATAGACATCGGATGTCTAGGGCTAGATGGCTAGGTGGCGTAACGTTAGATGTGTTATTTGACGTCTAGTGGACGGATACTTGACATTTGGTCTAGTGCCTAGACATTCTATAGACATTCCTTATCTCTTTTTTTAGACGTCATTTAGACGTCTACTAGCCCACCATGTGCTCCCTGGGTCCTGTACGATGTCAAACAACAACCTTTGTGCTCCTTCGGGTATCTTTTTATCTCAAATAAAACAAAACGTACTTCCGCGGTTCTTAACAGCTTCTTAACTGCGAGAGCACTACGCTTATTTACACATTCAAGACTTCGAGCAAACACGGATCCCCCTTGATGGCGGCTTCCCCACATTGTAAAATGAAAGCCTCCCGCTTTGCACCAATAAGGACTCCAGGCGAAAAATGCAAAGAGAGATCGTTCCTTGATACACGACAATCGTGATTATTTATCAAAATATTTTTTCCTGCTTGCACTGAACACACTAGTAAGTCTGACACAGCGCATTACAAGCACGTCATTTCAGAGGAGCAAGTACCTGACCAGAGCCGTATATTAAAAGGAAGTCTGGCCATTAATGGGTCATGCCTATACCTGAAGCTCCACCCACTTTTTCAGCTTTCCGACCAATGAAGTCTTGAAATATGGGGCGCTATCAATCAGCCTATCCTCACTATTTGCCCCCCTATCCAACATGGGCAGCGCCATTTTGGGTGGCAAGTGGATTGGATGGGATTGAAATGGATACCTCTCGCAATCTGCAAAAGTAGTGGATTGTTGGTGCAAATTTGATAAGCGCCACCTAGGGCGCGTAAGGCACGTTGGGAATTGTCGTCTGCTTCCGTCGTTGTACCCACTGATCTCTATGTATAAAGGCTGGATCGCGCATGGGAGAGGGGCTCGTGGGGGAGAGGCGTGCATTCGGGCCGCCATGTTGGGAGGCCCTAAAACGCAGTGTGCGCCCATAGAAAACAATGGGAGGCAACAGAGATTGTGAGTATTTATTGCGCTGCAGGCGTTGATCGTTGTTTGTCATCACACAATTTTGTAAGGTGCCAGTATACTGATGTATCCTAACAGTGTTTCACAGGTGTCCTGTCGTTCGATTCTTAATTACGTTATGTTTTGCATTCCGAAACTAGACCGTCACGGCAGTGCAGCGCTGGGGATTGTACTACAGTACGTTTCCCAGCCAATATTTCAATAAGAAACGATGTGAGGTTAACAACAACCATGTATGTAATATCCCGTGCTGCGTTCTGGACAAAAATTGTTCCATAAAGAACGGTCCGGGATGATATATACTCGCATGGCAGAAAGAGATCGTACTGTAGAATCACAGCCGTTGTCTTAGTCGTGTATGGGTTTAGTATGATTTATCATCGTACGTCGTGTAGCATCGCCGCAGAAACAGTCTTTTAGTAAACGACAGCGGTGCTTTGCCTCGCAAATATGGACACACCGAAGTCACGCAATTAGATCACGCTCGTTAGGACAGTTAATCAGATAGTGATGTAAGCTTAATCAATTAAGTTACTTAGAAAGTGGTAACACCTCCTTGAGACACAGGACTTATCTCTTTTTGAAGTACAGCCCTTCTATGTTTGTTTGCTTCTTCCTTTATTTGTTCTGATTATTAGCAGGCGCGGTTGTGCCAAACTGAATGTCCTTCTCCAGCACTCACATGCTTTTGTTGAATACAACTGCAGCGTGAGAAAAGCTGCTTGGGGACGGGGTCCTGCTATCCAGTGCTGACTTTGTCATGCTTGTTATGTGGAGCATGTTCCAAACAATCCAGCTCCACGATAGTAACGAAAATCTCCAACCAAGTTACAGGACGGGGATACCCGACGTTTCGGAGCCAGTTCGGCTCCTTCCTCAGGGGTGACTGTAGTGGCCGTTGGTCTTCAAATTGCAACAGGACTATTTGGACGTTGAAACAGTTGTGATTTTGTCATTTTGGCCCTCGTGTACCCAATCTGTGAAACGCAAACATAAAGTCTAACACGATATGCTTTTGTAATGAAGATCACTGATGATCAGTAAAGAGAATATACGAGTTCAAGTGTATTCAATATTTTATATCATTCATTATATTATTCAACATTTTATGTCAAGTTTATACAACATCAAGTTTATTCAAGTTCAAGATTTATTTCTTGCACTTATGCGTTTCAGGATACAATGAAGGTGCAGGGAAGTCGCAAAAGGCTACATTTATTGTTTTGTGACCTTGCTACAATGGCAATATATATTTTAGGAATGACAATGGTCAGGTACGCCCTCTATATTTGCAGCACTCAATTTTAGGTTGGAATGAGCAATGAATAGCAACTTCCCCACTGATATTTTCTCATTAATGCTAAATTTTAAATTTAATGTGATCGAATATGTGATAATATAATAATAATATATAAGAATATAATATGTGATAAATGAATGTGATCAACAGTAGATGTAAACAACATGAGTAGCCAGAGAAGTGCATTCTCAATAAATAATTGTCTTCTTATAGTGTATATGTGCATGCCTATTAACCGAAACAATTATCACAGTTCCCTGACAAGTTTTAATTTCTGAGAGTGTACTGTAGAAGCTGCTTAGATCTACAACAGTTCATACAAGGTATTATATACTGTGAATGCCTTTAAAAATCCCATGTGACACATATCCCTTTACTTTCTGGAGATGCTGTGGTCGTCAAAGTTTGCGGGCATTACGCAGGTTCTGCACCCATTTCTTGAGTATGTCGAGGCAGCTGTTAAGTAACCTGCATTGATGATGATTATTCCAACTTTTATGGTGCATCGACAACAAAGGAAATAATACATCAGAACATTGGTTTGGGTGCAACCAGTTAAAAATGAATATGTTGTTTAATAAATGCATTGGACAAATGTTAAAACATCAGTTTAAAACATGGTTTACAATCCCTGTATCTTCTAATAATTAAAAAGATTAAAAACTATTCTAAAAAGAATATGGGGAACTCTTCTAAAAAGAATTATAATCTCTAATTATTATATTGCTGGGTTAAGCAGCCTAAAGTGTAAGGTGTGTTTCTGATGTGAACATGTAAGAAAATATGCAAAACTGAGAGAGGCTAACCACAGTGCGTGCACTGAGGTTGTTCCTTGCTGTAAAGTAGAAACCAGTGGATGAGGAACGTGATACTTACCTGTACACTCAGCCGTATCACACTGCACAGATTATTCACTGGGTAGCCCTTATGACGAAACCTGTATTGAGAGACCACTTTTGCCTTAAAAACTGCTACAAATAGCACTACACGCTACAAATTATTACTATCGTAACAAGCTGACGATACAGCTCAGACACAAAGGCGTTATTCAAGTCGCGCCACACCACCGTTACGTAGGATTCTTTGTCACAAATCAAACCAAGGCACAAAACAATACCAATACATGAAAAAATGTGACAATCGTGGTCTTATTATGACGTAATACCGAACTTGTGCGCGAAGGTAATTCAAAGAAATGAATGTGGCACTTGCTTCCGCAGAGAACACCGTGTACCATGCTAGCAATGCATGCAAAAAAGCGCTCGAGTGTTCGCACATATATTGATGGCAACACTACCTGTGTAGTGTAACATGTTCTTTCAAGCATATTATGTACTCAAACCGTATTTGCCGCCGGGTAAAATGCAAGTGTGCTCGATTAAACGTCGGAAGAGCGATCAAGCAACCTGCATCCAGTGCTCGTTTTGGGCAAAAAAACACTTCATAATGGTCAAATAAATGTACAGAATGGACGCCTATTTATTCCTTGATGAAGAGTGACTCACCTGTATAAGTTTAGGCCCTGTAACCTTGCCAGTACGGTTGGTACGACCGTAATTGCAAGAAGTTGCCATGATCGCTGCGGCGGCTGTTGTGGGCACCGTAAGATGGCGGCCGGTTTCTTCACGCTCGCGCTCCCGATCCGCGATCCAGCCTTTTACAATCGAGATCAGTGGTTGTACCGCTGCCGTCAGAACCACCTGCTGGGACACATTCTGTTGTCGGTATGATTTTTAAACAAATCTACATGAATAGTTGGAATATAAGAGGCAATAATGTTTATATCCATGAAATCCAGCTGTTAAAAATAAGATCGTACAGCACAGCGCCGTTTTTGTTATGATTTCCTTGTGATCCCCGTGTTCACTAGGCCCAACACCGGCGACAAAACGTATTATTTTCAGTTAGATATTGATGGATGAGCATAAGTTGAAACTGATTTCCGAGAAATTTATATTAGGATGTACATTTGCAGCATAAAACCAGGTTAGTCTGTGAAAATTTTTTGTCACGAAATCCCCGCTTCACTGTGTTTGTTTTCGTCGCCATTTTGGGTGGCAGTATGGTGTCATGGCGACCCCCTTGGTAAAAAGCAAACCAATCAGAGGAGCGAAACTGTGATTGACAGGTCGAGCCTCTTTTTGTGACTCCTCCCAATGGCCAGACTCCCTTTTAATATACGGCTCTGTACCTGACGGAGCGCGAGCGCCGCGCCGCGGCCACAATTAGACTCGGGGACTCGGGACCACACTTTTTCAACGGCGGCGCGGCAGAATTCGGTCTCCTTACTTCTCCTCCGTGGCCGCCGCTTTGCCGTCTGCTAGCTTCGCCTGCGCATATGCGCTGCCTGCGCAGCAGACAGCAGTTTGCTTGAGGATGCGATTTTTGGTAGTGGTGAAGCAGCTTTGTTTAATATTCCGTTCAAGTTCCTCGTTGAACGTCCGTCTATGTTCACCAGGTGAGGGAAGGTTTCAGTAACGCCTGCGAGTTCCATGCACGATTCAAAACATGAGGGCGTCTGTATAGAATTGTTCCATGGGCCGCTGTGTTACTACAGATGCAACAAGTGCAAGTCCAGTTTTTCTCAGCTGCAGTCTCTCAGCCCAGGTACACTGTAGCCCAGGCAACAGCAGCACCAGGTGAATGTACATAACTGCCAAGCGAATTAAGACGCGCGTGTGCAATTCTGAAGCAGGTAAGTGCATCTCATGCTCTGTTACACTATACACACATACCATCCGCGTTCAACGCACTTTTTTGCAGGTGTTGTAGCAAATGACTCACTTGCATAAGCCGGCAGACTGGTGCGTAATGTACACCCATAGTGCCGAGTTCGACTGATTAGGGGTGCGTGTTCGGGCTATCTGTGTAATCGGACTGTCTAATTATTACCTGTTCTATCAGAACACCGAAGTCGGAATATGAGTAAGGAATATCGTGGTTTGGACAATTATCAGTAATCTTTATAGTTGTGCTTAATTATTCCTGTTATTTTGTACTTGTGTTTTTACTCAGAACTGTCACGCTGTATTCTTAAATGGGGCAACACAATAACAAGGTACAGGGGCAAAAAGATTGAAAGGTGGAGGTTTGAAGTGTTATTATATTTGTAACTGGTGAGGTGCTTTTACAGAGAAGACACATCAAAGTCCAGACGTGGGGCAACCTGCCTTGCTGATATGTCTGCAACGTTCCAGTCTGGCAAGGTCTCATTTGTCTTCCAATCTTCCTGTTATGCACATGACGTTGGGCTGTGCCACACCCCACTGACAAAAACAGAGGAAGATGCAATAAAGGTGGCCCGTGCAGGGCCTTGTAAAACACTATGTTGTACTGGAATATAATTTTTCTTTCTTTTTATGTTCGAGAAACAATATGTTTATATTAGGGAAACTACATGACTGCATTGCACTCAGCTTTCTATGCAGCTCAGTATTCCAGGTGTGCTGGATGGCACGCTTGAAATGATGCAATTCACCTCACTACAAGGCAGTACTTGAACTACATGGTGGGGACTTGTGTCCCCTGCACCGGGGTTTTATCGCTTTTAGAGTACTTGTACACCACCATGAGTGACTCTAATTAAAGCTGAGAGCGGGTGTGGGTATACCGACGGGTACCCGCAGTTACCCGCACATCGTCACGATTTGCGGGTAGGAATTCGCGATCGATGCGGGTAGCGGGTAAAATGCAGGTGAACCCGCAATGCGACCACGGGTAATGCGGGTATACCCGCATTACCCGCACTCCATCGCCAACTAAGTGATCCCTCTCTGTCACACGCGAGCTCAGCAGTGCCATATGTCGTTGGCCGTATAAATTCATGGGCCAGACTGCAGCAGGCAAGTGCTGGCCGGCGAGTTCGATTATTAATGCAGACATAAGTATACATGTTTCAGCTGAGCCGTTGGACGTCACTGGCCACGTGCCGTAGTCCGTGATACGTCACGCCGTCTTCGGCTTCGCTTCGGCGCTTTTCGGATGTGGAGAGGGTTCCTTAAAGGTGGGTCATTCCACGCGAAAGGATCCAATGAGTGCGCTCGACCTACCACCATTCAAGCCCCAGAAAATTGTGGCACCTCCTGGGTATCTATAATGTCACATGAAAAAACATTTATGTTCTAGTGGTAGCCGTTGTCGCTCCAGGCGCCGTTAAAGAGTGAGTTCCCTTTAAAAACCACCAATTGCTCGAAGGTTTGTAGCGACGCTCCGGGATCTCCTAGAGACTTGGGGTTTGTTTTAAAGTGTAGAAGGTGGTCCATTTTATAATCGCAGCGAAATTCCCGCCTTTTTACCCTCCCTCGTTATTGTCTGCGGAACCCGTCACGAACGCAATTTTCGCCTAGGTTTGCGATTTTTTACACCTGATGGGTCAGCTGAATTTTCGTGAATATTTTTTCATTGGTAGCTCTCATGATGCTCCTCATGCAAAAAAAATCGTCAGAACTGAGGGTGTAGTTAGTAATGTCTTAAAAATCTGTAAAGTAGCCATTTTTAGCTAAATCTTCAGTGTTCGGAGGCAAAATTCGGAATGAAGAGGTCGGTTTGGAAAAATATAATTTGCGTCGTTGTATGCGACATACCTTACTATACAACATATCAAAAAATCTCGAGGGTATTTTTTGATAAGCGCGACAAAAAAAAATTTTGCCGACGGATACGTCGCCACTCCGCTGGGTGAATTGGCACTGCGCTCGTGCTTACGCACTGAGTGTCGGTGGCCCCTGATAGTTTCCTTTTTGTATTTGCTGCGCATGCCTCGTTCGTCCGGATAGGCCGTCGAGTTTATGTGACTTCAACATCAACTCACCTAGTCTTAGTCTTAGACTACATAGTCTTAGATTGAATGTAACAGTTCAGTTCCTCTTGACGTGTATTTGCGTAAGTCTTACTGCGGTGAGACTTATCTTTTTTTCTGTGACTTTTCGTTAGCATTGTCGTTGCTAGAGCCCTGCACGGGCCCCCGACCCGGCCCGCGCCTACTGTGTGCCAGAACCCCCCAAATCTGTTGAACCTAACTTAACCTAACCTCACTAAAGTGAGGTGATTTAGCCCAATTCTCTTTTAAGTTTCGAATTCGTTAGGCTTAGCATTCCCCTGTTTCTCCTGTGCTAAAAGTGAACCAGATGGGGTTGTTGAAATGCCTATTAAAAAAACTTCTAGTCCACAGAATTTTATAATTCTTACATTTTTAGATTCATTATATGAACTTCTTTCACGTCTATGCAATATTTACCTTTCGAACGCTTTCACAAATTTTTAAAAACGTGTGGTCCCGGTAACGAATACAGCCCAAAGAAGCGTCGGGACCTGATGATGTACTGCAAATGCTGAAGTTGAATTCTTTGAACATTCATCTAAAGAAACCAAGTGTGCTCTGGTGTGGTTCTGACGGAAAAGGAGTTTCAACAAGGTTAGCACATTTATTTTTCAGTTCTAAGTCTACGCACTCAAAACCATGCAAGTGCATCCGATCATTCTCGTAGCTGTTCTGTAACACGTATGCTTTCTTACGTATCCCACAGAACCCTCCGCTTCATGAACCCAGTTAAACTTTATGTGACTCATCTGATGGCTCCTGACTAGGCTATGCCGCTCTGAAGCATTGATATGACGAAAGGTCGTGGGGGCTGCACCTCTGCTTTCGAAAGATGAATCAGTCATTCCACACTGTGCTTACTGGCTTTGTATCGAGTCTGACAAATCCGACAGACCTGAACTGCCTTTTTCAAGGAAGTTTGAAATGTAAGTATGTGTTATATTGGTTTCACATATCCCCACCACATATTGAGTGTGTATATCGCTGTACTTTTGATGCTATAGCATATCTAGCGTACATTATTATTGAACACCTAGTGTGGAAAAATCGACACCAACCACACAATGCCAACAATTGTTTCTGCCTTTTCTTCCTATTATTTTAGTATAATCGTCTGATTTTTAATAGTCACAATTTTCCCATGGTTTTGGCGTGCTATAGCCTGACTTGCTTATGCGCCATTAAAATTGAATCAGCATCATCATCTTTAACTGCCATTATTTAATTGAAGTGTCATGTTTCAGTTGGATACAATGATGTGGCCAGAGATAGTTTTTGCTTTCGTTCTGGAGTTGCTCATTTCAGAAGAATAGTCATTGTGGAGTTTGTTTTCGGAAACATTAAGAGGACTAAAACCAAACGCTTTTCTTTCAGACCATCCCTTATGCACCTGCATTTCAATTAAGATCTGTGTTACAAGAATGACAGACCACTCAACAGCGATGAACATTTGAAGGTGGAAGTGCTGGAACGAAGATGTGTTAATCTGTGTGAAAGGTGCTTTGTATATGTCTGAGTCGTGGGCATAGTTCACAACCTAATTTCTGTCTTCAGAAGAGGTGTCAACTATGCTCTTTCTATCTACTAACCTGCTCCACTTGTTAGGGTTCCCTGTAAACTAATGGAGCACATCATATGCCAGCACGTTGTTAACCATGTTGAGTCTATCAATTTCTTTTTTAAATTCCAGCATGGCTTTAGAAAAGGGTATTTAGACAAAACTAACATAATTCAGTCACAGCATTTTAAACTATCTTGATTTCTGGGTTCACGTAGATGCAGTATTTTTTTTTTATTTTGTGGGGGCTTTTGACACTGCTTTATGCTTGCTTGTTGGCCAAACTAGCCCCATTAAAATTTGATCCTGCTACCATTAACTGGATATGCAGTTTCTTGGCTAACCGCAACCGTGCCAATAATTCGTGAGGAGAACCTATCATATTGCCACCATGCAGCATTTGTCACGTTACATTTGCATCACATTTTAATCTAGTGTGAAGCAATGCCTTTAGGTGATCGGTCTTGTATAATTACACGCCCCTCCGTTATGTAACACCACACGGTTCTTCAACCTATGACAGATAAAGAAATATATTGCCAAGTAAATTGTTTATAAGGCTCATCACCCCATTTCACCACATCACCCCAAGCAATTATTAGAGTAGTGGCCCAGGGTATGACGCTCGCCACTAATCACCATTCAAACAAAGTTCATAATGTAGAATCCTATACTGAAAACACCGACTTAACACAACAATTGAGAACAAAGAGAGTGAACGTTTCGTCGACTATCCGGGTCGCATCATCGCTACAACGGAGAACAGTCAAAAACAACATCGAAGGAGTCAAATCAGTGGTGTGCATTCCTCTCAACCAAGGTGTTTCATACGCCATTTGAAGGGCACTGTACCCATCAGGCGTTAAGACTGTGCATATAAAGTTAAGTGCATAGACTGTGATGCAACCTACATTGGCGAGACAGAAAAACATGGGACAAGACTAAAAGAGCACACAAGGGACGTTGCCAAGTCTTCTAATGCTACTCAAACCAGGACCGAATTAGTCTACCATTGTTGGCCTAAGGGACATCTATTTAATTTTGATGGTGCGGCATAGCTGGGGAGTAACGCGTTACATTCGAGTAGTGAAATACGGTAACGCATTACATTTGGGAGAAAAGTAATGAGTAACGTAACGCCATTACATTTTTACTAGCTAACGCGTAACAGCGTTATGCGTTACTGCGTGTTTGGGAACATTGCTTCCTCGTCTAAACTTGAAAGCTTGAGCGAGGACCGTGCCTCCGAGAATCCGGGAAAATCCCCGATTTTTTCTATTCATCTGCAACAATGACAAGAAGGTCACATCGGTACCCGCGAAGAACGCAAAAGGACTATTGACCTACCCTGGTTGAGATGTCACCCCTTTGTTTACCACCTCTATTTTTCACTCCCTCTGGTATTTTTCGGACGAATCGGGTAAAAGCGACAGAACAATATCCTCTACCGTCTGAACAAGTAACAAAGTACCAAGGGATCCGCTGTTTGGATTTGTACTGTGTGAGATAAAAGGTCACCGTCTCTATCAACCTTGACAAGCAGCACGCACTTGTCATTAGGAGTCCGCTCAACCACACAGATGAAAATTTTGAGCGTCAAGTACTTCTGCGTTGCAATAAATCATACATGTAAGCTTTGTTCATGCGTGACCCTTGTTTGTGCACAACATTGCGTGTATTGATCTGCGGAACGTACTTGTGTGACTCAACCAAAAATGGTACATATTATAAGGACAACTGGTTGTTGGAAGTAGCTGGAAGTAATGCAAAAGTAACGGCATTACTTATCAGAAGTAACGGCGTTAGTAACGCGTTACCTACTATCGCAACAGTAACGAATAACGTAACGCGTTACTTTTTGAAAAAATTAGTGAGTAACGGTAGTGCACTACAAAATAAAAGTAACTTCCCCACCTATGTGGTGCGGTAACCTTTGCACATGACTAGCGATGTGGCCCTAGAAAGTGCTTAGAGTCCTGGTTTATCAGACGTGATGCATCAGCCTGTAATACAAACCGTGGCCCCCTATCGGATCTGTATAGCGCCCTCTTAGATAAGTAGGCTGATGTGCTCGTCTTTGGCCCTTGTTGTACTGATGATGCCACTCGGATAGGCGGCAAAATGTTTACGCTCTGTTTTTAATCGTTGTGTTAAGCGGTGCTTGCAGAAAAGGCTGCTACATTATGAGGTCGTCACCCGGCATTTGGAATATATTTTCAAATAAAGTTGTTGTTTTACAAAGCTCATTACATTGTAGAAATCATTCTTATTGCCTATTGTTTAGGGGATACCATTCTTGCAGTCACATGGAGCACTGAAGGGCCAATTTCGAAAGTAAAGGCAATCTGATTTATGTTCTTGCCGACATGGCACAGCGTATGCACGAGGTAGCTCCATTTCAAGAGCCTGAGAACACTCAAAGCAATTAGTGTGCTAGCATTAGACATTGTCTGCAGCATCACATATTTGCTTTTTCTAGGGCAACTAAGAAGGGTGGATAGAAAGACAGTTACAACCTGTTTCCACAGAAGACACTCAGATTCATTAGGAATTTCCGACAAGAGAGCTAAAGCTTTTCCATGCAGATTACTAGAACACGGGTACCTGATTGTAGATAACAAGAACTCATACACCAGAGGTCAGTGTTACACACACCCTGCTTTCCATCAAAACTGTTAAAAGGAATGACCCCCTAAACCTGCACAAAATTCCTGGAGTGTCTTCACTGGGCACTGTCGCTGTTCCTCTCATAAGGTGATCTCTATGAACCTGACGCCCAGTTCTGGATGCACTGCCTGAGGTAACTCCAGTATGCTTTCACAACATGAATGGTCACAACTTCTATGAGCAGTGTTGTACTTACTGAAAGCAATATGAAATGCTATGCCTTGACAGACTATGTTGATATTCTTCTTAAGGGGTCTCTGACCAGAAGCTGGAGAGCCTTTTCCGCAGCGGCTACCGATAGAATACACAAAAGATCCTCCATATACGAAAATTCATGCCTCAACACCTCGTAGTTTTCGTAAACTCGAATTTTGAACATCGCGGTTCACGCCGACGCTGGCACACCTAGCGTCAAACCAAGAAAACGTACGCATATATAGAAAACTCATCTGGTCATCCCACCGGGATGACGTCAATCGCCCATGCAATCAGCGCGCAGAATGCCGTCACGTGATCGAGCACTACAACAACAACTTTCAGCAAGAACCAACATTTTTACTCCGATATACTGTTGTCACAATGTCTGGAAATAAAAAGTATGTATATACTTCGAAATCTACGACCTGTTTTATAACTGCGATAATCCAATTAGCGACTTCCGTGGAAAGAGGAGCTACGAGGCTACGAGCTACGACGACTTTCGGGATCCAGTGCGCTATTTCACTGCGTTAGCGTAGTGTGTGTATTTCCAAGTTTCCTTTAGTTATACCTTTTGGAACAGCGACCAATTTATCGAGGTACAGCCCTTACCTCATTTGACGTGCCTCCGTTGTGTCGTCAAAGCGAGATTATTCGGCGGGCATTCAGTTCCGTACGATACAGCGCGTTCAACCGCAGCGGCAGGTAGGTTGGCAGCGGATTTTGCCAATCGTATTTGAAGAATGCAGACTATGAGACGGACCCCTCAGTTTGAGTACAAAGAACCTCCGCCTACAGCAGTCCGCAGTGCTTTCCTTGAATCTATCTTCCAAGACTGTTGCATCTGGACGTGACGAGGTTAGTGTCTTCTGTATAATTTATACAGTGATTACTCTCCTTGTGAGAAGTACGTTGTGGCATGCAGATGTTAGGAGACCATTTACGCAACAAAGCAAAATACGGACTAAAGAAAATTGAAGTTTACGCACTAAATCAAAAGATTACTGTACAATTCCGAGTGTTGTTGAATGCAGCCATGCCAATTGCAACATTCATGCAGTATAGCAGTATGCAGCCATGCAGTAAGCAACATTCACAGTACGTAAAATGAAGCTGTGTATTCCGCATCTAGATGTAACATTATAATTGTCACAGCAGTGTGCGCCAATGTAATTCATGACTTCCTTGGACAAGATGTGGAACCAAATGTTGGAAATACAAGGCAGGGATCAGGTACAAGTTTTCTTCTATTTGTTTTCCTTATAATATGCAGCATACTGCACATAGTAAAGAAGGGTTCTGGATTCTAAACCAACGCAGTTGAAATCCTTAGTTTACCCCAAGCTGTACTATTGTTGTCTAATCTGGGGAAACACCACAGAGGGCAACTACGATAAAATTGCAGTGCACAAAAAAAGAAAGAAAGAAAACCTGGTATACGACAACCATGTCTACAGGTTGTCTACAGGTGCAATGTGCTGGACCTCGTTGCAAAGAGGCCCACCAGGGGTGCCACTACAATCCATCCATCCAGCCCCTCAGCTCCTTCAACACATGCAAAATGCAGTAGACAAAGCGTTCACTTGGAAATCAGACATTTACACAAAATTGCCTTGCAAATTCAGGATCTTTTAGCGCCATCCCAAACACTTGCCATTACGGTATGAAACATATCACTGTACCACCCTACAAGGTTCCACTGCTACGGACCAACTACAGAAATCAGCAGAAACTGTTCCTCTTCCGAACAAATTTTTTCAGCTGATTGGAAATGGCCTTCCTGTGTCCAGTTTCGAAACAGAGTTACACAAACTTGTTGAAGTGTTATTAGAGACAGTCCACTCTGTTGTGTATTTTTGTGTGTGTGTGTGTGAAAATGTGGACAGCTCGGTGCAATTGTGTATTTTATTTATGTGGTTGTGATTTGCTGTATGCTCGTAGTGGTAATATCTCAGTTATCACATTTATATGGCTTTTTTTTAACAATGTTAGGGTGATGACTTCATGGAAGTGGAAGGAACAGGAGAGGAAGACATCTGGCAATGGTCATGACAGTTGTCCGTCAGGTACGAGACCAATTTCTTTGATAAATGTGGCATATAGAGTGAAGTTGTTACTAACAAAAAGTTTTTTGTTCGCTTTAAAGGAATCTACAGGTGGTGAGCACGCGTAAGGAATTGACATATCTCAATACAACTTAGACCTGCCTGTTGCACATGAGATGTGTGACTCTACTTACACATACAAGCTTCTGCAGGTTCGATGCATGTATATTTTGAAACATGAAAGACAGAGTGCTAAAAATATATCTGAGGTGAAAAATTGAGTAGTTCACTGCAGTAATTCTATCGATTTATTTTCAGCATTTTGGGAAAAATATACTGATGGCAAGATTACCTGTGTTGTACTGCCAGACCATCTGCTATTGGAGTTCCATGCCCAGTTATTACATATAATAGTTGTTTGAGGTTATTACATATTTATTATGCAAGTTTTGTGCCTGTGAGTTCCTGTAAATGTGCTCTGCGGTGATCATACTGGACAGAGAGCTATGCCTGTATAATAACAGTGACTAATGTTCTCCTGCCCATAAACCTATTCCTAGGGTACATCTACACCCTTGGAAGTCACTGGAGAGGCGTGTTCGCTTAGCTCAATTGGTAAGGGCCCTGTATCGGTAATACAGAAGATGTGGGTTCAAGTCCTACTACTGGCTAACCTTTCCAGTGACTGCCTTCTTTCATCATTCATTTCTTAGGCACTTGATGCTTTGTATGTATTTGCCTTTTCTATGTGTTCCAGTCTCAGAACATCAACTGCCATGTTCAAAAGAACTGGAATATGCCTCTGCAATCTGGAACCCATCCAGACATCTCTTAATCGACAAAGTAGAATTTGTACAGAACCGCACGGTTTGTTGCTCGTGATTATTATCCTTTTTCCAGCGTCTCAGCCATTAAAGCCAAACTCTTTCTTACTCCTTTGATTACCAGATGAAAGGTATCAGGCCTGGCATTCTTTCATAAGTTATAATCTCAGTCACGCTCCTCCCCACCCCGCTTACTGTCAATCCCCTCACAAGTTACTTCCAAGACTTGATGACTCGCACAAAGTACTTGCTCCACCTACACAAACATAAAAATTCCTCTACTCTCCGCACCAGCTGATGGTGTCAAACTGGAATGACCTTCCTGCCCACATAGCATCAGAACAAAATGTATCGTCATTTATTTCCAAGTGCTATGATCGTTTTCAGATCGAATGAATTTCTTTGTGGTGAGTGAACGAATTTTGTGTACATCATTTTGGTATTTGTCTTTTTTGGATAAAAAACCTCCCGCATTTATGTAAATCCCTTCACAAGGGTCTCTAAGTAAACAAATGAAATGAAGAACTTCGTGATACTTTCATAATTGGAGCATTTTTAATGCATATTTTAAAACAGTGGCTGCTAAAAATGTGTCAGACACCGTTACAAAGGCTGCCATCTGTATCAGGTGAATCATGATTTTTCCCAGAAACCCAATAATGTATAACGCTGCATCACATATGCTATGTTGGAGCAATCTCTGCAGACATATTATGAAGATATTATCTGAGTGCCACAATAAACTATATGAACCACATTTCATGTTACATCATCTTTGACTAAAACATGCCTATTTGAGTATTCGAGCAGCCCAAGATACAAAGCTTGGTTCCTCAAGGTCTACATCCTACTCTAACTGGGTGCGCACTTTGCACACAAAAGGAAGATTGAGAATGAAAAAATGGCTAGGAAAGAAGCGAACTGGGGTTTTTCATCATGCATGGAACATTGAGGTTTTCGATAGTCAACTTGTGTAGTGAGCACTTCTGGAGGACTGAGAGCAGAAACCGAGGTCACACACAGGGTAACCTGCATAACAGTCTGATTTACTTCCACATGACGATCATTAAAATACTTGAGGTGCCTAAACAATACTATTTGGGTGCTACTATATTATATATTATACTACTACTATACTACTATATTATACTACTATACTATCAGACAGTAAGAGTTCGAACAACACTTACGACATTGACTGAATGGGTGGACAAAAGGATGCGTCAGAACAGGATTGGATTTGTGTCTGTGGTGGAATTGAGAGCCCAATGTAATTCTTACCAGGCGGAGCAGGCTGATGAGATGGTGCTTTGTGTCAGGGGTCAGCACAGTGGTTTATCCAGAATCCCAAGCATGGAGGAGTGTTGAAAAAAGTTCGGGGGGAGGGGGGGGTCATTATTATAGTTGCATTATAGTCTACAGCTGAAATTGCAAGGGCACACCCTGTAGGGGGTATTTCCACCTAGTATCTTGGGTATTTAAAGCATGTAGTAGTTACTATGGGAAAGGCTTTGCGTATCCTGTTCACCGCGCAGACTGGTATAACGATTCTCTTGTTTTTTTTTTTTCAAGTTTGTGCAACATCCATCTCACGAACTGTTGGTATGTAGTGTACGTATCTATTTCCTGTATGAGACACGCAAGCTTTGAACAAAGCTAAAGCTAGTAGGACGCCGAGTATTAATTCAGCTGCACTCTTTCTGAATAAGTGACGAACAATAACGAAAAGTTCAGAAAAACTATTTTGTATTGAAACCAACCATCCAGCATGATTGTGCATGAGACACGTACGCTTCTTACTTGTGAATATGAGCGCTAGGTTCGTGCTGCCCTCGAAGTTCTAAATATGCTACTTTAAGAGCAGCTCCTTGCAACATAAGCACTCGACTTCTTTCGGCATTATTATGCAATGAACCACTCCGGCCCCTTTACACGGCGCCGTCAAACATGAAATTTACACAAACTGTTCATGTGCTTCATCGTGACGGATGCTGAAAGCTCATCTAACAGTCTGTCGTTGGAACTTCCTCTTCATGCTGAAGTCGATTCGCGGCTCAACATTTCAAAAGCAAGACCTCCAAACTCTGCTGCACGTAGCAGGTGCCTCTCAGCTGCTGAAAGGTAGCTGAAAAGCTGACTTGTCGACTCCGCTGTGCTTCCGCGTCCATATTGAAAAAGCACCCAGCAATACGGAAGTTGCGGAAACCACCCGAACTTCCGGTGTGGACTTTCCACCAATAAACGTCGCGGGCGTTTGACGTCATAGACATGGGAAAACCACTGCATAATAGCTAGAGTTTTGCGCTGATCGCACGAGTTGAGGGCAGAAATCGAAACCGCTTTTCGGCTCCTTGTTTGGAATAGTTGGCGGCTCCGCAGAGACGAAACGTTTCAGTTGTAACTTGGAGGCACCATGTAGGTTCGTTATCCATACAAACAAAGACATTGACCAGGTTCTGGTCAGAGACCCTTTAAGACCGCCAGAGAGATGTTGCTTGCTCCCTTTATTCCAAACCGCACTATCAGACACAAGCCCACTTGCCACCAAGCCGATGAGTATTGCCTCACAGTCAGGGCAATCAAGGGAATCAATAACTCAGGCTCAGAAAAGGTTTTCTATGGGGATCTCATCCAAGACATTAGTAGCCCCGAGAAATCACCAGGGTTTCTTTGAATTTAGATGTGTTAGCTTTTAATGCAGCTTTTAATGTAATGTAGCTTAAGATGTGTAGCTTTCAAAGTGGGACAACATACCTTCTGAGAATGTTTATATATCATTTACACAAAGAGAGGATAGGTATTACAATAGATGTTACATCTTTTTCTGGTTTTGATATTTATTTATTCATGAATATACTTCAAAGGCCCTAGCGGGCATTACATGAGGGGGGACAACAACATGGGTCATTTAACAAATACAGAAGTTACAAGGAACATACATAGTTGAAAGACAGACTCTGCTTTTCATTTGTTCATCAGTCTTGCTCATGAAATTGTTCAGTGTAGCAACGGTACACAATGTCATGAAAGGAGTGCCCATCTATCGTTCCGCAAGACTCATGAAAAAAGACTAGTGTTGTGTTTCAACACAACATATTGAACTCATGGACCATGCATCATCCTGAGAGCTATAAGTAATCCTAAATACAGATGCTGAATTAGTTTAAATGCGATAGACGAGCTGTGCGAAGAGGTACCTCCAGTTAGGATGTTGGGTACTTGAAGCCTGTGGCAGTTTCTGTGTGGAAGGCTTGCCAGACCCTGTTTGCTGCACAGGCTGGGATGACCATGTTCTTGTTTTTCCCAAGCTTGTGGTAAAAACACGTTGCAAACTGGCGATACGCAGTATATCCATATTGTCTACGCAGATGTACATAAAATATAATTTAGGCAAATAGGTAGCCGGTCACAGTACAGGGTGTGCGTCGTGGAATTTCCACATGTACTTGAGAGCGACTGCAATTTATCTGCACACGCCCTGTATATACACATGCTCATGCTGTATTCTTTTAGAAGCTAACATTTTTTTTTACTTTTCAGTGAATCGAAAGTAAGAACACTCAATATCGCTAAAAGCCTACGCTAAAAACCAAAGCACAGGGCAAGACATAAAAAGGTGACTTAAAGGTGCTGTAAAGCAGTAGACAAGCATGATATGCGGGTGATGTGACTAGAGACTTTGTTGCTTCTAAATGCCATATGCGGAACCATACGACTGACAACGCGCTATAAATATTTTTAATTTGCCATGAAAAATGCGGCGTAGTGGAGCGGTGCGACGCCTGGTGTCAAACAACCCCCTGTACAGCGGGCAACACTGAAAATTGGTATTACCCACTATTACACCGGAACTTCGTTATTTCAGTAACCATATTATTAGTTTCCCTGTTTACCTATGCATTCTGAAACCCCTGTTAACAGTGTTTTTTGCGAAGTAACCCAGCGCTGGCCGCTGTTGGATGGAGGCTCTCCCTACTTCTCTGCTACGCTTGCGCGCTCCTTCTGCTCGCGGCCTCTTTCCAACGAACAACTCTCTCTGTGAACCTCTGTGAACAAACAAGTCCCGACGCTGTCTGGCTTCTTGAACGTCTCACACATTTTTTTCAACGGCTCAGCATTTCGTTTCAGTTCGCTTATCCGTTTATCATCAGATGTGGATCGTTGTGTGGATTGCAAGGGCGGATTTTATGGTGGATTCTTATGTTATGTCGGGCCCAGTGTTATACGCATGCAATGTGGTCGCCGCTGTATGTGGCAGGAGTACGGATTCATTTCGAATACCTAGTACAGTGTTGCCCGTAATCTTTAATTGTAATTTCCTAATTAATTGCACCGTCGATTGCACCTAATTAATTGCACCGTCGAATTGAAACTTTCGCAGTTCTTGTCCAGGTGGCTTGGACTATCGAACAGCCATACTAAATGACATTTGATCGGTGCTGCTTTACAGTACCTTTAAGACACAGCACACTGACAATTACACAGGAAGGGAGTTGCCTCAGGACAGAAGCCGCCGATATTTCGAACAGAGACTGTTCTTCTTCTGGACACCGTCCTCATCATTGGCATGGTATTTAAAGGGTTAGGTGTGACGTGCTTAAAGGTTCATGCGAATTGTGGGTCAACAGCCCGGAGGGAAGAAAAGTTCCGTACGGGCTTCTACGGCCTGAGTGAATGGGTGCTTTGTTAGAGTAGAGGGGAGAGGTAGAAGGGAACTAGAAACACTTCACAAATAAAATATGCTTTTCCCTTCTACCTCCATTATCATCTGTTATGTTCTGCATGGCCACTGCTTTCTACTTTCTTTATTGCATGCCACAACTTTGTATTACAAATATATTTAAAAAAAAACCTTTGCTCGTTCTGGAATTTTCCCCACGTAACCACTAACCTCCTTATCTTTCGCTATGCTTGCCAATTCTTGCCTGTTGTCCCGTTTCGTCCACGTGTTCGTGAACCTTCCATTTTTCTGTAACCGGTCTGTAGCCTAGATCACAACGTTCACATAATCCCCTCCACACTCTAACAAAGCAGCCATTCACTCCGGCCGTAGAAGCCCGTACGGAACCTTTCTTCCCTCCGGGCTGTTGACCCACAATTCGCATGAACCTTTAAACACCCATGACGAAAACCCGAGACTGGGAAAAAGACGAAAACAGACGACACAACACGTTTTCGTCTTTTTCCCAGTCTCGGGTTTTCGTCATGGATCCTAGCCACCAGCTCGCTTGCTTTTTAACCACTTTATCTGTATCCTTTAAACACGTCACACCTAACCCTTTAAATGCCATGCCAATGATGAGGACGTTGCCCAGACCAGCTCCGGTGGCGCAGCGGTAACGCGTGCGCTTGGAGACTGGGAGGTCCGCGGTTCGAATCCGCGGGCCGGCTGTGCCGTCTGGGGTTTTTCCTGGGTTTCCCTCAGATGTGTAATAGGCGTATGCCGGCACAGTTCCCCTGAAGTCGGCCCATGGACGCACGCAGCTATCCTCCCCCCGAGTGGATTCCGCTCGGTCTTCCACTTCACCCTTTCCCTCTCCTCCTCTCCACCACCTTTCCCTTCCCGAGAAACATGCCGCTTAATCAGGCAGGCAGACCTCTCGGGTTCCTCCCATCGACACTCCTCCCCCTCCTCCTCCACGGTGCCCAGAAGAAGAACAGTCTCTGTTCGAAATATCGGCGGCTTCTGTCCTGAGGCAACTCCCTTCCTACATCTCTACCGGTTCGCTGGATTTCTACCCATCTGACAATTACACAGTTGCCTATATTGCTTTTCTCCAGTTCACAGTTCTGTATTGTGTCGTCTTTTATGTGGTGTACCCTGTACTGGAGTTTTTGTGTGGGAGAGATTTACTGAACTAATTTCACGTGGGTACTATACAACAAGCACAACACACACACAAGATCAACAATACAGGACAATACAAAATGCGGCTATTAACAAATGAGAGGCAATGAATGATAAATGATCATGGATGGGGGAAAATATGTACAAAATATGAATACGCTTATACGCATGACCAGAATTCAGGGACACCTCCTTTGATGCAGGTTCTGCCTGATAGCAGAAGAACATGTAGGAAAGCCAACTTGAAAGAAAAGTATGAGGTGAGGAAGAAGGAAGATGGAAAGAGGCGTGGGCAGACGAGAAAGGGAACATCAGATATCGCGCGCGGAGCCTGGCTATCAGCAGCAATTGCCTAACGCAGAAGCAGAATGAAAACGTGATAATCAGTTCTTTTACCAATCCTTTCTTTGCTGTACTCTGCTGCTCATAATTCTGGGCTGCTACTCGTAGCGTGTGGAACGGGACGACCGGCACTCGTAAGGCTGGTCAATATACATTTTTGTTCTCTCTGTGGGAAATGGGGGTGCCGTCGACGATTAGAAATGTGCTTCCTGGGGCGACTTCTAAGGGGACTGTGCCGGTGT
The DNA here is from genome assembly GCF_037126465.1 of Ornithodoros turicata. Taxonomy (NCBI): domain Eukaryota; kingdom Metazoa; phylum Arthropoda; class Arachnida; order Ixodida; family Argasidae; genus Ornithodoros; species Ornithodoros turicata. The sequence continues at coordinate 67,646,779 of NC_088203.1, forward strand.
ATGGGTGACAGCGTCGGAGGGAAACCTCAGAAATTACCCTACATTATGATGAAAAAAATACTCCATAGGCTACTAAGACGAATTCAGTAACTGCACTTCACTTTGTTACTTGTACCTTGTTACTCCGTTATCACGGTATCATATACTTCAGTTTGTTCTTGGCCTTATCATGAGGATCTTTCAATGCTTCATTCCAAATTTTCCGTGTTACAGTCTCTTCCCGACACCATCAAGAAGGCCTGTCGGCTACCAACGCCCTCCCCTAAAAAAATGAAAATAAACAAACAAACAAGCGGAAGAGTGCTTATTTTCGGAACATCTATATAGGTGGCAGGAGCGTCACGTTCGACACAAAAAGTGATTGGTAAGCCAACAGCTCCTAGATAGCGTCGGGCTGCGCGCTTACGTCACCTATGGAGGCCTTTCCTATACTGCGATACTGCGATTCCTTTGCGATCTGCTTCGAGCTTTCTTCTCGTTCGCTCTTTCATTTACTTCATAGCAGCATCCACAATAGTAACAGCGGGCCTTCCTGTGTGACGTAGGGCGCGGGCCTTCTCCTTATCTTGGAGGTGTTGGGTAAACTCTGCTCAAATAAGTAGGAGAAACCGAGAAAAGGGAAGAAGGGTGCAATCGCAAACAGTGGAGATAAGATGGTAGGGAGCAACGGACGTCATATCAAAGTTTCCTTTCACTACACCAAGAGTAGAGTCGCGCAAACGTCCGTGATGTTTCCCGCAGATAATTGCCATTCTTCTGGAATTTTTGTGGGGTCCTATTCGCTTTATTGTGGAATGGGGTGAACATTGTAGAAAATTTTAGCAAACCCTTCATAACGTACGGCTTGCCTGAACGTGGCTTGCCAGTGGATATATTCTGAGTCTTACATAACTGCGAATTGGCACCGACAAGCATGCTAACCTTACAAACGGTCTGCTAAAACTGCTTTTATGCGCTTGCTATTGATAACCTGAAATAAGACACTTCAAGCAACGACAGTTATCGCAGTCCCATATGAAGACACTTTATAATATAAGGAAGCGGTGAGGAAAAACGCGGATTCAAGTACAAGTTTTCTCACCCGTCGGAAGCACTGTAATGCTTAATCCGCATTCTCCGTGGGACGTGCATGATTTGACATGACAGTTTGATTAAACAGCATGGGAAGCCTTGTGACTGCGCACGAGAGCACATTGTTAAGGGTGAACAACAATTTAAAGAGAGAAACAAGAATTTCGACCCCACGCGCCTTGCTGTTGTAACGATGGCGGTTAAAGGTGCTCTGTCTGCTGTTGTTCTGAAATGTTAACACCTTGGCATTCTGCAGAGGGGTGGGGGTGGATATACGTTTATTTCAGAAAGGTCAGCCTGACCAAAGGTCGGCTTGCTATTCCTAAAACAAAAATATAGCACAAAGATGGAGCAAAACCGAATATAAGATAATATATAAGATAACGAAGGTGGGTGAAGTGTAGATGACATGAAAGGTGAACTCATAATTTCTTCGTGAGGGGACTTCCTATAACGATGTACAGTCGACCCGCGTTTACCCGGACTTCGTTTATCCGGATCCTGCGCTATCTCGACAAAAACGCCTGGGGACAGATTTCTCCCCATGTATTTAGCCCTTGTTTATCCGGACTTCAGCTTCCCGCCTCGGAGTAGAATTCCAGGGAACAGAAATGACTAATACCCAACAATCGGCTTCAGTTTTCCGGTCATTGTCCAGGAAGGACACTTGGCCCACACTTAGTCAAGGGAGGTCCAGGACCCTGGGCGTTGCCTCCTTTTTACTGACACAAAGAGGGTGTTGCTATGAAGAATTTTCTCCCTTCCGACTTTGCACGTTACACAAAAGTAATCCACTGAGCAGTCTGGTCATTTCAGACTGAGAAGGTCCGCAACGAGGACCCCTGCAGGGCAATCACAGATGACGACATCGTCGGTGTCGTCGCTTCCGATTGTGTTAAAGAAGAATCTGATGATGAAAGTGGGGATGGGGGGGGGGGGCACCAGCTGTGACGGTAGAGAATCTGTGGGCGGCACTGAGAACAGCGCTAGTACTCTCCGAGCAACAAAACAATATTTCGCAAGTTAGTGCCAGTAGCGAAGGTTTGCAAGAACTGGATGCCTGTATTAGAATGAAACAGATGACAATGGATAGTTTTCTGTGTAATGGTCAATAAAGATATGTCAATGGTGAATGTCCTTTTAGGATCACTCTGGATTTTCGTGTTTCACTTATCCGGTTCCCCCGGAATCCGGACACTTTCACAGGAAACGAGGCCGTCCAGATAAACGCGGGTCGACTGTAGTAGGTTCGGATGCAATAAAAAGTGGTCTACCTTTCACATACTAGTCATGTTATGTCATAGTGCCTAATAACAAGCCATCCAGGATAAAAATTGTGATGATCTTGCCTTGCCGTACTAATCTTAAAACTCTCTTCATAAAAAAGAAGGCATGACCCTCAGATCGAACCAGGGAACATGAAAGCTAGAATCGACACCTGCATCACTGAACCACCACCCCAGAATGGCAGAATGTTGTCACCGTGAGAGACCAAGACGCAACCGCTTTAGAACGCACACTCAGGAGCCGTTACTTCTTTCGTCGTGTAAATAATAATAATAATAATACCTTTATTTTTGTTCGGGTACCCACAAACAAGCACAAGGGTAAAAAAAGAAAGGGTCAAAAAAGAAAAAAACTTTTATAATGAATCCTCACAATTCCCGAAAACAAGTTGAACGCGCAATTCTAGATTTGTAGAGCACAACCCTGAGAAGTCTAGTCAGCGAGAATCGAAACAGTAGTACTTTTCTGTGCCTTTAAAGAATATGAGGAAATGCCCTATCGTCGAGCGTTGGGCGAGTTCGGCGGCCGCTTTTTCCTGTCGTTCTCTCACTGTCAACCTTTGACAACACTGACATCACGAAACATGGGGCACCCTCGCTTCCTAGCGTCCTGGTCGATATCGTCGTTTTTCTTTTCTGGCAGAACGTACACACTTATCGAGCAGCAGAATCGGTGATTTTATTTTTGTTATCTCTGTGGTACATTGGTAGTTCTATTGCGTGACAGTTGTCACATAAAATCGCGAACTGCCTTGGAAGGTGCTCAGCAGACCAAAGGAGATAATGACGGAAAGAAGATCAAAGACGGCATGTTTTATGATAACGTAGACTGAGAATTGGCATCACTAGTTCCCCTCACGCTTACTTCTGGGGACAAAGCGGGCTGTTCCATGATTTCAGGAACAACCTGATGTCAGTTGAAAAGGGGTGACACCGAGACAGGGAGAGGAGAAATTGGCCGCAAATCCTCAATTATTTTGTATTTTCGCACATTTTTAATAGAGCAAAAAAAGGCGCTGTCGTGCCGGTTCTTGTGGGGTAGACCCTCCAGGGAGTTGTACTCTACATCTTTGCAATCACACAGTCAACGTATTTTCATTAATTACAAAGATTAATTACGAAAGTTAATTAACAGCTGCGCTATTTACTGATACACCACCACCATTGAGTAGATCCCGTCGGGAATAGATATATTTAACGACTTTGGCGGAAAAAAAAGTCAATCTCGGACTTAATAAAATTTAGTCGGTCTTACGTCACGTACTCTGTATATATGACATTAAGCACGCATGTATTTTTAACATATTCATTATTTTGGTACCTAGAACGAGTTAACCCGTAAGGAGATTACGGCCTTGCGCAATGCTGAGAACGAAAGTTTTGGCGAGTTGGGGAATAAAGCAAGTTTAAGCCACATGTCCGAAATTTATGCTAAATGATTGACATGTATTAACACTGCAAGAGACACGCGTGGTAGTTTGTTCATCTCAATTCCCTTTACCATTAGAGCGCGTCAAAGTTGACTCGCAGAATTGGTTCCGTCGTAACATCGATCTCGAATGAAACTTTGATGAGTTGCTCCTTCACAGAGAACAAAGGACGTTTAAGCCACAAGTTCGAAATTCATGTTAGAGGATTGACAGTCATCTACATTATAACAAAAACATCCGGCACTGTGCAAAACGGAGATTCCTGTAACGGTGAAGTAAGTCAAAACGAACAGCATGCGATATGACATCGAGCCAGTACGGCATTATTAAGCCAAAACTCTGACGCTTTCGCCCTGCCGTTACTCTCATAACTCCCACTACAAAAAAAATTAAAAAAATTAGAAAATACATGAATATAATAATAATAATAATAATAAAAAACACTAAGCAGGCCACGGATCGAACCACGGCCCTCGAAAGCTATAACCAAAATCGTCATCAGTGAGCCAACACCGCCCGATGCTGTCACCTTCACGAATGAAGATACAGACGCTTCGCAGGCCACACTGAGCTTCTCAACACTTCTTTTGTCGTGGGAACAACATTGCGGCAGCCCACAGTTGCGCACAAAGTTGCAAAGCGTAAGAGACAACTTCAGCTTTCATGTCTGACAGGGGCATTTTCTGCAGAACCCATTGTTTTGGCCGAGTGCGAGAAAAATAGCACACCAATGCATTCTGCCACGAAGCCACCACGGCGAAAATAAGTCCTCCAGGAACAAAACTGTGACGTTCTTGTGCTTCCATTCCACTTGTACGCCATCGAAGGGCCTCTCACAACAACACCCACGTGTAGGCATTTCTTTCTAAAGCTGGTCAACAGATATTCTAACAAAACCAGATCGGATGCGTTGCTTCAATGGAGGGCAGCGAGTACGCCGGCCAAGCCAACTTTAAGAAGCTGTTTTCCGCACTTCTTGGAATGCTTTGGGAAGTTATTATCAGTGTGTGCGATATAATTACTTGAACATGCACTGTTGTGTTGTCAGATGTCCTTAAACCCGAACGGCAATTGGTGATAAACAAAAAGTATACTCCTAAAATTTTCTCAAATACGTTAACACAAACGAATTCATCGAACAGCGACATCTTAATAATTAATATGACATGAGATAACGCTTCAAAATTCGTGTTCCACCCGCGGGCGCATAATGTACCAACCATGCTCTCAAAATTATATCGAACTCAAGAAATGAGGTCAAAAGCAGTTACTAGATTTAAATAAGCAGAGAAAAGTTCAACTGACGCGCAAATGTCACTTCCCTGCCACACACCGCTGCAACGCGGAGAAACCACCTTGACTGTTTCCGAATTTTTGCATTTGGGCCAAGTTTGCCATGCAAGGGAACCGCAGACGATTGAGTGACTCTGAAACTTCTTCTAAATGTTGAATCTAGAGGCACCCTACAACGGATATCCACGGGAATATTACAGTGCATCATACATTACCAGAGATATTAAGCGATGAAATCGTTTCCTGCGTGAAAATCCCCATACCTCCCATGTATTCACGGTCCGAATTGCGGGATGTCTGGGGAACCAAATGTATTTCATGTACAGCGATATTTTTCGTTTGTATAAGCTTAGAATAGATGTCTGAACGTGTATCCTCGGGAATGTTACGATACCTTGGATAGAACAGCTGCTACACCACTTTTCTATTGTCTTGGCGGCAAGTTTCACTCAGTGGTCGCGAGAGGGCGCAAGGCGTCGCTGTCCACGAAAGCTGGGAATGCTTTAGCTACTTTAATTCAGGACCAAACCAATTTTGAGCGACCAAATTTTAACATCGTTCGACAGGGCCAAATGTGACTTACTTGTGAATATGGTCGCTCGTAGGTTCGCGCTGCCCACGGAATTCAATTTATGTCACCTTCAGGACAGTCGTATTGAGGCATAGAAGTTGGAAATCTGCGTGGGATGTAATGGCACCCATATTGCTGTCATTCGGCTGCGCTTTCGAGTTCCTTGCATCACAAGCATTCGATCTCCTTCGGCATTATGACACACCAGCCGCACCGGTACCTTAAACAGCAAATACGCATTAAATATGAGGACACGAAATTTCAGAGAACGCGTTTACATGTTCGATCACAGTGTGCGTTAAACAGCTCATCGCTTACCTGTCTGTCGAAGACAGGCGACTGATTGCTTCATCTGTGACCGATGTTCGTAGAGCTTAATTGACTTGGGCTCGCATTTGCGGCATCGGCGACGTTTCGAAAGCGAGGCTTCCGAACTGTTCAGCACACAGAACTTCCTTCTCGATCGCAGAAAGGTCAGAAAAAAATCGAAGTCTCGAAGTCTCCGCATTTCTTGCTTCGACGTCCATATTGAAGATCGCTTTCCGGATGCCGCCGCTCTCACAAACTAACAACAGAACTTCGGGTCCGGGCGCCCAATGAAACATGAACCTCATGTTTTCGTCACGCACACGGAAATTGGCGGATAACCACTACAAAGAGGCTAGATTTCGGCGCCGATTGCGTGAGTTGAGGAGGAAAAGCTAAGCTGGTTTTCAGCTCCCCGTTTGGCAAGCTTTGCCGCCGTGCACAGCCAAAATATTTCGTGTGTGCCTTGGAGGCGTATTATACCTTCGTAATAGATGCAAACAAAGGATTTGTTGAACTTCTGGTCAGAGTCCCTTTAAGGCTCCTGATTGGCTGACTGGCATTGCATAATTTCTACAACGTTGCACTCTCATTGGTCGTGTGCCCGTTGTGTGAATTATCTCAAACTATGGGCGCTATGGGGAGCTGTTTGAGCCTGCTACAACGGCGGTGGGTGCCCTCATTGGCCTGCATGTTGAAATCACGTGGTTTAGCAGACGACAGAACTCAAAGACGGGCGACCGCGACGCCCCTAGCGTGATCGAAGTAACTAAAACCGCTAGGTTCCTAGCAGTCGTGTTCAGGTGGCAACGGTCACTTGATCCAGCTCGGTCGCCGACCTAGCTATTTCCGAGCGTTCGGCCATTTTGCTACCAAATGACCACCCGAATTCGCTATTAGTAGATCGTACGATCGCGTTTGCGTGCGTACGGGATAACGTTGATGGTTCTGCGCACGCCCATAACCGAAAGAGAGCTTCGCGCACTGCGGAGAATCACCAACGCTTCCCTTACGTATGCAAAGGCGATAGTGCACGGTATACTAAAACTCACAAATATTAAAGGAGCATGGAAATGATCGGAATAAAATATGACGGGAGAAGCAGAAATTGCGATTCTGAGCCCTGTGATACATATTCGCACAAAAAGTTTGAGCGTAGCGCGCAATCATGGAGCGCGAGGGAGCTTTGAATCTCGCGGCAGAAATGCCCCTCACTCGGCTGCCAGCCGTTGACGTCATATGGCCGCGCCGTCGTTTTCTTTCTTTTTTGTGATTTCTCCGGCGTCGCGGCACCGGCAAGCCGACCGAGCAGGAAGCGTTGTTGTTTATCGGATGTCGTGGAAAGGATAGGTGATGAACTGAACACTCTTTAGGTGACACGTCTGCTCTTCTTGACGAAACGTTTTATGGAGTTGGAGCCTAAGCTCCGCCAGCTTCGATTTCGCCACACGAATGTACCGGAGGCTGGTAAGTGATGCTGTTAAGTGTGAACGACCATTCAGATCGAAATATAGTGCTTCTTCTTGGTTACAAATGCATAGTCATGAAGACGCGGCGCAGTGACCAGTGTTTTCACTTGAAGAGGTCGTCGACCATTATGACTTCTCCGTGTTGTAGTCAACATTATGGGCTCTGAACCGCAGGCAGTATGTTCATATCAAGCTGTGAAAAAATATATGTTCCAAATGATTTCCATGCTCCTTTAACCTATTAACCACACGCATAGCGCAGAACAATCCACGAAATTTCTATTTCTGCTTTATTGGTCGAAGCAGAAGAGAATTAAGTTCCCGTCCGTTTTTCGAAACAGCTCCTCTGTAGTTAGACCTGTGCCCCGCCGCTAGAGCCACCCCGGCGCGCCGACATCCCGCGCGCGTTCCGTGTTCCGATCGGTTCCGCTGCGGAGCGGGAAGCTGGAAGTGGTTTTGTGCACTTCTGCCTGTCTTGGCCTCGCGAGTATTGAACTGTCATGGCATCAGAGACTGGATCTCCGTTTTTGAAGCGCATGCCGTTGTTCTCTGCTGATAGGAACTCAAGTGCATTTAAAATGAGCGCGGTGTGGCGTTACTTTGGCACCTTAGTTTTACAGGACGGTGACAAGAAGCGGAAGATTGGCTCTGGTTTCTTCTGCGAGGAGTGCCTCACAAACGCAAAAGAGAAGGCTGGAGATAAGCCCTTCCCTAAGCCCTAAGTGAGTATGTTGGTACATGAAAATCTTCTCACCGTTGCTGAACGAATGCAAAACATTGGCAAAAGGAGACGTGTAGAAAACGCTCGAGCTTTGTGACTCTTATACTGTCATTCTTATTATTGTTGATTTCATTCATTCGAGATAGCATTAGGTTGATCCCCATGGGCACCGCGAAGCGGGGCAAGGGGGCTGTTGCCCCTCCTCCCCCCGCTGGCCGGGTTGATTTTTGTGCATGACAACTATGCGCTCTGTAAAAATTCCCTGTGAGGGTACAACGCGTGTGCAATTCGTTAAAACCTAAATCTGCTACAGTGGTGTACTGAATGCTGAACGCATAATACTGATTGGGAGACGCATGTCGCTATCAATGTGTACCTTTGTTCCTGTTACTCGAAATTCACGTGCTTTCAACCACAAGGTCCGGTCTACCCCTGTTTCCGCACAGATCACGGAAATATCTTCTTTACTGACTGATACCTTCTCGTGGTAGAAAGTCCTTTCTGCTTGCGTTATTTTGTCGAGGAAGGCCAATTCCTTGAGCACAATCCCACTTGCAGTCAGGCTGCATGCATAGCTCAGAAACTTGGGCCTAGATAATTCCCAGTCATACAACGAGATGCATTCTCGTTCGTTAATGGGGCTTTTATTGCTTGGTTCGGCCGAATTGTTTGTCACTGTACTACATTCTGCCTTTAACATATCTACTAATGGGCTGTCGATGTAACCAAAGTTTTTCAGAACATGGGTCACATGAACCTCTTGTACATCAGCAGGAAGGTCTGAAAAATGTTCATGTTGTACATGCAAGAACATATGTGCAACACATGCTATGTGTCCTAATTGGGAGTGCAAGGAAGACCAGCTCTCATGCAGACGGCGGTATCATTTCACATTCTGAGAACTTGTACTCACTGACCTGTGCTGATACCTGCAGAAGCTCGAACGAACGTCGGGTATTGTGGTTTGGTACGGGAAGGAACGCCCCACTCCCTTGCACGACTTGTTTTCGATGAAGAGTCCTCTGTCTGCACATAAAAAGCTACAGCAGCTGCATGCTTGCACTTACCAGCAGCCCCTGCCTTGCAGGTACATGTCGCTTCCTGCAGATATCTGGCTTCGCTGATCTGCGTCAAACAGAAGAAGAAATCGAAATTCACAACATGCAAATTTGAAACTGGGCCACAATGGCCCAAGTGATATTTTTCGAGCAATAAGGCCCCGGCCGGCATGAAAGTAGAACCACGCAATATTCGTGCTAAAAACGCCGGCCGGTTTCCTACTTTTATTCGCGTTTAGCCGAGCGGAGTTACGATAGTAAAAAGCCACGATACTTACGTGAAGCGTCACTTGATGCCTGCGGTTGTTTATCTTTGTCTGTGGCACGCAAAAGCCTTCAATCACAGTGGCCGTCGTGTCACGTATTTCCCGCACGCCGTGGATATGCCTCGCGTCCACTAACGCTTTGCCCTTTTTTAGATTAGCCCCTCTGAAATAGCATTCCAGACCACTCAGTGGCGCGAACGCCGTTTGCAACTGGCACTGCGACAAGAGGGACATGTATGCAATGCAACGTCAAAACCCAGACAAGACTTCCAGTGTTAACCGCCAGCTGTTCTCCCATTAGTGGCCGTCGTGGCTCCTACAGCCGCCGATGAAACGTCCCGCAGAGGGCGCAAAACACAAAGCGCCGCTAGGAAGCCTCCATTGGTTGCTGCGGCTTCTCTGCTTTTCAGGGAGGAGACACCCTTTAACCGTGCCAACGCCGCCTTTCCTCGTCGCCCTTACGCGGAGCGCGCGTTTTGACTCCCAACTTGCTACGCGCTGCCCATTGCCGGCTGTGCATTTTGCGCGTTCGAGCGGCCATCCGGCACATATACACGCAAGTGATTGCATTTCTTCTGTGTCTTAGCGTAATTGTACGTTTTGGGAACAAATATCGCAACTCATCCCTCCGGAATTTTAAATCCAGCGTGCAACAAGCGTGTCAGAACTTCCTCCATGACCGCTGAAATCGGTCGTTCCACGAGTCATTTTCTCGGGTAATACCAGATTTCCAGAGATTTTTTTCTGCGTGTACCACGTTCGGGTCACAGTTCTTTTGCATCGGAATTTACGCATGAAAGAGCTCCTTTTTTCTTTTCTCTATTTCTATGAACAACTGCTAGGGCTCAGTTCATCTCCGTATGGTTGGCATGGGGTCGTTGATCTGTCGCCTAAAGAGCTAGGTCGCGAACCAGCGTTCGCTCTTGTTTGAGTAGTTCCTACTTAATTGAGCAAATACATTCGTTGGTGGACGAAGACAAGCGTGCGTGGAGATCTGCAGAGTGCGTTACTCGCATGATACGTCGTGCAGCGAAATGCCAGGGTGCTGTGTGCCCAAGTGTGCCAATTGCGTTAAATCTCCGCAAAGCCACAACAAGCTCATTGAGCGTCGTGAACACGTACGTGGTGCAATGAATCTTCGGTATATTTCGGGCAGCGTGAGAAATGTGCTACACGTTTCTTCATACAAATGTGAAGAGGCATTCGTCTTTTATTCATAATAATGTGGGCAATAATCTCCCGACTTGTAACCAACACAAAGAAGAACTATGTCATGTAATCGTGGACAAATTTGTACAACTGCGATTAAGGGTGCAGTTGCGACAGGAGCATATGTCGGTAAAACAACGTCGTTTTCAAGCACAACGGCAGCTGGCGTTGCACTTGAATGAGATGTTATAATAAAATCTGCTTGCAATTAACATATTTCTGTTGTCTATACACATTCCCATGTTTACTATTGTAATTCGCTGGTCGAGACGCGACCGCGTGTCCAGGTGCAGTGACGAGTTTAGACAAACGTTACAAAGCATTAACAACATATTTTACAACCCATGACCAGCTCTACTAGCATATATGACAGTTTTGCTACGCTAGTATCCTTCATTCTGCTTTTACCCCCTTCCTGTCGCGAAAAATCGAGAAAAACGCAACCCCGCCGCTGACGCCCAATGCGATGTGGGAGTCAACATGCCGGCGCTCGTAGCAGACGACGGAGTTGTCGCCTCCCTGAAAAGGGGACGCACATGGAGGCTCCCTAAGCGCCGCAGCGCCGCCTGCAGGCCGCTCTGTGCCTATGCACAGATTACGGGCATTCACGGCTTGTTCTAGTCAAAATGTGATCGAAGTAGATCTATTGTTTGTAATAAATTTGTTACGGTTAGACCTTTTTTCTTTTTTTTTTTTCAAATTAAAAGTGGAACCTTTTTAGGATGTGGTTTCGACTGTGGTCTAGACAGTATACACCTCGCAGGCCACCAGCGCTTGCGTACGCTTGTGGACGGCTTACGCGTTTACGGGAAACTCTTTTCGGCTGTAGTTCGAGTCACGGGCTCCGCCTCTCGGCGAACGTCATATGTCACGTGAGAAACTCACGTCTGCCTTCTGCCCGCGCGCCGGCCGCTGGGGATTCTTCTTGCTGCGGAGAGATGAGGAATATGCACATGTGGACATGTGCTCGTAGTTTTATAAGGTAAATGTGTTTTACGCGCACTACTGCATAGCCTTGTTGGATAGAGATGACATGAGTTTGTGTAAAACCGACAGCGGTGAAAGATGAAAGTCACTGAAAAGGTTAGCCAGCTGTAGGGATCGAACCCACATCTTCTGGATTGCCGGTCCAGGGCTCTACCAATTGAGCTAAGCTAACACGCCTCTCCAGCGACTTTCGGGGTGCGTCATCATCTGAAGGGACGACAAACCAGCCACTCACTCTCACTCATCCTCCTTTCACTCTTACATTTTTGCTCACTCATACACACATTCATACGACGGAAATCGACGCAAGCGGCACCTGTTGAACAAGAGATAAACTGATGTTCTGAGGCTGGAACAACATAGAGGGGACAGATACAAACAAAGCCTCAAATTGCCTAAGAAATCAACGATGAAAGATGAAAGTCACTGAAAAGGTTAGCCAGCTGTAGGGATCGAACCCACATCTTCTGGATTGCCGGTCCAGGGCTCTACCAATTGAGCTAAGCCAACGCCTCCTATATTTAAAGATGCCTGTCACGTCGCACGCTTCACAATGGGACTGTGGAGGACGCTTTGTTTCTCCTTTCTTACGCGGCGTGGCGCCACGTTCTGACACTACTTCGAGACAGCCATATCTCCTTTCGCGTGTATTCCTTGTGCTTTCTTGGAAGGGAAAACGCGAAAACAACACATTTACAGTGTTCTAGAACACACTGGGTTCTGAAATTTATTTGTTACAAAATTCAAAACAAGAAAAACATAAAATTAGCTATGAGTGCATATATTTATGAAAGGAAACGTTTGCCATGGCCAACACGCAGTACCAACATAAAAACTCAATGTTCTACAACTTTAACACTTAAAACTCAATGTTCTAACACTTTCCGCGATAGGGGTTTCCTTCCGAACATCTTTACAACAGAGTTCTTATCAGTTATGTCCATCGCATGGTTGTTGAGTAGTGGCTTGATAAACTTTTTGCACAGAAGTTCCAGGAATGTTTTTCTATGGTCCCGTCCTTCGTTTTCACAAACTAGGATTGGGATATCCATTAGTGTACGAACAGCATGTTCTACACTCGTTCTGAGTGGATTGGCAATGTTCTTTCTGTGGCATAGCACAATATATCAAGAAACCTTTTCAGGCCGATCAGCACCGAAACCAGTTCTTTGGTTGGATACATGAGGCCCCACCGATCTTGATGAGCAATGAGCCCGTCTACAGGTGCATAACCCTTCGGCTTTTGGACAAGTGCAATGCAGTTCTGGCAGCTTAGTTTTTCTGTTACCACTCGAGCCAAGTATCCTCCAACCAAAGCAATGCTTGCGACTTCAGGGTTGGGCAACCACTGCTTTCGCGCTGTGCAGAATTGTTGAAGTTCTTGTTGCGCTTCCGGCGGGAAAAAATCCTCATTGGGGCGGCTGTCCTTATTGAAGTTCTTATTCGATATTGCTGCGGCACTGCAAAATGACGACGACGAGTTTACATTGCTTTGCATTGACGAAGACACAACACCTGTTTTTAACATTTTTTCGAGTCCACAAATCACGCTTTTTACGTCCAGTGCATCATTACAGCCTGCCGCTCTTCTGAGAAGCCCAAACAACGCCTCGATCGGGTCGCTGGAAAACTTTCGTGTTAACACGAAGATGAACTTCTTTTCGTTTAGCAGGAAACGGATGCACTGGACATTCGAGATTGTTGTCATTACCAGGGCGTGGTACGTCTCTTTGCTGATGAAGTTCTCGGGGCGACTTTCATTTTTGATTCTTGCGACATAGTCGAGAAACGTGGTTTCCCAGTCGCAGATCCTCAACGTCACTGAAGTGGCGGCTATCAGGGTCGTTTTTGTGGATGTGTTGCTAACATCCATAGCTGAAAACCACTTGTACATCATGGTCATAAACTCCACAGTTGGGCCAACCAACGCAAATCGCGTGTCGCATGTGTGGCCAGCTTGGTCTTGCATGTACTGCAAGGCGGCAGTGACAGGTGGAGAAAAAAGTTGCACAGCATGTCTGACACTCATTTTCTCAATGTTTGATGGATATAGGTGTTTTCGTGTGAGAAATCTTATGGGCTTTACAGTAGAACCTTGTTGCATTTTGTAGAGCTCCTTCAAAGAAGTCGATGAGATTTCTCTGTCGCCACCCATCTCCTTTGCGAGAAACTGTGACCGTATGTTCTTGATCACATGACATTGGTCAAAAGAAAGAAAAAGACGCCGGCAAGGGTCCACTGGATGAGGGGCTGACGTTGCTACTTTTCCTTTGCAAAGTGCTTCCATAGCAGCAACATTTGTTTTGTGGTTATCTGTCACCAGCCTGATGACCTCGAACCCCAGCTCTTCCGTCTTTTTTATTACGTGTATTATTGTCTCAGCAAGCTGTACTCCTGTGCAGCCCTTTGTAAAAAAATATCCCACAGGAATTTTGAAGCGATTAGCCAAGCCACAGAGGAGGAAGCAAAGCAACGAATTTGCCAAGTTGTCGTTGTTGCCAGTTGACACCAGGTGCTTTAAATCGGTGCTCATGTCGACGTCGCCAATGAAAGCATCACGCTGTTTTTGGTATTGCAACTTTTGTTTTATCCGCATTTCATCGACGACCATACTGCAAGCCCTTGATTGAGGCGCAGTTAGACCTTGAAGCTCAGTTTCTAGCCTACAGCGCACGAGAGACGTGAAACCGACTTCACCACTGGACGTCCCTATATACTTTTGCAAGGTGTTCCTGCAAGGGAGGCGCAGAAGGCGTTCAGCGCGAATATACTCATACGCCTTAGTTGACAGATTCCTGAGGATAACGCAATGCCTCAGCGTGATTTCCGACCACGCTGGTTTTTTTCTCTTGTAGTTAGTCACCTGATCGTGTATAAATGCAGCTTTTGCGTTGTTCTGCTCAGCATCGGCGACAACATGCAGGAAACTACTACAGTCATCTTTGAGCTGGCGAAACTCCTTGTCTTGTTGGTCAATTGTTTCTTTCATTCTTTTGACCTGCAACCGCAGAGCCTTCTCTTTTGCTCTCCACTTCCTGCGGTTCACAAATTCAGTAGCAGACGACCTGGTGCCACCCGTCTGCGTAGCATATGCTCGCGTCGCTAATGCTGGCACTCTGGCTGGCGCTTCATCGAAGATAGCGTTGTTGTCGTCACCCGCTACAGTATCTAGCGTGATTGGTCCTTCGTCTGCAGTTTGACCCATGAGTAGACCGACACAAGTGACTGCGGCGCTTAGTTGTGAATGCGCCTCGGCAGCTGAAGGGTCAGTACACTGCATAGTGCCACGGACGGATTGCATGTCGCCTGTGTCTGAAATTTTGTTTCGCCTTTTGTTTGGAGCATCGTCTTTTTCGCAACGCAGCTGCGGACGCTTGCGACTGCTTGGATCCCGACGTACATTAGTAGGCGCGGGCTTCATGTATGAGGGGTACCCCTCATACATGAAGCCCGCGATTTTTTTTTAGCTCAAGATTTTACCCGTTTTGAAGGTACGTAGTGAATGTGCGGGGCATTCACGTTCCTACTACGTGGTTATCCATGCGTTTCCCGTCTTCGCAGGCAATAGGGCTGTTGATAGGGAGAATGCTAGGCTACTGCAGACTGCATCCATAGGCGCTGTGTCTAAAGGTATGCGTATACGTCGATGCGTACTGCACAGTGACATTTTGCTGTAGCAGTGTTTTTGAAATTACATTTCTTGCAGGTTAAGCTCACATGACGCGGCAGGGAAGGGAGTCCGTGGCGAAAAGTGAATATAGCCGAAGTTGGATAGCGTTAATTTTTGCGCACGAAAGGCAAGCTGGACACATCGCAAATCTCCAGTTGTACGAAACACAGTGCAGCATGGTCGTCGGTTATGCCAGTGCTTCAACATATGTTTCAGCGTCGCACTTCGGACATTGCGGGCATATACCTTTAAGTTTTTCCCCTTGTGGACCGATGCTGTGTGTGTTCATGGACATCATGTTTTCAAAGACATGTAAGTTATCAATAATAATGCGAAAAAAATGCTGGTAATGTTACGCTGTGATATAATACCTGGTGAGGTAATACGATGCTATGACGCTCAGTTTCATACGAAATAAAGTGTTTGATCTAATGTTGCTTGTTTGTGCCACTGATACGCACTGCTGTGCGGTGTTGATGTAATGTTCAGAGAATGCCAGTAAGCCTGGCTAAGGCACGGGAAAAAGGTCCACTAGAGGTCCGTAAAAGGTCGTCATTGACGTACTATGGACTTCCTTGGGACGTGCGCGGATGTTATTTTGGCAGTTCTGAGTACGTCCCAAGTATGTCAAAATTATGTTTCAGGATGTCCTCAGGATGTCTTCATCGTCCTGAGGGTAACATCATGTAGACGTCCTTGGGACATCGGTGGTTTACTGGGGTATCCCTCGAACACGCTGGGAACTGCTCCCTTTTTGAGTTGACGTGTTTTGGTGTTGTCCTTGAAGTCTGAAGTGGCAAAGTGCTTGCTGCAGACAACGGAATAGTTTGATGTAGCATTAGGCTCCCAGTCTCTGCGTGAGATCGCCTTTATCCACTGCTGGCGCAACTCTAGGTCGGCAGGAATTTCGTGAAACGAAACACCAGGCTCTTTCTTTCTAGCACTTGACGTGCATATCGGCACGCAGCAGTAACGCATGTTGACCACTGTCTATCGAACCAGGCATATACGAAGGATTCTTCGTGAACAAAATACATTACGTTGGGCTAGCATCAGAGTTTCGCTTTTCGCGCCACTGCCGTGTGCTCCGTAACATACAGGATATCTCCAAATTAATGGAAGAATATTGAAGACGACAAAAGAGCAGAAATTCCACCACGTCTTATCTTTCACACGACGCTAAAAGAGACGATAAGCCACAAATGAAAGTAACGTCGAACAACACCGTTACGGGTTTCTTTTCTGTCGTCTGCTATTGAGTTTCCTACGACTGCACCGCAGAACATTGCCCAAGTAAGGTAAAACACAAGGAAATGCAATGTTGAAGGTCAAATATTGTTTACTTTTTTGTATAGCAACTTATTTTCACTTCTACCAGTGCAAAATTGTGGAAAATGTTGCGAGTACGGCCGCTGCGACGACGCGCAGTCATGTGTCGGAAAGCAGCGCCACGAGCGGAGAACTCTGTCAAATGGAGGAGAGCAACAGGAAAGGGCTGGGCATGGCAAAGAGCAGCCGACGTGACAGGCATCTTTAAATATAGGAGGCATTGGCTAAGCTAACACGCCTCTCCAGCGACTTTCGGGGTGCGTCATCATCTGAAGGGACGACAAACCAGCCACTCACTCTCACTCACCCTCCTTTCACTCTTACATTTTTGCTCACTCATACACACATTCATACGACGGAAATCGACGCAAGCGGCACCTGTTGAACAAGAGATAAACTGATGTTCTGAGGCTGGAACAACATAGAGGAGACAGATACAAACAAAGCCTCAAATTGCCTAAGAAATCAACGATGAAAGATGAAAGTCACTGAAAAGGTTAGCCAGCTGTAGGGATCGAACCCACATCTTCTCCAATCGGCAATCGGCAATCCAGAAGATGTGGGTTCGATCCCTACAGCTGGCTAACCTTTTCAGTGACTTTCATCTTTCATCGTTGATTTCTTAGGCAATTTGAGGCTTTGTTTGTATCTGTCCCCTCTATGTTGTTCCAGCCTCAGAACATCAGTTTATCTCTTGTCCGACAGCGGTTCGCTACACTGAGGGCATTCAGGTGGTTCTTCATCTCGAGCGAAACTGGGAAGTGTCTGAAGTTTCACCGCTACCCCACCTTTCCCCACCTTTTTCTTCTTTTCCATTGGTCTAATAAATAGACCCCCGCTTCCCCGGGCCAAAGCCGTAATACACGGCACTGGCACTGCACTGCATTGGAAAGCTTTTGTTCGTTTGTTAAACCAAGCATATCATTCCATATTGCAACAAGAAGAGTAACTCGTTCACTAGTCCTTTCTTCGCAGGTAAGATGGGGGGGGGGGGCTATATTTATTAAACGAAAGAAAAAAAGGGGGAGGAAACGCAAGGTGGAGATTAGTGTTTGCCGAACGGAAACACAAGTGCCTGCTGCTGAACTTCGGGAAAGTTTGCGATCAACAACTATAAATCACAAGGGGACTGTTCTGAACTCCCTGAACGTTCGTCTTCTGCAGCATAATACAATTTAGATTAAGTGCGACAGGTGTGAGCAAGCAGTTGTGCCTGTGATGTGTGATTCAAATGTGTGCTCAAATCGCTGGAAACATAAAATAAAAGAAAATAACAAAAGAATAGACTGAGAGCGATATACATGATTAATGTATTCCATTTAATGAAAAAGAGTTTCTCCGTATATCTCGAAATTCGGAAGCATGTACAACAACAACAATAAATGATAGAGAAGTTATGATGACATGGGATGTTTACCCCTGGTAGCGAAAGGACCCTACCCTACTTCACAGAAGTTGATATGAGAGGAAATACAAAGTTCGTGCAAAAGTTCCACATAGCTATGATAATCTATACTATTTTGTGAAGTAAAATAAATGTGAAAATCACCGTGTATCGAATACATAATGCTGAATTCGAGAAGCCGTAATGGGTAACACGCGTCGGACAGCGGTACATAGGCAACGGCGTAAATAATATTTCGGGACGCGTTTGGAATGTGCTGACTGTTTCAACGGAACATTTAACGGAATGTTTATCCTTTCTCAGTCTGACGGGCTGCGTACATATGACCGCTCATGATACCTTTTTTGAAGTTAGAACTTCCAAAAAGCTCGAATAATTTGCCCTTATACTTGCAAACAGTTCTGCCGCCGGGCACATACCAATCTGACCTCCCCCATCCCCGTCTTTGATGTTCCCGCCATTCCCGCTTCATCCCTTGCTCTCTCTTTCCCTCCTCACGTGACATATGACGCACGCCATAAGGCGGAGCCTGTGTGACTCGAACTACAGCCGAAAAGAGTCTCCCCGCGTTTACGCCCTCGCGCCCATGGAGGAAGGGAACACAGGAGCGGCCCTTCCAACATTTTGCCATTGGGACGGGCGTGCCAGCTTCGCACTGCATTCTGGGATGTTCCTGCCTACCATGTGACCGCTCACGTGACCCCAAGAGCATGCGCAGGCCAGCTCCCAAAGCAGACGACGGGAGCCGTGATTGTCTTGCAGTTCAGATATCTGCATTGTGATGAACGCCGCGCGTTCAGCTTTATTTATGTGTGTTCGGAGGTTTACTCTTGGTTTACTCTTCTACTACAAGACCGGTCAGGGTCTGCACGACAACCACGCAGGACTAGAAACATCATTCGCGGCAGCGATGTTTGTGTGACGACGTTGCCGCGTTTTGTGTGTTTGTTGCTGAAGTGGTAAAGCACGCCAATAATCAAATTTGTACAACGATGGAGGAAATCAATTGAATCTGCAGCTGTAGCACAGCGCCAGCTCGCAAAGGAACGATTCAAGATGACTCTCTCACAGACAGGGGTACGAAACAACCGGGCAAGTACGTGCCTGCGAAGGAAACGTTATTCCCGTGAAAGATGAAAGTCACTGAAAAGGCTAGCCACCTGTAGGACTCGAACCCACATCGTCTGGAATGCCAATCCAGGGCTCTACCAATTGAGCTAAACTAACACGCCTTCCCAGCGACTTTCAGGGTGCGTCATCTGAAGGGACAAACCAGCCACTCTCTCTGACTCATCCTCCATTCACTCTTACATTTTTGCCCACTCACACACGCATTCATACGACGGGATCGACGCAGGCGGCAACTGATGAACATGAAAGTTCTTTCATGTCATTCCCGTGACAGAGCTGCTTTCTGTTGAACGACAGCCGCAACCGCGGTAAGAACACGTTAACAAAACGTTGTTTCCGCAGTGGTGCTCACATTTTAAGAGTAAGTGACTTTGGAAAAGCATAAAAGCACGAAAAGCAGCGCGAGCAACAAAGCGTTGCCAAACCGAAACTTTAGAGAGGATCACGTGGTAGACAGGAAGTAATGGCGGTTTTGACAGGAGCGACCGCCAGAGGGGTCCCACGGAAATCTGCTCCAGAGCCGTATATTAAAAGGGAGTCTGGCCATTAATGGGTCATGCCTATACCTGAAGCTCCACCCACTTTTTCAGCTTTCTGACCAATAGAGTCTTGAAATATGGGGCGCTATCAATCAACCTATCCTCACTATTTGTCCCCCTATCCAACATGGGCAGCGCCATTTTCGGTGGCAAGTGGATTGGATGGGATAGAAATGGGTACCTCTCGCTATCTGCAAAACTAGTGGATTTTTGGTGCACATTTCATGAACGCCACCTAGAGTGCGTGGGGAACGTCGGGAGTTGTCGTCTGCTTTCGTCGTTGTACCGCTGCCGGCAGAACCACCTGCTGGGAGCACATTCTGTCGTCGGTACGATTTTGAAACAAATCTACATGAATACTAGTAGGAATATAAAAGGCAAGAATGATTATATCCATGAAATCCAGCAATTAAATATAAGATTGTACAGCACAGTGCCGTTTTTTGTTATGATTTCGTTGTGATCGCCGTGTTGACTAGGCCTAACACCGGCGACAAAACGTATTTTCGGTTAGATATCGATGGATGAGCATCAGTTGAAACTGATTTCCAAGAAACGTATATGAAGATGTACATTTGCAGCATAAATCAGAGTAGCCTGTGAAAATTTTTTGTTACGAAATCCCAGCTTCACTGTGTTTGTTTTCGTCGCCATTTTGGGTGGCAGTGAGGTGTTATGGCGACCCTCTTGATAAAGAGCAAACCCATCAGTGGAGCGAAACTGTGATTGACAAGTCGAGACTTTTTTTGTGACTCCTCCCAATGGCCAGACTCCCTTTTAATATAGGGCTCTGATCTGCTCGAAACAGCCGCTCCTGTGTTTCCTTCCTCCATGCTCGCGCCGCTGACGCCGCCGCCGCCGGTGGCGAAACCGGCTCTACGCCGCCGCCGGTCAAAGTGGCCCCCTTTTGAGGACGAGGCTATGCGAGGAACCGAAAGTCTCAAGCCCGCCTCAAGAAAGCGTTTGTTCCACTAGCTGATAGCCGATAGTTCGTATGGTATACAGTATACATATGTGAGCGGCCTGAAGCTGTTCCGCCTCTTCTAAATTTGTTGATCACCTACATCGATTGAATTTTTATCATTATTGCCGCAGTCTTTTACTGTATTTTGTAGTTTCGAAAAGCTGATGTAGCATTATGTCCTTTGCAGGAAAAGTGACATTATGTAGAGCCATAGGAGGCTATGGTAGAGCCTCCGGTGAGCTCTAAGAAAAGTAAGTTCGATCCCCCTACTACATATACTATTCTTCACTGCATCCCACTGTCGTCTAATGTCGTGATGTTCATGGGAGTATTCATTTTGGTAATTTCATCTCTAATATCGCTACGAATTCCTTATTGGTTCCAATTATTTATTCTATTTACTGTGGTGAATGCCACGGTGCCCAATCTTTCTCGCGTCTACTCTCGGAGGATAGAACCCAATCCTGTCCTCATTCCAGCTGGATGTTCTGAGCTGCCTCATTTGAAAGTTTGGGCTCGATCCCTGCCCTGGCTGGTTTTTGACGAATTTCTGAAGCTGCCGCTGCTGAAAAACTCCCACGGTGTCCAATCTTTCTCGCGTCTCCTCTCGGAGGATAGAACCCAATCCTGTCCTCATTCCAGCTGGATGTTTTGAGCTGCCTCATTTGAAAGTCTGGGCTCGATCCCTGCCCAGGCTGATTTTTGACGAATTTCCGAAGCTGCCGCTGCTGAACAACTCCCACGGTGTCCAATCTTTCTCGCGTCTCCTCTCGGAGGATCGAACCAAATCCTGTCCTCATTCTAGCTGGATGCTTCGAGCTGCCTCATTTGAAAGTTTGGGCTCGATCCCTGCCCTGGCTGGTTTTTGACGAATTTCCGAAGCTGCCGCTGCTGAACGACTCCCATGGTTTCCAATCTCTCTCGCGTCCCCAGGTGGAAAATATCTGCAGGTGGAACCACTTGCAAGTCGTTTATAAAACAAATACCCATTTGAGAAACCACTTTGAAATTGTCAACTTTAAAGAACACTTGCAAGTTGCTCGACTTTGCAAACCACTTGCAAGTGGTTCACTTCGGGAACCACTTTGATGCCTTTCCATTTTGGAACCCATTTGCAAGTGGTTTCACCTGCAGAACCACTTGCTAGTTAGTCCACTTCCAGCTTACACTCTACGCGCAGTAACGCTTACATACTGCATGAACATGAGGTACACTTAAGAGGACATACCACCCCCTGTTTTCTATGTGAACTTCGCATAGGTTTTGTGGCTGAACTACGAGACAGATCGGAATGCGGAAAGTTTCATTGGAAAGGTGACGTCAAGATCTCTTAACTCTGGGAACTGAAATATCGTTCTAGCGTTGTAATTTTTTTTACGGACCCCTGAAGGTGGGAGCCCCTCTGTTTTCTATGTGAACTTCACATATCGGAATGCGGAATGTCCCATTCGAAAGAGGACGTCAAGATCTCTTAACTCTGGGGCTTATAATATCGCTCTCGTGTTGTAATTTTTTTTAAAGAAAAAGGAACGAATTTTGTCGCTACAGCTTCAAAAAATCCAAATAAATAAATGAAAGCAAATAAAAACAATCCGCTTCTGAGGTTAACCGGGGACATGTTTCAGGATTCAAATGACCCGTCTTTTGTGTGTTTTTAGCATTCTGTTTTTCCGGAAAAGAATTAAAAGTGAGTACAGCCATGTATCCAAGGCGCGTTTACCACTGATTCCGGAAGATGGCGCCGTCCGCTCGCAGCGCCCAGAGCCATTTATAGGGAGAGTTTGGCCATTCTCTGATCTTTTGCCGCCTCGTGGGTGGAGCCTATTTTGACGTCAGAGTCGTCGTTGCGCCGCCCAAAAAGACTGAATCCAAGCAGAATCCGCTTATCAGCCACCTGATGCGCGCCATATTGATGCTGTCCGTCAGCTTTGTTGTCGCAATGAATGCAATCTACACGAATAACCGGCTTATGACCCACACCCGCCTCTGATAAGGGGGGGTTTTGTTGCCAAACTGAAAGAGTTCAAGGACGAAGGGCTTTCGAAGGACAATGTACGCACGTATCTTTCCTCCTTGCATCGTAAACAACGATCAGCATCAATATGGCGTCGGAGACCGGCTGACAAAGGGACAACAATAGAGCACGGCGAGGGAGGTGGCTTAGCCGTGACGTTGCATGACGCGCTTCAAGTTGGGCTCCTCCTAATGGCCAAACTCTCCCTATAAACGGCTCTGGCAGCGCCCAGGCAGCTACGAACGTACTCCGCTTGTAAACCTCCGCGTATTGCGCAGAAGCTGATCGGCGTCCCTGGTTTCGGTTCGTCCTGAAGTGACCAATTCGTGGCTAAGTTACGCGTTTTTTTTCACTTTCTTGTCCTGTTCATTTGCTCTTTGTCCTTGTGTGTTTTCTGCGTGTTCATAGTATTTACCCATTATGGCTCGAAGTCACGTCTACGGACAACGGAAACGTAAGAAGAAGGACTTGGCGAATTTGCGTGGTAGAGGCAGCCATGTGACGGAACCTGCGACCCCAACCCCTGCAGATTTGAGAGATTTGGGTAATGCAGGATGCTCCAGCCGTGCTGTTCCGAGTGATCGTTGCACTTCGACGACTCCACATCGCGCAGATACACTTGTAGGCTAAACCTTTGGTGGTAGTGTTGTTCCTCAAACTGTAAGTGATGCCGGTCGGAATGCTTGTTTCGCTTCGAGCACAAGCGAAATTCGTCCTTCAAATTCGTCATTTGCTGATTCAGCTGGGGAAGATAATGTAGTCCCCTGCAGTTCAGGTTGTGACGAGCTTGCCGGTTCCAGAGCAAGTCCCGTTCCAACCACTGCCGCTGTTACACCCAGTCGATCTCCATCTTTCGATACTGGCAATAGTTCACCAGACACAGAGTCAACGCACAAGCAGTGTGAATGGTCGGCGTATAGTGGAGATTGATCACTTCTTCTAGTCTTTGCAAAGTTTGTCGGTATATAGTCCGTTTGGTTGCGGCCTGGCTGACATGGAAATTGTATCAGAACATCGGCGAGGTCTGTGTAGCTCTTTCAGTTTGAAGTGCAGGATGTGTCTGAGGAAAGATGTAGTCACAACGGAGGCACCAGTTGATCAACGTGTTCAACAACGCATGGACGTCAATTCCTCAGCAGTGAACGGTATCGTGTCTATAGGTTCTGGTTTCTCAGGCCTTCTCGAGCTCCTAGGTGCTCTGGACATACCCGGCATGGCTAGTAGCACGTACAGTAAGTATCAGGATATTGTTGCTAAAGGAATCGACAAAACAGCTTGGGAAGAAATAAGAAAAGCAGGCATTGAGGAAGCTTGGTCAGCTAGGGAGGCCGGGGACGTCGATGCTGACGGTTTTCCTATAGTTACGGTCGTTGGCGATAGTGCTTGGTGCAAACGTTCATACAAGAACAAGTACGACGCTCTTTCTGGCTTGGTAAGTAAATATTGTTATCTACACTAAATAAAGGTGCCCGAAAAAGAAGGATTTATCTTGCACACCGCTTGGCAGACGGGATATACAGGAAGTCTGTGCCCACCATTTGCGGAAAGAACACTATGAGCATTTATTTGGAGTAAAAAGTTGACCCCTCTGGTGCTATTAGTGGCACTGCTGTCTTTTGGTAAACACACTTACTAGAGTGGTATACATCCTGTGGCCTGAGTTTGTACGATACGCATACAGATGCATAATTCCTGGAAACATTGTCATTGCGGGTAGAGTTTTGTGGAATACAATCCTGACATTTTTTCGTTTTTGCAGGCTGTAATTGTTGGGTACCGCACAAACAAAGTACTGTTCCTAGGCGTCCGGAACAAATTTTGTACACTGTGTGCAAGTTGCAAGGCAGGGTCGAGCCCAAAAAAGCATCTGTGCTTCAAGAACTGGGACAGCAGCTCTACCAGTATGGACAAGGATATCGTCGTTGAAGGCTTCAGGCGCAGCATTGAGTTGCACGGAATAAAGTACTTGCAGTTGATCGCTGACGGTGATTCGAGCACATACAAGTCAATTCTTGAAGCTGCACCGTACCAGCATCAGGTGGTTCAGAAGATAGAATGTCGCAACCACCTTCTTCGAAACTATGTAGGTCGTCTTCGAGATATTGCTTTGGCAAAGATAACAACCCCCATTCCCCCATCGCTGAAGAAGCTACTTCTGGATAATGCTGTGCGACTAAGAGTTGGAGTTGCTAGGGCTATTCACTATCTCAAAGAGCAGGCTGAGTTCAGCAAACAAGATCAGATTCGGAACCTGGTGGCTGATATCCGTAATGGGTCACTCCATGTGTTCGGCGACCACGCAAAATGTGCGGGTTACTTTTGCAGTGGTCCAAAAGAAGGGGAAGTCAACCACGCCCCAGAGCTCAGGAATTGCGGACTTTTCAATGAAATCCTTGTAGCGATGAGTCGTTTGGCAAACAATGGTAGCAGCTTGATCCTTGACGTTAACAATAATGCTGCAGAACATTTCAATTCTCTCGTTGCAAGTTTTCAAGTTTTCTGGCGGGAAAAGAATAAACTTTTCTCAGAGGGGATCATTCGGAATGCGGGCTTCAGGGGCTGTCGTGTCTTTCAACTCTAAGCAGTACCATCGTGCTGTACATAAGGCAGTGTACAACACCAGCCCTGGGAAGTATGCAAAAATTATGCTGAAGCGTAAAGGAGCTGTTCGTGCTGCTTGCATAAGGCATCGGAGTTCTGGGGCTGCTCGCTGTAAGCGTTCACTTGAAGGTGCGCCTTGCAAGCGCGCTTCCAGCGACAACCACTTTGGTTCCATAGTGGATGCCCCAGACATGAACCACGATGACTATGTTGAAGCTGCTGCGGCGTACAAGGATTCCCTTGTGCTCTCCCAATCAGATGCAGAGCAGCTCGAGGCTGATACTCGAGGTCAAGAAGGGAGAACTTTGTGGATGCAGGAGAGGCGAAAGCGACTCACCGCTTCTAATTTTGGCAAGATATGCAAGATGCGAGATGCAACGAGCAGTGCAAGTACTGTTCGTTCCTTGCTCTATGGTCATTTTGACACTGAGGCTCTCCGATATGGTCGCGACACTGAGCCCACTGCAATTGCTAAGCTGCAGGATGAGTTAGGGGTGACTGTTTCACCATGCGGCCTTGTTGTTGATCGGGAGTTTGCATACCTTGCTGCAACACCTGATGGGCTTGTCGGTGACGACACTGTCGTGGAAGTGAAGTGCCCTTATTCGGCTCGGTCCTCTTGCCATCTTGCCTTTACTTGGGTGTCATTTCAACATATGAAAATTGCCTTTTCAGATTCAGGTTTCCAGTACTACTGCAGATATGATGGCCAGACGCCCAAAGGTCAAACTTCCTAAGTGTTACTGTCTTTATCTGTCATTTGAAAATTTCCCACTCTCTCCCTGATTATGAAGCACCCGCCCTTGCCAGTGTTGTACTTGGTTCAGCATTATGTGGCCAATGATGAATGGTGCCCTGTTGGACTTTTTTTTTTCATAAACACACACTCTGAGGCCTTAGCTGCCAACTGACAAGCATGGCAAAAGCAACTATCAGTTGCTACTTCATTGCTCAAAAAGGAAACTCGTTGCTGAGTAACACGTTCCAAGTTTTTACTATTCCCATATTATGAATCTGGCTCTGTCCACCAGGATGCTATATGTTGATGCCGTATGTGCGAGACCTTCATGTCCAAGGTCGCCTACATGCAGCGGCCTGTATGGTACTTCATTATGTGTTTATGCCACATCGCCAATGATGAAATGTGCTCTGTTGGATACTGTATCCACGAATGAACATTCTGAGGCTACAAGCATGAGCTGATACGCATAAGTAATGCAGAAAACGTGACGATGTATAAATGCTGCGTTCTTCAATAAAATATCTCCAATCTACCAATAGTGAACACATGCTACTGATTTCTTTTTAATCTTTCAGGTGCTGGCTGTCTAGGATTTTCTGCTTGCAGGAATCTGCGAACAAGTGGTTACTAACAATGGCTATTGGTCACCTTGACCAGATTTCATCTGAAGAAAAACGTGAGTCCGGGGGAACACTGTAAACACATCTGTACAGACCACAATACGAATTTGAGGAGAAATACATTTTTTCCCTTGAAAAGCTTGCTATGAAGCATAATATATTTTATTAACCAAAACATATCGCACGAGTTGCACCCGTAGGAAAATACCCAGCCATCTCATTCAGGCTACAGTGGGCATCAGTGACTCGCACTCATAGTGGCAAGCAACGCAGTAGTCTTTCAATTTCTAATTTCACACGCATTATCATGCACCACCTCGCTGTGTTTAGAGTTTCTGCTCCAGGAAATATCACGGGGAGGGGGGCATATGTGCCCTGGACCAACGTCTAAGTAAACTACTGGTCTCAGGGTGCCTAGGGTAACGAGCAGACAGCCCAGCCGGAAGCTGGCAGACGGCATGGAGCCATTACAAAATCGCCATTGGAATGATGATAGTTGTTTACAAAATATTATCGGGCAGGTCTTGCGTAAAATGTGGGCCATTTGTACACTAATCATGGGGCAAGGTAAAGTATGCGATGGCAGGAGGCACAGGTTACAAAAAGCTTTGGCTACGTTGCTGCTGCTGACAGAAGTGAGCATAGAATTGGGGATCAGATGACGTGGTTGTTATAATACAGCAGGTAATGGTGGTAACATCGTGCTGTGTCGTCATGACATGGCGGCTAAAATGGTGAGCGTTCACCACGGTGAGCGCACAGGCCTGCATGCACTCGTGGGGTGTCCCTTAGCACGACATTCTTCACACGACTCCATTGGCTTGAGTACGATGCCACGACGCGGACCCGGTGCTTTCTGCCATGGTCCATAGCGTTTCACGAGGGCTGTGCGGATGATGCCTGCTAGGCACCATAACTACCGTCCCCTCGAAATGTGATAGCCATCCCGTGAAAGCATCCCCTCTTTCACCTCCTTGTTCCTGGTAAAGACCTTGTGCTGGAAAAGGAGGAAGAGAGTTGCCTCAGGACAGAAGCCGCCGATATTTCGAACAGAGACTGTTCTTCTTCTAGGCACCGTCCTCATCATTGGCATGGTATTTAAAGGGTTAGGTATGACGTGTTTAAAGGTTCATGCGAATTGTGGGTCAACAGCCCGGAGGGAAGAAAGGTTCCGTACGGGCTTCTACGGCAGGAGTGAATGGCTGCTTTGTTAGAGTGTGGAGGGGATTATGTGAATGTAGTGATCTAGGGTACAGACCGGTTAGAGAAAAATGGAAGGTTCACGAACACGTGGACGAAACGGGACAACAGGCAATATTTTTTTTTTTATGTTTGTAATACAAAGTTGTGGCATGCAATAAAGAAAGTAGAAAGCAGTGGCCACTGGCCACGCAGAACATAACAGATGATAATGGAGGTAGAAGGGAAAAGCATATTTTATTTGTGAAGTGTTTCTAGGGTGCCTTGTGATTTGTTGATACCGGACGGGTGAAGAGCGTTGAACTTGTATATGAGATAAGACTCCCTATCACGTCTGTCACGCGTGGATCTAAACCCGGTTTCTAGAATATATAGTTTAATGTTGTCAAAATTGTGACCAGGAACGTTAAAGTGTTCGGCGACTGCTTTGGGGAGTTTGTTGGACGTGTCCGTTCATTGTCCGGTAAGGCGGTTGTTCATTTGTTGACCGGTTTCACCAATGTATTGCATAGAGGAGTCGCCGCATTCAACGCAGTATATGACATTGGAGCTTGTGCATGTGAATGCGTGGTTAACGGGGTGGGTGTAATTGCTCGCAGTGCTTTTGATGGAGTTAGCGTGTTGAACGTGCTTGCATGTTTTGCAGCGCGGGAGGTTGCAGGGTCGTGTTCCCGTGTACGGGGTGCTCGTTTTGCTGATTTTGGCATTAACCAAGGAGTCTGCCAGGTTTTTTGCGCGTCGGTATGGTCACCTGTATGGGACTTGTGAATATATTGCTAAGTCGATCACTGCTTTGGAGGAGGGGCTCGTGCTTCTGTAGAATGGCTTTGATGTTTGGAAGTGCGTTGGAATATCTTGTGATGAAACATATTTGGCACGTGTCAGGATTTTTTCGGTTTTCCAGAACCTCGTCTCGATCGAGTGTGAGTGCCTTGCGACGGAATTCGGTTAGGAGGGAGTCTGGATAGTCCCTTTGGGCAAGTGTACTGCAGAGTTCGTCAAGCTTCTCAGCGTAATCTATGTCGTTTGAACAAATTCTGCGTAGTCTTACACTCTGCCCATTAGGAATTCCAACCTTACAGTGACGCGGGTGGTGACTCTTGAAGTGAAGGTATTGTTGTTTGTCAGTTGGCTTTTTGTACAGGGTTGTGATGAGGTTGCCGTTGTCTAGTGATATTGTGGTGTCGAGGAAGTTAATTAAGTGAGTTGACTGTTGTGATGTGAACTTTATGTTGCTATGCGCGGTGTTCAGTAGATCTATGAACTTTTGAAATTCATGTTCCCCGTGTTCCCATATTATCAGTATATCATCGATGTATCGAAGGTACACCGTGGGTTTTAATGAGAGGGCGCTGAGAACTTTGTTTTCTAAGAACCCCATGAAGATATTTGCGTATGTGGGTGCAACAGGTGCAACAGGGTATTACAAACATTTAAAAAAGAAAAATAAGAAAAACCCTTTGCTGGTTTTGGAATTTTCCCCACGTAACCACTAACCTCCTTATCTTTCGCTATGCTTGCCAATTCTTGCCTGTTGTCCCGTTTCGTCCACGTGTTGGTGAACCTTCCATTTTTCTGTAACCGGTCTGTAGCCTAGATCACTACGTTCACATAATCCCCTCCACACTCTAACAAAGCAGCCATTCACTCCGGCCGTAGAAGCCCGTACGGAACTGTAGAGGAGGTGGGAAGGAGTTGCCTCAGGACAGAAGCCGCCGATATTTCGAACAGAGACTCAAAGACACAGAGCAGTCTCTGTTCGAAATATCGGCGGCTTCTGTCCTGAGGCAACTCCTTCCTACATTCTACGGTTCGCTGGATTTCTACCCATCTATGTAGAGGAGGTGGTGTTCCCCTACATGAGTCCTGACCGGCGATGATGGAATGTCCCAGCGGGCAGATGGACGTGGCCTCACGCTAGGACGGTGCCGGTAGAACAGCTGTGCCAGCGCCGTAGCGCGTGGCAGCAGAGGCACGTCGTCATCGTCGTCACCGGGCCGCCACATCACTCCCCACCTCAGACGCGGAGCGGTGCATGCGGTTGGATTCACGTCGATACCACGAAGAGGAGAATGAATGACGGCTCGTAGATGGTGGACGGCTGGGCATACGGCTTGTGCTTGTGGCTGTTGATGCAGCAGCAGCGGGATGGTGGGAACAAGAGTGCTGCGATCCCGGTGGGTTCCAGTGATGAGATGTGAATGCCGATTGGTTGAGTGGTTGGGTGCTTGAGTGGTTGCTGATTGTCTGCTGAGTGCGTTGAGCTCTTGTTGACTGCGCTGAGTGCTTGCTGAGAGATTGCTGCCGAGCGTTGATTGTTGCTGAGTGATTGGGTTGTTGAGTGCTGGTTTGCCGAAAAGTTTAGGATGTTGCATGGCCGAATTACGCCGAACATGGTGTTCGTTGTTCGGGTCACCAAATGTAGAGGAGATGGTGTTCCCCTACATGAGTCCTGACCGGCGATGGTGGAATGTCCCAGCGGGCAGATGGACGTGGCCTCACGCTAGGACGGTGCCGGTAGAACAGCTGTGCCAGCGCCCTAGCGCGTGGCAGCAGAGGCACGTCGTCATCGTCGTCACCGGGCCGCCACAGAAACTTTCTTCCCTCCGGGCTGTTGACCCACAATTCGCATGAACCTTTAAACACGTCACACCTAACCCTTTAAATACCATGCCAATGATGAGGACGGTGCCCAGAAGAAGAACAGTGTCTGTTCAAAATATCGGCGGCTTCTGTCCTGAGGCCACTCCCTTCCTACATTCTACCGGTTCGCTGGATTTCTACCCATCTACTTGTGCTGGAAAAGATATTTGAACATAAATACGGAATGTTTTTGCAAACAGCACTTCACAAAGACAGCAATACAAATAAACCGGAATTCCTGGTAGGCATGTGCCAGTACTTCGTACGCATTTTATTTTCGGAAAAATTGCGCGATAAAAAGCAACTGGAAACTAGCTTTGTGATACTTGAATTACAAACACGTACCGCATCAAGACCAGCACCTGTTTATAATTCAAGCACCACAAAGGTAGCCCCAGTTACTTTTTGTCGCACTGTTTTTCCAAAACTAACGAGCATACTGTATAACATACCTGCCACGACCACCAGGAAGTTCCAGAGTTAGCGTTCGAGAAGCGACTACTCACGCCAATGTTCAACACCGTAGCGTTACCGGCACGGACAGCTGGAATCGTGGCAGCAGTTTTGTCCCTCATGAGACCTCCTGTGAGTGCACTCATGAGGTTTTGCCCCTCATGAGACCTCCTGTGAGTGCACACATGAGGTCTGAGGGGCGCCAGGTCTGTGTGAGTGAAGTCACTGGTGAGGCCTGAGGGGTGTGAGGTCAGTATGAGTGCATTCAGAAATGAGGTTAAATTACGCTTACGAGACGTGGGCAAATTAAGAAGGCACTAGTGATATGGTTCCAGCCACCCAACTACCGGCATGGTGCACTTTAAAGGGCCCGAGTGCACGTTTTTAGCAATTTCGTCTACGTCGCGCTCGGAACACAACAAAGCCTCCTGAGCTGACTGATTACTTCATGATATGGTTCCAGCGACCCACCTACCGGCAGGGTGCACTTTAAAGGGCTGGTGTGCCCGTTTTTAGCAATTTCGTCTACGTCGCGCTGGGAACACACCCACGTGTCCTGAGTTGACTGATTACTTGGTGATATGATTCCAGCGACCCAACTACAGGCATGGTGCACTTTAAAGGGCCCGAGTGCACGTTTTTAGCAATTTCGTCTACGTCGCGCTCGGAACACAACAAAGCCTCCTGAGCTGACTGATTACTTCATGATATGGTTCCAACGACCCACCTACCGGCAGGGTGCACTTTAAAGGGCTGGTGTGCCCGTTTTTAGCAATTTCGTCTACGTCGCTCTGGGAACACAGCAAAGCCTCCTGAGCTGATTGATTACTTGGTGATATGGTTCTATCGACCCACCTACACGCAGTGTGCACTGTAAAGGCCTGGTGTGCCCGTTTTTAGCAGTTTCGTATATGTCGCGCTGGGAAAGAGCAAAGCGTCTTGGCTGACTGATTACTTGGTGACATGGTTCCAGCGATCCAACTACCTGCAGGGTGCACCTTAAAGGGCTGATGTGCACGTTTTTAGCAATTTCGTCTACGTCGCGCTCGGAACACAACAAAGCCTCCTGAGTGGACTGATTACTTCATGATATGGTTCCAGCGACCCACCTACCGGCAGGGTGCACTTTAAAGGGCTGGTGTGCCCGTTTTTAGCAATTTCGTCTACGTCGCGCTGGGAACACACCCACGTGTCCTGAGTTGACTGATTACTTGGTGATATGGTTCCAGCGACCCAACTACAGGCATGGTGCACTTTAAAGGGCCCGAGTGCACGTTTTTAGCAATTTCGTCTACGTCGCGCTCGGAACACAACAAAGCCTCCTGAGCTGACTGATTACTTCATGATATGGTTCCAGCGACCCACCTACCGGCAGGGTGCACTTTAAAGGGCTGGTGTGCCCGCTTTTAGCAATTTCGTCTACGTCGCTCTGGGAACACAGCCACGCGTCCTGAGCTGACTAATTACTTCGTGATATGGTTCCAGCGACTCGACTACAGGCAGGGTGCACTTTAAAGGGCTGGTGTGCACGTTTTTACCAATTTCATCTATGTCGCGCTGGGAACACAACAAAGCCTCCTGAGCTGATTGATTACTTGGTGATATGGTTCTATCGACCCACCTACACGCAGTGTGCACTGTAAAGGCCTGGTGTGCCCGTTTTTAGCAGTTTCGTATATGTCGCGCTGGGAAAGAGCAAAGCGTCTTGGCTGACTGATTACTTGGTGACATGGTTCCAGCGATCCAACTACCTGCAGGGTGCACCTTAAAGGGCTGATGTGCACGTTTTTAGCAATTTCGTCTACGTCGCGCTGGGAACACAGCCAAGTGTACTGGGTTTTGTTGTGTTCCCAGCGCGACATAGACGAAATTGCTAAAAACCGGCGCACCTGCCCTTTAAAGCGCACGCTCTCGGTAGTTGGGTCGCTGGAACCATATCGCAAAGTAATCAGTCAGCTCAGGACGCTTCGCTGTGTTCCCAGCGCGACGTAGACGAAAATGCTAAAAACGAGCACACCAGCCCTTTAAAGTGCACCCTGCCGGTAGTTCGGTCACTGGAACCATATCACCAAGTAATCAGTCAGCTCATGACGCTTTGCTGTGTTCCCAGCGCAACATAGACGAGATTGGTAAAAACGGGCACACCAGCCCTTCAAAGTGCACCCTGCCTGTAGTTGGATCGCTGGAACCATATCACCAAGTAATCAGTCAGCTCAGGACGCTTCGCTGTGTTCCCAGCGCGACATAGACGAAATTGCTAAAAACGGGCACACCAGCCCTTTAAAGTGCACCCTGCCGGTAGTTCGGTCACTGGAACCATATCACCAAGTAATCAGTCAGCTCAGGACGTTTTGCTGTGTTCCCAGCGCAACATAGACGAAATTGGTAAAAACGTGCACACCAGCCCTTTAAAGTGCACTCTGCCTGTAGTTGGGTCGCTGGAACCATATCGCCAAGTAATCAGTCAGCTCAGGATGGTTTGCTGTGTTCCCAGCGTAACATAGACGAAATTGGTAAAAACGTGCACACCAGCCCTTTAAAGTGCACCCTCCCGGTAGTTGGGTCGCTGGAACCACATCGCCAAGTAATCAGTCAGCTCAGGACGCTTTGCTGTGTTCCCAGCGCGACAGAGACTAAATTTCTAAAAACGTGCACACCAGCCCTTTAAAGTGCACCCTGCCTGTAGTTGGGTCGCTGGAACCATATCGCCAAGTAATCAGTCAGCTCAGGACGCTTTGCTGTGTTCCCAGCGCGACAGAGACTAAATTTGTAAAAACGTGCACACCAGCCCTTTAAAGTGCACCCTGCCTGTCGTTGGGTCGCTGGAACCATATCGCCAAGTAATCAGTCAGCTCAGGACGCTTTGCTGTGTTCCCAGCGCGACATAGACTAAATTTGTAAAAACGTGCACACCAGCCCTTTAAAGTGCACCCTGCCTGTAATTAGGTCGCTGGAACCATATCGCAAAGTAATCAGTCGGCTCAGGACGCTTTGCTGTGTTCCCAGCGCGACGTAGACGAAATTGCTAAATACGTGCACACCAGCCCTTTAAAGTGTACACAGCCAGTGGTTGTGTCGCTGGAACCACATCATGCGTCATTTGACCTCATTTCTGAATGCCCTCATACTGACCTCACATACCTCAGGCCTCACCAGTGACGTCACTCACAGAGACCTGGCGCCCCTCAGACCTCATGAGTGCACTCACAGGAGGTCTCATGAGGGACACAACCTCATGAGTGCACTCACAGGAGACATCATGAGGGTAAGACCCTCAGGGCTTGCGTTTGTGAGTGCCGTGAGGGTGAGGGCGAGTGAGGGCCTGTGCTCGTGAGGGCGGTGAGGGTGAGGGCGATTGAGGGCATGTGTCTGTGAGGGCCGTGAGGGTGAGGGCGAGTGAGGGCCTGTGCTCGTGAGGGCGGTGAGGGTGAGGGCGATTGAGGGCATGTGTCTGTGAGGGCCGTGAGGGCGAGGGCGAGTGAGGGCATGTGCTCGTAAGGGGTGTGAGGGTGAGGGCGAATGAGGGCATGTGCCTGTGAGGGCCGTGAAGGTGAGGGCGAGTGAAGTTTCACCAAAATGCCCACCTATGGCGACGACCAAGCCTTTGGCAGCCCACTCGTGCAGACGCGGATGTTCCGTGAGGGGGCCCACACAAAAAACCCACCGCATGCAAAAATATAAATAAAATCGAATGCGTTTGTGGTGTTTTGCACATTGGTTTAGGGCCTTATGAACCAGCCAAACCAAATATATTGCGATGACCGTGAGGGTGGGGACGTTTGCCATAAGATTTTGCGGCACGCTACCCAAACCCGGATTTATTTGTCATGAACATTCTGCATGTATTCCTAAGAATACTTCGCTGTAGTGGGACGATCATATGTTTACACACTAAAAACAACAAATTATTTATCGAGTGGTCAAAAGCTTCCTTTTATGAACTGTATATGCACCGCGGAAAGGATGGAAATTCGCCTGCAATCTCTGACGGTGAAAATGAAATCGTAGTTCGATTGCCGCGGAAATAAACACTTTCTTTTATTTTTGAATCGGATAGTCCGCAATTGATGCAAACTACACTATGATAAACAGTCGCGTCCGAAATATCGAATCTTCAGACAAACAATCCAACACGTCAGCCTGAACAGACTGGAAGACAGGTTGCTTTATCTTGGAATTATGAAATCTTTATCGTGGTTGAGGAACATGGAGGAAGGAAACACAGGAGCGGCCCTTCGAACATTTTGCCATTGGGACGGGCGTGCCAGCTTCGCACTGCATTCTGGGATGCTCCTGTCTACCATGTGACCGCTCACGTGACCCCAAGAGCATGCGCAGGCCAGCTCCCAAAGCAGACGACAGGAGAGTCGTGATTGCCTTGCAGTTCAGATCTCAAATATCTGCATTGTGATGAACGCCGCGCGTCCAGCTTTATTTGTGTGTGTTCGGAGGTTTACTCTTGGTTTACCCTTCTACTACAAGACCGGTCAGGGTCTGCAGGACAAGCACGCAGGACTAGAAACATCATTCGCGGCAGCGATGTTTGTGTGACGACGTGGCCGCGTTTTATGTGTTTGTTGCTGAAGTGGTAAAGCATGCCAGTAATCAAATTTGTACAACGATGGAGGAAGTCAATTGAATCTGCAGCTGTAGCACAACGCCAGCTTGGAAAGGAACGATTCAAGATGACTCTCTCACAGACAGGGGTACGAAACAACCGGTCAAGTATGTGCTTACGAAGGAAACGTTATTCCCGTGACAGAGCTGCTTTCTGTTGAACGACAGCCGCAACCGCGGTGAGAACACGTTAACAAAACGTTGTTTCCGCAGTGGTGCTCACATTTTAAGAGTAAGTAACTTTGGAAAAGCACGAAAAGCAGCGCGAGGAACAAAGCGTTGCCAAACCGAAACTTTGGAGAGGATCACGTGGTGGACAGGAAGTAATGGCGGTTTTGACAGGAGGGACCCCCAGAGGGGTCCCACGGAAATCTGCTCGAAACGGCCGCTCCTGTGTTTCCTTCCTCCATGTTGAGGAAGGCCCGGCTAGCATTAAACCCCATAAAAAAGTAACAATAATACAGTGAAGGAAGTAACAAATTGACACCTGCCGTCTGCACGCACACTGTATCACGAAATTGTCCAAATCCGGCGGCCATTTACTCAAAATCGCCGCCAAAATTTTGGCACGATTTTCGGGTATGTTATGGAGCTATCCTTCCCGAGAACACAGAAAGAAAATTGGAATGGACAAATGGGACTGGCCATCGGGCCCGCTGCGAGCCTGGGGAACACTTAGAGCAGAGGTGGGTTTGGATAGGGCCTCAGTATGGAAATATTGGTGTATGGGCAGGGCACGGGCCTGAAAATCCGGCCCATGCAGTGCTCTACCCCTGACTACGGTGCCAAAATGCGCATGACCTGTGCATACGTGCACTGTTTGGTGTGTTTGATAGCTGAAGAAACTCGGGACGGGGGACAAGACAGCGGTTTCTATAGAAAAGCGCTGTCACGCATTTTGTTTTCCCAAATGTTCGCGTAAGCCAGACGGACACTTGGTAGTTGGACAAAATGGGCATTTGGACCGTATGACGTGCAACCCATTATTTGAGGGTGAAATCCATACTCGACCCCTACCTCCTCTGACAAGACCCGCCACCCGCGCTCTACCAGAACATGAAATCCGCACCCAACCGGACCCGACAAGCAGGTTCTGCGGCGCCTTTGTTTACTTATTATTTGGTACGATCTTTTCTCTTCGTTGTTGCTGCTGTAGCCTTTGCTTGTTCGTGGCCGACCCGCCAGCAGTGCTTGTGCCAAAAACGCTGCCCGCAACAGTCTCTTAACCCGCGCGGGTGTCAATAATATCACCCGCAACCGACCCGCTACCCGCGGGAAATTCCAAACCGGGATCAGCACCGCAGGATAGAGCGGGTCGTGCAGAACCCTGCACCACGCCTGAAAACTCCGCACTTCGGCTTTCCTCTTGATCAGCGTCTCACTCTGCTTCACGGAGAGAGCGGTGTCGAGTGTACGCGGTTGCTCCTCTCTGGCTTTGTTGAAGGACGCTCCTTCTGCTGTCCAAACGCGCCCACCACGCCTGTGGGCCCCAATGTGTGTGAGTGCATGTGTGTGGAATTTGGAGTAGCAAGCCGTAGCCATCTGGCTGACATCTCCTAACCCCTATGAAGAAGAAGAACCGACACCCGTTACACGAAATAGGCATGAAAATGGACACAAAAAATCAGCTGTCGAGTCTCATGAAGTCTGTTGACGTACATGCCACACCATAGTATGTGTTGTCGAGTTCGAACCTGGCACGGGCACGTGCGAAAAACGTAAAGCCCGGCCCGACAAGGCCCGCGCAATGCTCTAAAGGGGAGTACGAAACCCTATCGAAATTTGCTAGCAGTCCTCTGCGAGCGCACCGGCCTTGAGTTCTACTATGAAATAATGCGAGCCGACCGAGGGAGCGCTTTCACGACACCAATCGACAGCAACGAACGTCGTGGTTCAACAGCGTAAATGTCACCGGCAAGAAAAGCAGGGATGTTTTGCAACGGGATGTTGCACTGTCATATGACCGTCGACAACCCCGCGTCCTTTCTGGATACCGTTGCCTCTGACAAAAATCGCTATTCAGCTCAACTGGAGTCCCCCGATACTCTCAGGGACACGTGATCCTGTGACACCACGAAAACTGGAAACTACGATCACCATATCACGAATAGACACCTCCACGGACAGTCTCTGCGTATCGGGTGAAAAGCTTTAGCCCGCTGCTACCGATCAGAGCAATCTTCATCCACGAGAAAGCGAGGTGGTAACGGCGGTACGCGACAGTCACACGGCATGTTCGAGAAATGCCAGTAAAACGTACACACCAAACAGCAAACGCGAGACAACCAAATCCACCGCGCAAAAGCAAATCGGGGGAAAGGAGGAAATCTAAAAATAAAGGAAACACAACCCAGCTCATAGGTCTCCGCCTGTCACGTGGGCTTGTCGTGTCCTCCAATCAGAGACGCGATGGACTTCTTACAAAGTCGGAGGAGTAAGAAGGCCGCGCCTGTGGCGCCATCTATCGCAGAAAAAAGTTCATTTTTGAGATGAGACCTGTGCGATATGTCCTCTTAAAAAAAAAAAAAAAAACTCCTGATTCCATGATTCAAGAGGTACGGCGAACCGTTTCGTGCATGAGGTACACATGTGATTGGGCGTGCCTTCGCCACATACAAACGATATCAGACATTGTCAGTTCTCATTCGCCCGTGCCATTTCAAGCTTCCAACATGTCGTGGACAAGGTAATCGTGCAACCACCGAAGTCCAAAGTGAAAGTGTTTCGCCCATTTGCGACGCGCATAAAACACACACACTGAGGCACAGAGCCACACACTATTTTATTACGAAAATACATACCTTGAAAATAGCATCCAGGTTCACACAACAATAGAAAACATCTCGTGCACAATGTTAGGAAGTGTTTCATAAGTAAGCATGGTTCAATGTCACAAGGTATCGCACAGTGGACAGACAATATTACTAAGTGCAGTTCGCGTTTCTTAAGGTGATCAGATAGTATGAATCTCGTGACATTCCGAGATCCAATTGAATTGCAGAATGAAAAAAGCCAAGTTTGAAATGAGGTGTTCAATCGCATATTAGTCATGTTCGAACCTGGTTCATCGGCTTACCCTGCCACAAAGCGAAGCCAGTGAAATCGAGACTCAAATTAGGAGACGCAGAGTTCGACTCAAACTCACTTCCTCCTTTGTTCTCCATCCAAGCCATCAGAATGAGCACCGTAGAACGCCTGTTCTGTTGCAACTTGTAGTCGCGTGATCTCATAGGTGATGGCGGTTTCATGGCGAGGTGATGCATTGAGTTTTGCCTCCTTTGCGCCTGAAGTACGCGGAACTTGGAATATGATACTGGGCAGCTTCAGTCCATTGCACTGCTCCATGCCACCGACAGAAAGTTGAAATGATACAGAGACACAGATTGGATTGCCTTCCTTTTTCTGTTTAGTGTTCCTCATGTGATACCCCAAGTGGGCCCTGTCTAACCCACTCTGACTTTCAAAGTGGTTCCAGTTTAACCCACAAGGCTATGGCCAAACCGACGCTGACTTCGCAGTGGACACAGTTTGGCAAGGAGGTGGTTCTATTTCGAACCACTTTGCTGATCAAGAGGTTCCAGCTTAGCCCACAACGGCTCTGACCAACCCACTATGACCTCCACTTTGGCAAGATAATGGCTCTATTTCAAACCATTTTGCTAACCAAGTGGTTCCACTGTATCCCCCTTGGGATTCCACTTTATTTTTTCACTTGAGGTCCCCTCTCAGAGGTTCGAACGCATTCCTGTCCTCATTCCATCTGGATGCTTTGAGCCACTTGATGCCTGCTCTTGCTGCAGAAGTTTCCTTCCTTTCTTAATACGACATCTATCATACTAAAACTATATAGAAAAGTTAGCTTCCCTGCGAACTTAGAGCTGTATAATTTCTGCCCTGTGTGTTATCTTGTTGTGACCACCTTGCATGCAAATAAATATTACAGACTTGGTTTGCATTAGTACGCTAAATTGCCGAGCCCACTTGTACAATTGTTTAGTAAGTTCCCCAGCCCTTTCCTGAGTAACTGTTGTGACTTTAGGGGCATGCACACTTCATGGGAGAAGCACTGCTCAAGCTGCTTAGAAAGACACGGCAATTCCTCAACATTCATACAGGTGGACCCTGATTTTATTCCACTGCAATGTGATAGGGGCTTCAGCATGGAATATGACATCAATATGAAAGCAGAAATGAAATATGGAGTACATACTTGAGAAGAAACATATAAATAAAGCACTAGTTGCATGCCACAATAGTTTACCATAACAACTGTACACATGCCACAGTAGAAGCAAATACAGACAGCGTAATGGCTCTTGAGCAACATGCTTCCCTTGCTACGCAAGTGTTTTAATACCATGGTGTGGCATTACCATTAAGTACTGCACTTTTCTACAGCAGTCTATCTAGAGAACACCATCTAAATAATATTGTACAATAGCAGTACTGTCTAACGACATTACAAGATTTCCAAAAGTGGGAATAAGTAACGATGAAAGAATGAATAAGTATTGTGAAATGTAAGCAATACTCAATATTTATCTTGTATGC
This sequence comes from Ornithodoros turicata, assembly GCF_037126465.1. Classification (NCBI taxonomy): domain Eukaryota; kingdom Metazoa; phylum Arthropoda; class Arachnida; order Ixodida; family Argasidae; genus Ornithodoros; species Ornithodoros turicata. The sequence continues at coordinate 67,686,925 of NC_088203.1, forward strand.
ATTCTAACATTCGTAACAGAAGTCTAAAAGGCCTTTGTCATGTACATGCTACTGAAGTAAAAATACACAGTCATCTCAAGGCCAGTGGCGTAGCCACGGGGGGGCTAGGGGGGGCTCGAGCCCCCCCTACCTGCCACGGACCGACCCACACAAATCGAGCAAATCCGAGAACATAATATATGGGGGGGGGGGGGGGACCAGTGTGACGATCGCGAAAGTTCTTGCAGTTCATGGCGTCTATCTATGAAGCACTCTTGAATAGTTTGCAAAGTATGATTTTTCCAAAATACTTCCAATCTCGTGACACCACCTCATTGGTCATGACAGCCTATACATGTAATCGTACTGTGAACGTCTAAATCAACTATTTTCGTTCCTTTTTTAATCCTCAGTTTGCAGTGTGCACAAGTATGTGTGTGTTGTCGACACAGGATCAGCGGGGGGGGGGGGTTTCGTATCGAGCCCCCCCCCTACCTTCGAGGTCTGGCTACGCCACTGCTCAAGGCACAATAAATGGAAAACTCTTGTATAGTGCTTGCTGCCTACAGGCCCAGTACAGCCTAAAATAAAGCAAGAAAAAAATGAAAATAGGCTATGTACAAAGTTATTTGTTCCCCTTTACATATATTACACATACATATACAACATTCGCATCTCAACATTACATGTTATTTCATAACCATATAGGGCAATGATGGCATGTAGTTAGATGGCATGTAGTTAGTCCTGTATTGTGGTAGTTTATATAGAGAGATATACGCCTCCTACAGTAATGAGCACGTACTATGCAGCGTATCACACACAGTCAAAACATACAGGTGTAAAAAGAATCGGATATGCTGCACATTGGTCTTTTTTAGATATGGCGCAGCCCATGACACTGAAATCATGATGTTTCACGGTGAAAGTCACTCTAAAATCATAAAGGTAATTTGCAAAAATAGCACCAGAGTTAATATTCTGGAACACTGTTCAACACAACATAAAATTTTGCAGCACGTATGTCTGTAGCGATATTGTTCTGGCACTTACACGACACTTTGCGGCAATGCGGAACACACAAAAGGATCAACTGCTTCTCCGCTTGCGGAAATGCATTCAATGTGCCACTGCTAGTCACGTCTTGTGCACGAAACGGATGTCCCTTCTGTCGTGGTATCCTTGCATAAGAGACATGTCTTTGCATTTTCTTCTGACCTTCTCCTGCTAAGGCAGTTGCCGCGTATGGTGTCGTAGATGTGTCTTCTCATAGCTCAGACGTCACACTGACCTGTCAGGCTCTCGCCTTTCGCGAGCCTTTCGACGTACCAGCATATTAGTACGCCACAGGCCGAAAAGTCACTTTGAAGTCTGCTCTGTGTCGCACCTTATTTTGAAGTCATGTTGAGCCGTAGCTTTGGTCAAATGCAGCCTGAGTAGGTTGGCATATCTCTGCAGCACAGGTGTTGCTTGCTTCCTTTGTGGGTCTGAGCAGAGTATTTCTCCCTTGTCAAGGAAGCAAGAAGCCAGTGCCCAGTGATTGCTAAGGTTCACTGGGGCAAGAAACAATTATTTTTGTTCCCAGTTTGAGCTAATCATCCATTGTTGCGGTTCCCTTGAGTGGATCAGGCTGACTATTGTTGTACACGTACAGCCTCCAACGTGGCTATATTTTTGGAATACATTCTCCATAAATGCGTCTATTATTTCATCAAATAGCCATCCCGGCATAAATGTTGGCCTGACAGCCCTGATCGTTTCGTATTCGCTTTGTTTTAAGTCATGCTCTAGTGCCTTTATCATTACTAGTGTTAGGTGGTTTAATCCTACCTTGAGGATTACGTCTTCTATGCAGTGCTCCATGCTGGCTGTGAATGGTGAAGGGGTCCCAACAGAAGTGACCAATGTTGTTTCCTTGGGTACCGCATGAGATGCACCGCTTTTAGAGGCATTGTCATTTCTCCTAGTGGACCCAGAACGGTACTGTGATTTTGTCTCCACAGTGTCATCAGCTTTTCTGCTCTCTGCATCTGAAGTCATGACCTCTTCTTGCCTTTTCTTTCCGTTACTAACTTTACCTCTGCACATTGTGGCATTCCAGTATTCCGCTTGGCTGGACATATGTAGTGGTGGACGGGTCCTGATGTCTTTGGTGTGAGGGCTGATGGGCCTGATTTGTGATAGTGCCACCTGTTCTCTTTCTACTGCATGCACAGTGGTACCATTGCTTGCATGCTCCATATTGCACCCAGTCTCTTAATTTCTTGCTCCCATTGCATTTTAGGCACGGGTCGTCATCTCTAGTGCTGCGCTGCAGGCAGCCATCAACTATGGTGAAGTATATCACTTTACGGAAGTCGTCTGTGCTGCATACATCTGATGCTGACTTCATGACTGCAATGTGGTGTGCGAACGAGCAGAGTACCACACCACCACTTCGCTCATCTTTGTTGCTCCACCATTGTTCTCTATTGAGGTAATATTCCTTTGATTCAAATGTCCACATCCAGTCCCCTGCATCCTCTACTCCACATAGCGCACAGAGAAAGCTGACCATACAGACAAAAACATCTTGCATGTCTGTTTAGCATCAGGTTGCTCACTACATCCATAAAAGTCGAAAGACTTTATAACACGGATGTCAAGGAAAGATGCGAAGAGCATCCACTTTCTGTGCTTATTTACATGTTGAAAAAATATAATGTGTTATAAAGTGGACGCTTTGGTGTGTCACAGGTGAGAAGTTTGTGCCTGACAAGAACTGCATCCATGTCGCATAGTGGGACCAAATAGCTGTACGTACTGGCTACATGCCTGTATGTGGGGCTCAGTTTTGTGAGGTATGCCTCTACGATCACATCCATTAGCTCTCCTACCTCAAAGTGTGTGTGTGTGGGGGGGGGGGTTGTCCTATAATCTCAGCAGCATCCTGGCTGACATTCACATCCAACGGCTTGAGTGCTGCAAGCGTTATATAGATACTTGCAGGCTCCCTAAACCCAAGGACAACATTACTAAACTTTGCTGTGTATCTTACGTCTAAGGTGAACCCTCTCAGGTCTTGCTCTGTTTCATCATCGTCATACCAAAAGCTTGCATGCTCCAGGCCTTCTGCTCCCGCACATTTTTCAGCTATTATTCCTCCCTCTTCCTCAGCAGCAACTGGTCCCACTTTGTTGAATGTCTCAGGAAGGCTGACTTCTTTTATGTTTGAAGACTCTTTCACCCTACGCCAGATGCAGCAGGGGCTTTTTCAGCCCTGCATACCTTGTTCTGCGGCCACCATTGTGTCGTCCTGGCTTTCTTGGTGAGTTCTGTCATCTTCGACCATGCCTTGCTCATGTCTATTACCTTCCACTTTGCCACTTGCTTTTCTTTTGACGTTCATCAAGAGCCCGTGCTTTTTACCAGTTCTTCTTTTCTTTCATGTCCTTTCCATTTTCCTCAAAATCTTTTGTGTCTTCATCTTTGCAGCATGTGCATGTGGCTCGTGCTCCATCCTGGGGGCAGCCTTCATACTATCATCATGCATGATAACACTGCAGTGAGCAACGAGTTTTCGGCATGTCTGAAGAATGTATCCCAATGCAGGCTTAATCGTTGGTTGCTCTACATAATCTAAAAGATATGCGAGCATTTTTTTTATCTCTTTCACTTGCTGTTGACGTCCAGGACTTCGTCCATGGGTGTCTTGAGCTCCAAGATCTGGGGTTTGTTTCGTAGCATTGGCACGTGACAGACTTTCTTCATCGTTTTGGACCAGTGTGATTCGTGTGCTGCGCACCTTATGAATGTGTTTGCACAGCTTGTTTCTGTCGTTGCAGCTGCACCTGTACAGGTGCTGGCAGAGGTTGCTGCATTCTGCATCTCTACATCTTTGGTGGCATGAATCATCTGTGCAACAACTGCTTAGCTCCTTCACCTGGTACTCGGCTGTGTTTGACTGTGACTTCACTGTCCACACAGTGCTCTCTACTTGGATGACGTCTTCATCTGGGATGTTCATCCCCCTGTCGTGACGTGTCTTAATTTCACCTTTTCTGTCACTCGGAGGTGGCATCTTGAGTAGGTCATATTGCCTTAGCCGCATGTAGTTGTGTCTTTCTATTGCAATGGCACTGAGCAGCTCATCTACACGTTTTTTGTTATTTCTTCCAAGAACGTGGATCTTGAGATGATTGTGGAAGCTCTCAGTTACATTGTTAGTATCTGTGTCTGAATGGGGAAACTTCCTCCTGCACATCGCCCATGTGTCTGTTCTGCAAAGGTAATTGTCCTCGAAGTACTGAGCAAAGCCCTCCTGCATCTTCCCAACCTTTTCACGGAAGGACGCACAAAGGTCCTGGAATACCTCTTCTTCTGTTTCGTACGTTTCTCTTCTTCGTTTATCCAGCATTGCCGCAATTTCGTGCTTGGTTTCCTGGTCATTTATTTTGGAAAGGCGTGCCTCCCATGCTTTCTTTACATGGGAATGACACAGTATGTGTCTAATTTCCTGCTCAGGAAAGACAGCTCGGAGAGCATTTATGTAGCTCATTTCGTCGTCAGTCATTAGGGCGTTAATTTGCAGCCCCTCACATTTTGTTCTCAATGCACTGAAAAAAACTTTCATTGTCTCAGTGTTCATCTGGTTGCACACGAAGTGTGCCACAGGGTAGCCATGACCACTGGGATCAATCACCAGAACATTCAGTAGGAAGAATCCGTAACTGTTAGTATTGAATGTATAATCCAGAGTTCGAGGTAACTCGTTACTGTAACTAAGTTCCTTTTTTCGGTAACTTGTAACTTAACTCGGTACTTTTGCGGCGTGGTAACTTTCAGAGGAACTCGTTCCTTTTTCAGGTAACTTTGGCAAAGTAAGTTAAGTTAAGTTCCAAGTTAATTTTAACTCGCTTTTCACTCACGTCCACATATTTTCTTGCTTTCTCTCTGGTTCCTTCATGGCATTTTATGCCATAAAACGTGATAATCAATTAATGACAGTATTTTATTGAGGAAGTAAGAACCGCTGCCATTGAAATGAAGCTGAACCATTATGCGCCCACAGGAAGTAAGGTGCAAAGAGTTCGAATAGAACTCTACCAGAGAAACGTCATCATGACATTGGTAGACAGACTGAAATCGAAACAGATCAGAAGGAGAGGGCTGGGTTCCACAAACGGGCACTTGTTCGCTATACCTCACATTGAAAGAAAAGTAGGACCGAGGGTCGTGTCCCTTTAAGGGACCATATCGTAATCCCTTCAAGACCGTGGCTTTCGGGCGCGACCTTCTTCATCTCTAGCTTCGAGCGTAGTTCAATTCTACCAAATTATGGCTCTGTCGAACACTATGACGTCATTTGTTTACAAACAGGGAGAGGTCTATTGTTGGACATAAACGAAAACCATCTAACCGTGTTTCACTCCTCCGCAGGCAACTCAAGGTCTAACTCAACTGCTCACGCGCGCTGCACCTGCGTAACGCTGTTTTGTGGCCGAAGTAACTTGGAAGTAACTCGTTCTTTTTTTAAGTAACTCAGTAACTGCGAGTTACATTTCAGGCTGAAGAACTTCGTTATTAACTTAGTTACGTTTTGCACACGGTAACTGAACTTGTAACGAGTTCTTTTTGACGGGTAACTTCTCAATCTATGGTATAATCCATGCACACTATATTCTTTGCCCGGTCTCGAAGTACTTCTGCTTGCTCCTTGGTCATTATGTCCACGAGGAAGAGCTTCTCATATTCTGTGTGATACTGCAGATTTCCAGCACTTCCTACTCTTGCATCCTCCCACTGTATATAAAATGAATGGGCTGTAGTATTTCTCTTGGAAGCTATGCACAAAGTTGGCAACAGATGTGGCATCATCTCTGTGCAAACACTCAGAGAGTCTCGAATCATAGGCTACTTGACGTATGTTTTTCAGTTTAATGAAGAGTCTCTTGTCATGGTGTTGAGTTTCCTCTCGTGCTTCCAGTGAACACACCTCCTCTGTTTTTCTGTCATAAATTCTCCTTGCTTGTATCCCCAGTGATAGTTCTCTTCGCACTTGCTCTAGCACTTGATCATCCTGATGTTGATGTCGTATCTGAAAAGGTGATCTGGCATGATCATGTTGCTCAATATATATATCGCACGTAGTGCTCCACGAGCCTCAAACACTATAATTCTAGACAAACACTTCAGGCCTGTAATTCCCTTTCCTTTCACATTTTCCCGTGTAGTTGTCTTATCTCGGTGAGGTGCCTCTGTGCTGCATGTGTATAGGCGGTACTTGTCGTCCTTATTGTACCGTAGATGATATCGAGCAAAAGTATCTCTTTCCACCTGCCTCATCCATTCTTTGAACTCATCCATTGATTGGAAGTTAAGGTTTCTCAGATTGTACTTCGTGCCCTCATGGCTTTTCTCAATGTGGGCTAAAAGCCTCGTGGCATGCAGGAAGGTTGCAGTACATGTTGGAATTGGACATCCTTCCTGGACATCATCAATTGGATATCATCTGGAGGCCTTCCCTTTACTTCGCTGGCAAACCTTCTTCCTTGTGTGTTTCCTCAAGCTTCTGTTATCAGCAAATGCTAAGTGACAGAAGGGGCATGTATGTGCCATTGCACTCTTTACAGGATCGGTGACTGTCATCCAAACGTAGATTTTTTTATGCATATTTTTTGTGTTCAGGAGCCGTGTACACTGTAAGGCAATGATAGGACACATGAAGCACAGCGTAATGGGATGTGACTGTTTGGTGAAGATAAAAGAGGTATTGCATTCGTGTAAAACGAAGGAGCCTTTCAAATTAGTCTATCAACTGGCAGATTTGCTTTCACTATATTACAAGTCACTGCAAATAGAGTTTGTCAAATCAATGTGAGAGAAACCAGCATTACTCAGTTTATAATATGGGAGAGCTAATCCAAAGTTGGCAAATGAAGGTACCTTGAAAAGAAATCATCAATTAGCACAGAAGTCATTTTCAAGACCGTGTTTTCTATAAAACTGTAGAGCAGCCCACTAAAATGTAGGATAACTCAAAAGGGGACAATGAAATTCGCCACGCGCGTGAGCCTTTCAATCCCAGATCCCCCTAATGGAACAAGTTTACCAGCTACAAAAGGAGAAAGTTCTAAGGTCAAAAAGAAAAAGACATGCACTGACCAGTGAACCTGAATACATTGACATTATGCGGTCTTAGGTCATGTGTGCATTGCCCATCTGGTTCTCGTGGCTGTGTTTGTCTGGGTAGAAAACTGCACACACCAAACTCATTTTGTGCTATTTGGCAAACTTTGGGATGGCCCTCTGTACTAAGAAATTCGTGCCGAGGAAACCCAAGATTTGATGATTTTTCTGAAATTTGATTCTCTCATGTTCAACATTTGCCGCTTGCGTCGATCCCTGTCGTATGATTGTGTGTATGAGTGTGCAAAAATGTAAGAGTGAAAGGAGGATGAGTGAGAGAGAGTGACTGGTTTGTCCCTTCAGATGACGCACCCTGGAAATCGCTGAGAAGGCGTGTCAGCTTAGCTCAATTGGTAGAGCCCTGGACCGGTAATCCAGAAGATGTGGGTTCGAGTCCTACAGCTGGCTAACCTTTTCAGTGACTTTCACCTTTCATCGTTAATTTCTTAGGCAACTTGAGGCCTTGTATGTGATTGTCCCTTCTATGTTGTTCCAGCCTCAGAACATCAGTTCTCTCATGAGCAAGATTTGAGACTGCGAATATGAAATCAAGGTGCTTCAAGATTCAATCTGTGCCAGCCACAAAGTACTTGAAATGAAGAAAAAGTAGGCAAATATGTTAATTTACCCACTCGGTTATAGCTAATCAAAGTGTCCGACACTTTTCGATTCTAGGTCTCCCCTTTTTTGTAATTCTGCTCTGCCTAATTCTCTTTGTCATTCGAAGTGTATTTTGTATGGTGATGATACTACTATTTATCTCAGAGACTTTTAATCATTACCTAATGAACTTGACTCATGTGATTCATGATCCAAAGTGGTATAATAGTAATAAATGTTCATTTAACAGAAACAAAACTGGGTTCATTATCTTCCAGACTTCCCAAGAGAAAATACCGGTGTGCTCTCCTTAACACTGAATGATCACGAGCATTTGCTTACGGACAGTCTTGAATTTTTTAGAATAGCAATTTACCATTTTCTAAAGTTTGCTGCTCACATTTCTCACATTACCCGGAGTGTAGGTTTGTGTACACATGCTCGAAGTTAAACATTTTTTCTGTTCACGTACTCGATTCCTTGTATTATGCTGTAGGAACAGATTTTTTCAGGTTTTATTTTCCAACAAAATTGGGGAAGGGGGTAAATATCGGATTGTATTTCGCTTCCGTAATTTGTGTGTAATCAGGTTGGACTGATTCAACCGCATTCTTGTTGAATCGGATAGAATCAGGCGTAAGTCGTTGGTGTACTATGTGTAATACACACAACACACCAGTAGACAGAGAGTCCATGCATGTCAGAGGCAGCAGGGTCTCTGTTTTGACAGTTTGTGTGGGCATATTTATACATTCACAACACAGTTTCCAAAGTTGTGTGTTAGTTGTTATGACTTGCCATCACCCCTGGTCCAGCAGTTTTGGGGGAAAATATCGGGTTAAACCTGTTTTTGCCTATTAGAATCAGGGGTAAATACAGGGCGTAATCGGCCATAACCAAGTTAGGCACTTATTATACATAATAAATAAAGTAATAAAATTCATAAGTAAATAATGAAATGAATACTTTTATTCACTCTCATTTACCCTATTGCATCACACATGGGAATCTACTATCCTTCTCACCTATCAGCACAAACCTGGATTCAATAAAGTACTAACATTAGGTTTACCTCCAAGTCCAGTAGGGGCTGTATGTAGTAGCTTTTCCTCACGAAATATCTTACGATTAATTAACTGACTTACGCCAGCTTTGCTGTTTATCAGCTCCATTTAAATGTGTAAATTCCGATGTGAACTTTAACCGTGCCTTCACTGTATCACATACAGTTTGCACAACAGGTTTTCCCATTGTATATAATTTTTCTTTTTATCCTGTCATATATTTTGTCCTTATACCATGTAGTTTAATCCTCCTGCTGCCACATTTAATACCTATTGCACAGGATGCTGCCAATTTTGACCCCAGTGTCACAAAATTCAATCCTAAATTCTCTTATCGTTCTTTTACTCTTTCCACTGCAGCGGGATAATATTTGACTTCGATGGTCGGGGTTTTTTTTTTTTTTGGGGGGGGGGGGGGGATATCACGGTCAGTTGTCATGAATTTGAGTGAATTCTGCTTGCTCTTCATATTGTCGGGGTAAGAAAGTGACCTTCACTTGGGAAATCTCAGAGTTGAGTTTGCAAACATTTACACAACTAAACTTACAATACATGACAATCACATGAGGAGGTGGCAAAATCCTAATAAGAACAAGTGCCTATAACCGCATGATACTAGGTGGCGTAGTATTTTTATTATAATTCAATGACACGTTTTCTGGGACAACCTGTATGTGTCTGGGACGAGTTCTTGCAAACATGTTTGTGTCCATACAAAGCAACAAATATGTAAACAAAAAATAACTATGCTATTTCGTCGAGTGCTTCCATGTACCTTGCCTAGTTATTTGTATTTTACTTTGCACCAGAGCCGCTTCCGTGGTGTCTGAGAGGGGCACACTCTTGAAAGAAAGGGTCTAGTTAACACTTTTTCTTGCCACATATATAACTCCCTTTTGGAGAGTACAATTACTCTCAACAAAGGAGTCTCCTCGCTCCCTCAAGGCAGTAACCTTACTCCCCACTGGAGAGTAATATTACTCTCCAGTGGGGTCAGAGCATAACCCCACTCCCTAAAGGGAATGTGGAGACTCCTTTTTTTAGAGTAATTGTACTCTCCAGAAGGGAGTTATATATGTGGCAAGAAGAAGTAGTTAAACTACACCCTTTTTTTAAGAGTGCAGCCGGCCCGGGCACCTTTGTTATAGGGGCGCCGGATGTCAGGTTCCGAGAGCTGAACTCGGAACTGCATTGTTTCTCACTTTTGTTTCCGGGGCGTCTAATATATTTCTACCAAAGAAATTTCATCATGACGTTGGTATACAGACTGAAACCGAAACAAATCGGAAGGTGGGGGTGGGGTTCCACGAATGGTGTTCCCTGGCTCCCATAGAAAGAAAGGTAGGACCGAAGGTCGTGTCCTTTTCGGGGATCATGGTAACCCCTTTCAAGACCATGGCTTTCGGGCGCGACCTGGTTCGCCCCTAGCTCCGGACGTAGTTCCACTCAACCAAATTGGTGTACCAAATATGTATACAAACAGGGAGAAGTCTGTTGGGACCAGGCACGGATCTAGGTATAGAGGGGGGGGGGGTCCAGGGGTCCGGACCCCCATATATATATGCATAGGGGTATTACATTGATGATGAGAATCATGGCCAGTTGGCACTGACGAAATGGGCAGGTGGGCTTCCCGTGATCTTTCAGAGTCAACACATTTGTACTCATTCAATGGAGAATGTGACTGTTGTAAAAGGTAGAATGTGCATGAGAATGTGAATGAGAATGGCCTGGGAGTAGTGCATCCTGGGCCGACCTCGCAGAGAACTGCGCCGACGTTTACGGCCATGTGCGGAAAACTTGATAAAAAAAATACACAGCATATTGGGCGCCCGTATTCGAACCTGAGTCACCGCCTAGTCTCGTCCCTGACACAAACGGCCATTACAGCACATCCTGCGGATGTACAGATAGGGGCGTCCATCCATGCATATAGCTCCCAGAGATGTCCATCTGACATCCATTTCAAGGCATGGATCTATTTCGGACGTCCGCAGGAGCTGGTACGATGGGAGTTGCCTCAGGACAGGAGCCGCCGATATTTCGAACTGAGACTGTTCTTCTTCTGGGACCAGGAGAACAGTCTCTGTTCGAAATATCGGCGGCTCCTGTCCTGAGGCAACTCCGTTCGTACTACCGGTTCGCTGGATTTCTACCCATTTGCGCAGGAGCTAGTGTTCTGTCTTGGATAATAGTGTCTGTTTTCTCTTTGGAAGGCAATGTCACTGTCTTCCTAAAGTTATTAGTTGTCCTAGAAGCCTTTATATTTTTTAACACCGCGCCTGTTATCCGTTGTGGGAAATATTATATACAGAAAAAGGGGAGAGTGCAGAAAATGAAATGTGTGTTGGATATAGGCCGATATCTACAAAACAGGTATGCCGCACTCTTCAGAAAAATCCGTGACCGCTTCACGTCATCACCCCACATACATGCATCAACAACAAGTACATGAATGACAATGTAGTGATTCATAGTAACAATTGTGGTAATACATGCAACATCCTATATTGGTTCAGGAAATGCCCATGTCAGCAATGAACATACGAACGATGTCAAGTGCATATCAGCTGAACCTCAGCAGGAGAAATGTCTTACTGCCACGGATCGACATCCTGTGTACCAGGGATCTCCAGCGCATGTCTAGGAAGTTTTCTTTTCAGGCAGTATATAGGAATATCCATGGGGGTTCATTAGACAACAGTTGAATATTTACGGATATCGGAAGATATCAAATATGCAGTGTAAAATATTGTTTGGATGTCTCCAGAATATGACATGGTTGGATGTGGAGTTGCGTTTAGCGTGCTTCAGGCGGAAGCTCGCCTCGCGACAACTCTGCTTTCTACTGTACTTCCTTATGGTGGCGAGTGCATGGAACTTTATTTATAGAATACGAATGTGGATGTTTTGCCAATCCCAGCCTTGGGTGACTGGGATTGAGAAGTTGAAGAAGGCCGTCCGCAGTGCACTTCACCAGTTACAAGGTCGCTGGCAGCTAGAAGTGTTCAGATTTATAAGAAGTGGTTGAAATTATTTTTTGTTGGTAATTACGGTGGGTCGATCGTCTCAATCAGGAACATGTCAAAACTGCTTAAAAACAGAGTTGGGCTACTTCAGTAACATTCATTATGACAAGTGCGAAGAAGACAAGGTGCTAACTGGACAAAAATGGAGAAAACTCCGACTTAACATAACAAAATAACAAGTTCTCAGACATTTCATCCGTCCTGCGACGGACATCATCAGTGCCAAACTGAGTGAGAGATTATACGCCTGAGTAAAACTTGTTATTTTGTTATATTAAGTCGGAGTTCTCTACGTTTTTGTCCAGTTATGTCGTCTCCCGGCTTTTGGAGTATTTTTGCAAGGCGCTAACTATGAGTTGAACTTCATGAGCACAGAACGGTGTTTAAAAGTTGCAGATTATTGAAAGCTAGTTCACATCTAGCCAACCCACACTGTCCCAGCTCAAACGTCCGACGACACGGGAAGTTGCAGAAGTTTTGGACCAGTTCTAGTTTAAGAGAATATCTCCCCGAATCTTAATCGCATATGATGCAATAGCACTCTCTGCGCACGTCTCGTGAACATATTAGGTTGCAACAATGAACTGTGTGAAGGATATTTAATGCTACGTTATGTTGTTATTGTAATTATGTGAAGTATATATGGATCTCTAACTATAGGCCGCTTGCCAGACAGAAAGCAAAAAATAACCCGATAACACCCGATTTCACCCCACATTGTAGGTTTAAAAATTGCACCCTTTTTCACTCCCCACGGCGAATCCGAAAATATATTCAAACGTAAAAGGTCAGATCCAAAATACACCACGTCCGCTCTCACGTAAGATGACCTGGGACAATTACAAGGAATGAGGTAGCACTTCCCGGTTGAACCGAACAACGTTTTCCAGTACTTCACGGAACATACAATACGGATGTACAATTTACAGGTGACACGGCCACGCAGACACTTGATGCAACGCGTCTGGAAGCTACCAATAAGTCGCATTTTATTGCTATTCCTGAGTTAGAAGTGCTAGAATGAAGACGGATGGGTCGAACGTATATACAGCCCTTTATTAACTGCAGGCTTATAGAAAAATTAAGAAAATATCGAAGCAAGTATGCGTGCATGCCTTCAAATGTTTAATTATCGCCTTTGCGGGTTGCACAGCTACAGCAGGAGCGAGAGCGGACACTCTAGAGTTCGAAGAGAACCTCTTTACCCCCGGCACTAAACCAGGGATGTGACGTCTGCACTCTTAAAAATGAGCTTCAGCTCATAGCACACTCCAAGCCACCCGTTTTTCAATTGATATCGTTATCTGACATGATTTGTTGAAAACTGGGGGACGTACGCCTTTTCTATGACTGTGACAATTATGGACAGCATAAGTGTCACAGAAGAGGCGTACGCCTCCCGACGTTGCCAACAAATCAGGGCAGATAACGATATCATTCAAAACGATGGCTGGCTAGGACCGTGCTATGAGGTGAAGTTCATTTTAAGGGTGTGGACCTTGGACCGCTCAACCGTGGTGCACGGTTTGACAGCCGCGACCGTTGGCAGTATATTTGGACCAGAAGGTGGGGATTATGAGATGACGCTCCTGTCAAAAGTTTTAAAATAGTCCAATCAGAGCTTGAAACACTTTGAACCCAGGATATCTGATTGGTGCTCCAGGATCGAGGTTATGGCCCAAAACATTACCCTTTGAGGAGGTATCGGGGGCCTGAAGAGAGGGAAAAAACACTTGCCCGGAGAGTTATGTATAGTATGTCGAAAGTCATATACGTTTGTAGTGTACATAAATGCAAATGAACCTATTCCTTGCTGAGCCCGTTTTACGTCTTCATGAAAAGCAGTTCCCGATCATCGGACGTCACATCGAACCGACCTTACAGCTATAGAGCAGCAAGTGGTGGAAGAAATCTTACTTCGCCACTGAAGTTTGGCACAAAAGCGGGCTGAGAGGCACAGAACGCCACACTCTAAAAAAAAAAAATTCACCACATAGCACGCTGCCCTCCAACCGTGCATTGCCACGAATGATAGGCTTCTACGAGGGTGGTTCCATAAGTTTCCGGCCCGACCAACTTTTAAGGCTATGGTCTCACTCCCCTCTTAAAAAGAGGCAACTTTGTACCAGACCTATTGCTCTCATTTTCGTCTGTTGGTGGTGAAACTGGTGCCATTCGGAAGCTATGATTCTTGTCTCGGGGGGACCGTCTTCCGATTTTCGGCCAGGCATGCGGTTGCTGCGCCATAAGGCCTGGAACATACCAATATCTCCAATTATGGGTGGTCTTTGTACGAAACTGGCGCAAAAGGGAGAGCAGATAGCGGCGCACAATTTGTTGCGTTGTGTTGTTCTATACGTGGAGGGTGGACCGTCTCGCTCTTATTGATATATGACGCCGATAATCCGGAAGCGCCTTCAGAAAAACATGAAAAAATGCCTTTCTTTGGCTTCCTGTTTCGAGGTGTTCTAATGTCACCACCCCAGCCTAGAAGTGGCAGTGGATGGGCAATTATGCGCAAAACAATTGCTGAAAATTTCAGCATGATTGGAACAGCACAGCGCAGGTTATTACGTTCCCAAGCCATTCCAAAACATTCCGACCAAACCGAAACTATACAGGATTTTCGGTGGCCACATCGTGGCGGAGCATGTAACTACCGTGTCACCAACTCCAGTATTCTGCGAAAGGTGGCGCTTGCGTCACTTGTGTTCGTTACGTCACGTTGGTTGCGTACTGCTCTGGCTGTGCCTCCGCTGTGCTGCGGGACGCATTCATTCACGCCGTGTTGACAGGTGCTGACTGTCATGTTCTGATTTGAACTGTTGATACTGCGGTAGGCTGCACGTTCATAGTATCGTTGCTGCTGCCGCTTCGCACAAACTGGAAACGCGCGGCAATGACACGGTCGTGCAAGAATCCTCCGAAAACCGCGTAGTTGCGGTCGGAAATCAGTCCGCAAGCTGCGTCGGCGGCTGTCGAGAAAGAAACGGTAAGTTGTAACCAAGTGATTGTAACTTTGTACTGGTGCAGTGCGCTTGCTCTTATTTATTTGTTATTCCCCGTAGGCAATCCAAACTGTGGCCTTTGCCCCCCTTGTATGGTCTTAGGCATCAGTGGTCTTAGTCTAGTGTCATTGCCTTGACTCTGGGGGCAGGACTGAGAAGCACCTGTATTACGACTCTCCCCCGATGATTTTTTTTTTATAGTCTGAGGTACAGCACAGCAGTAAAAGGGTGAGGATGGACAGCGTTCTCTAGGTTTGGAGCTGTTTTCTGCTGTATATCTCACTTCGATATTTCATTTCTGCCCATGGGAGCATTGCCAAGTTTGTGTGCATTTTGATTTTTTCAGATTACCACAGTGGTGCCAACTTTCACTTGCGGCTATCCAAGAGCGTACGATGTGATGCGGTTCAGGTCCACCCGGATGTTATCATAAACAATATATGCATTTACCAATCTCTAACGGCTGTGTTCCATCTCCTCTTTTTCTATGTTTGCTACAGTTGCCTCACTCCCTCATCCCGTTATTTTCGCGCTCAGCATGGGCATGTTCATAGTAATATCACAATGCCCGTACTAACATACCTGAAATTTGACCCGTACATTCCTTTAGTCTCACAATATATTCTCGTCTTCTTCCTTTTTTTTTTCCCCGAGATTTCCGACAACTGACCTGTTGCAGTAGTAGTACTATTATGTTGGGAGGGAGACCGCATGAGAAACTCGAACATTGCCACCAGGGCAGCGACACCGTCGTTCGCGTATTTTTCCCCGCGCGGCGCGTGTGCGGAGGGTTGTCCGCGCGCTTATCGGCGAGGGGAGGGTTGCGTGCGCGTTTACCCTCTCACATTTTTCAGCCTGGGCCAATTTCTTTCGTCATTTTTCAATCTGTGCCGACTTCAATCGTAATTTTTTTTTCATCTACAATGGGTGTGCAGTAGGCAGTTTACATGCAAAGGATAGCCATACACAAAAGTACAACTGAAAATATATTTATTAAAGCCATTAATGTCAGAAATTATGTTATGACTCTGTGTGAAGGAGAAAACTTAGCCAAAAAAACCTGATGCAGAAGAAACACAATACACCAAACAAAGATTATACTTATTACAGGCATGATGCAATAGCATTGAAGGGTATCACACATCATACACAACATTTTTTTATTATTAATGGAAGTTTTCAATTAAGCAGAAGGGATAGCACATTTAATCAAAGAAGATATTTTTAATCAATATGATTACAATCAAAATTACAAGTTTTATTATAAAAAGTTTCACATTATTATACGTGAGCACCATAGTGGAGTTTTAATTACAAAGTTCTGATAGGATGTATGTAACTTCAAGAACAATAGCTGGGCCGACTTCTCTAGCGATTTTTTATTTTATTTTTCAGCGCGCGGTGGGTGGTGCGCAGGTCAGGGGCTGTCCGTGTGTTTACCAGCGGGCTGATGAGCTGAGCGTACACTTATGGTTGTACACACTGGGCTGACTTCTTTGGCTATTTTTCAGCCTGGGCCGACTTCGTTCGCATTTTTTTCATGCGGTGCGCATGTAGTGGCATGCACACTGACAACATCGGGCCACATCTTTGGTGATTTTTCACCCTGGGACGACTTCGTTCGCAATTTTTTTCAGGTGGTGTGTGTATCAAAATTAAAAGTTTTATTATAAAAAGTCTAACATTATTATACGTGAGCACCCTAGCGGAGTTTTAATTACAAAGTTCTGACAGATGTACGTAACTTCATGCGCAACAGCTAATATTCCGTTATGACACATTTAATCAAAGAAGATATTTTTAATCACTATGATTACAATCAAAATTAAAAGTTTTATTATAAAAAGTCTTACATTATTATACGTGACCACCATAGTGGAGCTTTAATTACAAGTGCCGATAGATATATGTGAACAGCAGAGAACCTGGAAGACCATGGGACACAAATGACACGAACACAACACGAAATAAGATCTATAACACTACGTTGGTTAATCAAAACAACAAAGGAGGAGAATAACCTATCATTTTAACTACCATAAAATCATCCTCGTGACTGAATCTAATCGAATCCAATACAATTTTCATTCTAAGAGACACTACAAACCTTACTTTGTTTTATGAATCCAACACGGAAAATATATTTAAAAATGAACTCCACTGCATAGCGCGCTCCTAGTCAACAACCAGTTCTAATAATATCTGCCCTGATTTGTTGAAGACTGGAGGCGTACGCCTGTTTTGTCACAGTTATGAACATTTTCGAGCGCAATAAGGAAGATTATTCCAACATTACACAATTAATCAATTTCTTATTAAGTAAACAGCATAGACATACGGAAATAATGAGAAAGAAAACGATCAACAGCTAGCATTAATAGAGAGCCAAAACAATGCACAATCCAACATGTAAACAACAGACACATGCAGGAAAATAATGAGAAACGCGATCAACAGCTAATAAATTGAAATGGAAATAATATATCTTTTGAACTATCATAAAATCAACCTTACGACCTAACAATATAGAATTTTCGTCCTACTCGGGCACTATAAACATTACCTTGACAGAGGTATCCAAACACGCAGCACAACTAAGCTTTACACAGTACAACCAGACTGGAGTCCGACGGGGTCACTCTCTCCCTCTATACAGCCCAAAGCGAAGAATCTGTTGTCAATTTATGGAGTGGGGAAACCCTCTCTCGTTTTTCACATTCTTTCCTCCAAAAGGAAATATTCTTAGGACCGGTGTACAGAGGCGAAATTTTTTATTGATCGCAAATCGATATTGGAATTATTCGATTCTCAAGAACACAATAACAATTCTATCAAAAAACTATAGTATGCAAAAAATCTAAGAATTGACTTTTATGTCAGTGCAAACTGGTTTTTAGAGAAACATTATCTAAGCAAATGAGAAATATTATCGGCGCAAACAATACTCAACCAAAACGAGAAACGATGCATTTTAATGCATTTCAAATCTGACACAACTATTATGCATACATTATTCTCAACTCACGAAATATCGATCGAGTGAATATCTGAAGCAAAAAAGAGAAAGTCAAATTTATTCAATGATAGGAACAATACTCATTCGAAAACGAGAATCAAAGTTAATTACGTCGTTTTATGACAACTTTGCAATAGTAACTTCTACACGCAGAAGCCACAAACAACTCATCTGAAATGCAAATTAATGTAAAAGTTTACTACAGTGAAAATCAATGCACACAACTTAAAAATACATTCCCAACTAGTAGAATATTTTTATTAATATCAATCGAGTGATCATCTGAAACAAAGTCAAAAGCAGTAATTAATTTAGGCAAACATTTTTTCGTAACCACGCAGCGCAAATATACATCACAGAAACATGTCTTTTCCATTCAGGGCCCACTAGTGGAAACGAAGTGAGAGAGGGAAGCTGAGTTCCCGTACACTTTCGTTAAGGTTACGCCCGCAGGGAGTAGGGGAATCCAACAATGGTCTTGGTATACAATGTATTGTTGAACGCCATAAACTGACTCCCGCAAGTCAAGTTAGGGAAGGAGGGGCTCTAGCGCTGTCTTGTACGTAGAATCATTGAAAGCACACATTTTTTCATTACACATCACATCTTTTTTTGTAAATTGACTTTCATAATTCTAACGTTAGGTGGAACATTCTAAATCTGATAACAAAATTGTAATAAATAAAATTAGCACCGTTATGATTTAATTAAATGTCGAGGTACACTACAAAACAGAACAGACAATTGCCATACGTTGAAGAAATGGACGGATTTTGTACTCGTTACCATAGGTCATGGGAGGTCCTGGTAAAAAGTTGCTTCGAAAAGGAGGAGCCGCGAAACGATTCAATTATCGCTGAATTTCAATACGTCCTAGGCATGGTCGTATTCGGAGATATGGTGCAAATTATGGAATTCAAGATGCGAGAACTTGTATGCCGAATCTATAATAGTTATAAAAATATTTGCACGTCAACATCGGAAGGACCTCTGGGATTGATGGTGGAGTTTTTGAGGTTTGCTAACGAAGAATTGTAATACACTAGACCAGACGTAATTGTAATCATCGCAATGGGCATTGCATTAATCAAGAAAGCAATCAGATCAAATTATCACATACAAGCAGTCTATATCGCACGATTCATTACTGATTTGTTGAAATTACAGCTAACGGTTGAAATGGAAAGTACATAAAAAATCTTATCACGTGATATATTCCAGTAGAGCCTCCACACATTTATTTTCTTCTATCAGTCAATGATGTCGAATGAACAGAAGTTCAATATTGTCGTGCAAGGTCTGATGTATCATCACTTATTGAAACTCAACAAACATATCAATTGCGGTGGACCACCGGACGATTTTCATCTAATACTCTCGTGTACGCCATTCAAGAATCTTCATACAAAGAAAGGAAACATCAATAAGAGACTGTGCAAGTTCATCGCTACAAAGTGCAAGTTGTTGAAGCAATACAAACACGGCGACAACATATCACCCGCGTTAATCAACGCTGGATTCAAGCGCCCAATAATCAGAATAAATTACTTGATGTCTTCGAAATTCATCAATCAAGACAACAAACGAAAAATTCGGAGTCTACTCACTATGTCACGGTATATGAGGCACTACAAATGGGAAGGACATACATTAATTTTAGAAGATTTTAGCTCATAATGAATCAAAATGCAAACTCCAACACCAAAGGTTATTGTTTAAATTTTCAAAGTGAAAACTGTACACTCTTTCTTACAATTTTTTAAGATATAGATTAAAAGCTGTCTATATAGTCACACATTCTATACATGATATCTGTTTGTACATTAATTGATAAAATTTATCAGATCACATTCCGGAGCAGTGGAGACTATCAGTAAGTATTTAATTAAAATTTGAACTACTGCCGCAATTTACGAACTGAGTTGTAGAAAGTATAATTTCGCAGCTTTAGCTGGTTCACTTTGATACGCGAAGGTTTAAGAACTCTTTCACGGTGACGAAGAATTGAATCGAGTGTATTGATATTTTCTATATACTCTATAACGTAATGTGAATTCTCCATGACGTGGTTAGTAAAAGTTACGAATATTTTTCGAACAAAATTTACTTAAAACTCGAAGAAATGGTCATCCGAGTCGTCGAACCCGTTTCCGGAAGAAAGCAACACGCTCGCGTGGGGTGCCGCGTTAACGCGTCGGACACCGAATCGCGTTCGGTTTAGGAAGGGTGTCCGGGAAACGATGCCCGGCGTGTTGCGGAAACGCATTCGACGACGCGGGTGATCGTTTCTTCGAGTTTTGAGTAAATTTCCTTCGAAAAATATTCGTAACTTTTACTATCCGCGACATGGAGAATTCACATTACGTTATAGAGTATATAGAAAATATCAATACACTCGATTCAATTCTTCGTCACCGTGAAAGAGTTCTTAAAACCTCCGCGTATGAAAGTGAACCAGCTAAAGCTGTGAAATTATAGTTTCTACAACTCAATTCGTAAATTGCGGCAACAGTTCAAATTTTAATTAAACACTTACTGATAGTCTCCACTGCTCCGGAATGTGATCTGATAAATTTTAGCAATTAATGTACAAACAAATACCTTGTATACAATGTGTGACTATATAGACATCTTTTTAATCTATATCTTAAAAAATTGTAAGAAAGAGTGTACAGTTTTGACTTTAAAATTTAAACAAGAGCCTTTGGTGTTGGAGTTTGTGTTTTGATTCATTATGAGCTAAAATCTTCTAAAATTAAAGCATGTCCTTCCCATTTGTAGTGCCTCATATGCCGTGACATAATGAATAGACTCATAGTTTTTCAGTATGGCTAATGAAAAAACCTCGGGTACATTCTGTGAATTGGAGCTACGTTTATGTGTGCTGTTTTGGTTAAGTTTGCAAAAGAAATATTTACTTATTATAATTACGCATCTTATGCATAGTGCTCATCTTCATGGGTTAAACATTTCTGAGGACAGTTGTGTGATTCGATTCTCCCAAAACCTTATTGGAACTGTGGTTGGGTAGAAATCCAGCGAACCGGTAGAAATGTAGGAAGGGAGTTGCCTCAGGACAGAAGCCGCCGATATTTCGAACAGAGACTGTTCTTCTTCTGGGCCCAGAAGAAGAACAGTCTCTGTTCGAAATATCGGCGGCTTCTGTCCTGAGGCAACTCCCTTCCTTATTGGAACTGTGCGCTGCATGTTATGATGATTAGAATTGAATGATTAGATGATGAGTAGACTCCGCCTGCGCATCATGCTTGTCCATCACTTGCATCGCGTCATATGATAACAGATTCCTTTCAATATAGTATTGTCAACTGTCCAATCGTCTGAGAAAATATACACACTGTGCAATTTAATTCATAAAGTAAGCTTTCGCAAAATATTTGTGATCCTCTTTTTGTAAACAAAGATTGATGTAACATGCCTCTAAATTTATATTAGCGATTCTTCTACAATTCTTTCCTTTGGGTGTCGGTGTTGTATAGAGTGTGGTCGTGTAAAATCTCCTTGATTGCCGGCGCTGATTCCATGCGAAGATCCTTGTACATAGTGTCTCCTTAGCAATCTTCAATCTAATCATAAGCTGTTTTCGTTGCGATGTGTAGAATACATTACAATGATGACAAAGAATACAATTATTATTTCAATTGTATGCTTGTTTATTTCGATAAATTACAGTTCTATCCAAACTCTGAAGTTTTCGTTTGTTGTCTTGATTGATGAATTCCGAAGACATCAAGTAGTTTATTCTGATTATTGGACGCTTGAATCCAGCGTTGATTAACGCGGGTGATACGTTGTCGCCGTGTTTGTATTGCTTCAACAACTTGCACTTTGTAGCGATGAACTAGTACAGTCTCTTATTGATGTTTCCTTTCTTTGTATGAAGATGCTTGAATGGCGTACAAGAGAGTATTAAATGAAAATCGTCCTGTGGTCCACCGCAATTGATATGTTTGTTGAGTTTCAATAAGTGATGATACATCAGACCTTGCACGACAATATCGAACTTCTGTTCATTCGACATCATTGACTAGTAGAATAAAATAAATGTGTAGAGGCGCTAGGGTGGAATATATCACGTGATAAGTTTTATGTACTTTCCATTTCAACCGTTAGGTGTAATTTCAACAAAACCGTAATGAATCGTGCGATATAGACTGCTTGTATATGATAATTTGATCTGATTGCTTTCTTGATTAATGCAATGCCCATTGCAATGATACAATTACATTTGGTCTAGTGTATTTCAATTCTTCGTTAGCAAACCTCAAAAACTCCACCATCAATCCCAGAGGTCCTTCCGATGTTGACGTGCAAACATTTTTATAACTATTGTAGATTCGGCATACAAGTTCTCGCATCTTGAATTCCATAATTTGCACCATATCTCCGAATACGACCATGTCTAGGACGTATTGAAATGCAGCGATAATTGAATCGTTTCGCGGCTCCTCCTTTTCGAAGCAACTTTTTATCAGGTCCTCCCATGACCTATGGTAACCAGTACAAAATCCGTCCATCTCTTCAATGTATGGCAATTGTCTGTTCTGTTTTGTAGTGTACCTCGACATTTAATTAAATCATATCGGTGCTAATTTTATTTATTAAAATTTTATTATCAGGTTTAGAATGTTCCACCTGACGTTAGAATTATGAAATTCAATTTACAAAAATATGTGATGTGTAAGGAAACAACGTGTGCTTTCAATGATTCTACGTACAAGACAGCGCTAGAGACCCTCCTTCCCTAACTTGACTTGCGGGAGTCAGTTTATGGCTTTCAATTATACATTGTATACCAAGACCATTGTTGGATTCCCCTACTCCCTGCGGACGTAACCTTAACGAAAGTGTACGGGAACTCAGCTTCCCTCTCTCACTTCGTTTCCACTAGTGGGCCCTGAATGGAAAAGACATGTTTCTGTGATGTATATTTGCGCTGCGTGGTTACGAAAAAATGTTTGCCTAAATTAATTACTGCTTTTGACTTTGTTTCAGATGATCACTCGATTGATATTAATAAAAATATTCTACTAGTTGGGAATGTATTTTTAAGTTGTGTGCATTGATTTTCACTGTAGTAAACTTTTACATTAATTTGCATTTCAGATGAGTTGCTTGTGGCTTCTGCGTGTAGAAATTACTATTGCAAAGTTGTCATAAAACGGGCTGTATTTGGGCTGTATAGAGGGAGAGAGTGACCCCGCCGGACTCCAGTCTGGTTGTACTGTGTAAAGCTTAGTTGTGCTGCGTGTTTGGATACCTCTGTCAAGGTAATGTTTATAGTGCCCGAGTAGGACGAAAATTCTATATTGTTAGGTCGTAAGGTTGATTTTATGATAGTTCAAAAGATATATTATTTCCATTTCAATTTATTAGCTGTTGATCTTGTTTCAATGATATTTTCCTGTCTCTTGTTTACACATTGGCAGATGCGCAGTTTAGAGTGTTTCTCTGCTATTCAGCGTTAGCTCCGTGCATGTTTGTCGTTTTGAAAGATTCTTTTTCAATTATTTATCCTTTGTGTACCTCTTGTTTATGTGATGGGTTTTGGTTCTCTATTACCTGTTAATCGCGTTTCTCATTATTTTCCTGCATGTGTCTGTTGTTTACATGTTGGATTGTGCATTGTTTTGGCTCTCTATTAATGCTAGCTGTTGATCGTTTTCTTTCTCATTATTTCCGTATGTCTATGCTGTTTACTTAATAAGAAATTGATTAATTGTGTAATGTTGGAATAATCTTCCCTATTGCGCTCGAAAATGTTCATAACTGTGACAAAACAGGCGTACGCCTCCAGTCTTCAACAAATGAGGGCAGATATTATTAGAGCTGGTTTTGACTAGGAGCGCGCTATGCGGTGAAGTTCATGTTTTAATATATTTTCTGTGTTGGATTCATAAAACAAAGTAAGGTTTGTAGTGTCTCTTAGAATGAAAATTGTATTGGATTCGATTAGATTAAGTTACGAGGATGATTTTATGGTGGTTGAAATGATAGATTATTCTCCTCCTTTGTTGCTTTGATTAACCAATGTAGTGTTATAGATCTTATTTCGTGTTGTGTTCGTGTCATTTGTGTCCCATGGTCTTCCAGGTTCTCTGCTGTTCACATACATCTATCGGCACTTGTAATTAAAGCTCCACTATGGTGGTCACGTATAATAATGTAAGACTTTTTATAATAAAACTTTTAATTTTGATTGTAATCATAGTGATTAAAAATATCTTCTTTGATTAAATGTGTCATAATGGAATATTAGCTGTTGTGCATGAAGTTACGTACATCTGTCAGAACTTTGTAATTAAAACTCCGCTAGGGTGCTCACGTATAATAATATTAGACTTTTTATAATAAAACTTTTAATTTTGATACACACACCACCTGAAAAAAATTGCGAACGAAGTCGTCCCAGGGTGAAAAATCGCCAAAGATGTGGCCCAATGTTGTCAGTGTGCATGCCACTACTTGCGCGCCGCATGAAAAAAATGCGAACGAGGTCGGCCCAGGCTGAAAAATAGCCAAAGAAGTCAGCCCAGTGTGTACAACCATAAGTGTACGCTCAGCTCATCAGCCCGCTGGTAAGCACACGGACAGCCCCTCACCTGCGCATCGCCCACCGCCCGCTGAAAAAAAATCGCTAGAGAAGTCAGCCCATGCGGAAAAATCGCCAAAGAAGTCGGCCCAGGGCGCACCGAGCCCGTCAACCTGCTGGTAAGCACACGGACAGGCCCTCACCTGCGCGCCGCCCATCGCGCGCTGAAAAATAAAAATAAAAAATCGCTAGAGAAGTCGGCCCAGCTATTGTTCTTGAAGTTACATACATCCTATCAGAACTTTGTAATTAAAACTCCACTATGGTGCTCACGTATAATAATGTGAAACTTTTTATAATAAAACTTGTAATTTTGATTGTAATCATATTGATTAAAAATATCTTCTTTGATTAAATGTGCTATCCCTTCTGCTTAATTGAAAACTTCCATTAAGAATAAAAAAATGTTGTGTATGATGTGTGATACCCTTCAATGCTATTGCATCATGCCTGTAATAAGTATA